>NC_052627.1:108940320-109257404 GCF_016161935.1 Mauremys reevesii | reverse complement strand
CCCGCAGGAACCCTAACCCTAGCTCCGAGCCCTACCCATAGGAACCTAACCCTAGCTCTGAGTCTCCTACCCATAGGAACCCTAACCTAGATCTCAGTCGCCTTCCCATAGGAACCTAACCCTAGCTCGAAACGCCTACCCATAGGAACCCTAACCCTAGCTAGAGACGCCTACCATAGGAACCCTAACCCTAGCTCCGAGTCGCCTACCCATAGGAACCCTAACCCTAGCTGCGAGTCGCCTACCCATAGGAACCCTAACCCTAGCTCCGAGTCGCCTACCCATAGGAACCCTAACCCTAGCTCGGAGACTCCTACCCATAGGAACCCTAACCCTAGCTCCGAGTCGCCTACCCATAGGAACCCTAACCCTAGCTCGGAGACGCCTACCCATAGGAACCCTAACCCTAGCTCGGAGACGCCTACCCATAGGAACCCTAACCCTAGCTCCGAGTCGCCTACCCATAGGAACCCTAACCCTAGCTCCGCGTAGCCTACCCATAGGAACCGTAACCCTAGCTCCGAGAGCCCTACCCATAGGAACCCTAAACCTAGCTCCGAGTCGCCTACCCATAGGAACCCTAACCCTAGCTCCGAGTCGCCTACCCATATGAACCCTAACCCTAGCTCCGAGTCGCCTACCCATAGGAACCTTAACCCTAGCTGCGAGTCGCCTACCCAAAGGAACCCTAACCCTAGCTGCGAGTCGCCTACCCATAGGAACCCTTACCCTAGCTCCGAGTCGCCTACCCATAGGAACCCTAAGCCTAGCTCCTAGTCGCCTACCCATAGGAACCCTAACCCTAGCTCCGAGTCGCCTACCCATAGGAACCCTAACCCTAGCTTGGAGACGCCTACCCATAGGAACCCTAACCCTAGCTCCGAGTCGCCTACCCATAGGAACCCTAACCCTAGCTCCGAGTCGCCTACCCATAGGAACCCTAACCCTAGCTCCGAGTAACCTACCCAAAGGAACCCTAACCCTAGCTGCGAGTCGCCTACCCATAGGAACCCTAACCCTAGCTCCGAGAGCCCTACCCATAGGAACCCTAAACCTAGCTCCGAGTCGCCTACCCATAGGAACCCTAACCCTAGCTCCGAGTCGCCTACCCATAGGAACCCTAACCCTAGCTCGGAGACGCCTACCCATAGGAACCCTAACCCTAGCTCCGAGTCGCCTACCCAAAGGAACCCTAACCCTAGCTCCGAAAAGCCTACCCATAGGAAATCTAAGCCTAGCTCGGAGACGCCTACCCATAGGAACCCTAACCCTAGCTCCGAGTAGCCTACCCATAGGAACCCTAACCCTAGCTCCGAGAGCCCTACCCATAGGAACCCTAAACCTAGCTCCGAGTCGCCTACCCATAGGAACCCTAACCCTAGCTCCGAGTCGCCTACCCATAGGAACCCTAACCCTAGCTCCAAGAGCCCAACACCTAGGAACCCTAAACCTAGCTCGGAGTCGCCTACCCATAGGAACCCTGACCCTAGCTCCGAGTATCCTAGCCATAGGAACCCTAACCCTAGCTCCGAGAGCCCTACCCATAGGAATCCTAACTCTATCTCCGAGAGCTTAATGCATAGGAACCCTAACCCTAGTTCCGAGTCGCCTACCCATAGGAACCCTAACCCTAGCTCTGAGTCTCCTACCCATAGGAACCCTAACCCTAGCTCTCAGTCGCCTACCCATAGGAACCCTAACCCTAGCTCGGAAACGCCTACCCATAGGAACCCTAACCCTAGCTAGGAGACGCCTACCCATAGGAACCCTAACCCTAGCTCCGAGTCGCCTACCTATAGGAACCCTAACCCTAGCTCTGAGTCGCCAAGCCATAGGAACCCTAACCCTAGCTCCGAGTCGCCTACCCAAAGGAACCCTAACCCTAGCTGCGAGTCGCCTACCCATAGGAACCCTTACCCTAGCTCCGAGTCGCCTACCCATAGGAACCCTAAGCCTAGCTCCTAGTCGCCTACCCATAGGAACCCTAACCCTAGCTCCGAGTCGCCTACCCATAGGAACCCTAACCCTAGCTTGGAGACGCCTACCCATAGGAACCCTAACCCTAGCTCCGCGTCGCCTACCCATATGAACCCTAAACCTAGCTCCAAGCCGCCTACCTATAGGAACCCTAACGCTAGCTGCGACTCGCCTACCCATAGGAACCCAAACCCTGGCTCGAGTAACCTACCCAAAGGAACCCTAACCCTAGCTCAGTCGCCTACCCATAGGAACCCTAACCTAGCTCCGAGTCGCCTACCCATAGGAACCCTAACCTAGCTCGAGACGCCTACCCATAGGAACCCTAACCCTAGCTCCAGTCGCCTACCCATAGGAGCCCTAACCCTAGCTCCGAAAAGCCTACCCATAGGAACCCTAACCCTAGCTCGGAGACGCCTACCCATAGGAACCCTAACCCTAGCTCCGAGTCGCCTACCCATAGGAACCCTAACCCTAGCTCCGAGTAGCCTACCCATAGGAACCCTAACCCTAGCTCCGAGAGCCCTACCCATAGGAACCCTAAACCTAGCTCCGAGTCGCCTACCCATAGGAACCCTAACCCTAGCTCCGAGTCGCCTACCCATAGGAACCCTAACCCTAGCTCCAAGAGCCCAACACCTAGGAACCCTAAACCTAGCTCGGAGTCGCCTACCCATAGGAACCCTGACCCTAGCTCCGAGTATCCTAGCCATAGGAACCCTAACCCTAGCTCCGAGAGCCCTACCCATAGGAATCCTAACTCTATCTCCGAGAGCTTAATGCATAGGAACCCTAACCCTAGTTCCGAGTCGCCTACCCATAGGAACCCTAACCCTAGCTCTGAGTCTCCTACCCATAGGAACCCTAACCCTAGCTCTCAGTCGCCTACCCATAGGAACCCTAACCCTAGCTCGGAAACGCCTACCCATAGGAACCCTAACCCTAGCTCCGAGTCGCCTACCCTAGGAACCCTAACCCTAGCTCCGAGTCGCCTACCCATAGGAACCCTAACCCTAGCTCGAGACGCCACCCATAGGAACCCGTACCCTAGCTCCGAGTCGCCTAGCCATAGGAACCCTAACCCTAGCTCCGAATAGCCTACCCATAGGAACCCTAACCCTAGCTCCGAGTCGCCTACCCATAGGAACCCTAACCCTAGCTCCGAGTCGCCTACCCATAGGAACCCTAACCCTAGCTCCGAGAGCCCTACCCACAGGAACCCTAACCATAGCTCTAAGAGCCCAACGTCTAGGAACCCTAACCCTAGCTCTGAGTCGCCTACCCATAGGAACCCTAACCCTAGCTCCGAGTCTCCTACCCATAGGAACCCTAACCCTAGCTCCTAGTCGCCTACCCATAGGAACCCTAACCCTAGATCGGAGACGCCTACCCATAGGAACCCTAACCCTAGCTCCGAGTCGCCTACCCATAGGAACCCTAACCCTAGCTCCGAGTAGCCTACCCATAGGAACCCTAACCCTAGCTCCGAGAGCCCTACCCATTGGAACCCTAACCCTAGCTCCGAGTCGCCTACCCAAAGGAACCCTAACCCTAGCTGCGAGTCGCCTACCCATAGGAACCCTAACCCTAGCTCCGAGTAGCCTACCCATAGGAACCCTAACCCTAGCTCTGAGTCTCCTACCCATAGGAACCCTAACCCTAGCTCTCAGTCGCCTACCCATAGGAACCCTAACCCTAGCTCGGAAACGCCTACCCATAGGAACCCTAACCCTAGCTAGGAGACGCCTACCCATAGGAACCCTAACCCTAGCTCCGAGTCGCCTACCTATAGGAACCCTTACCCTAGCTCTGAGTCGCCAAGCCATAGGAACCCTAACCCTAGCTCCGAGTCGCCTACCCAAAGGAACCCTAACCCTAGCTGCGAGTCGCCTACCCATAGGAACCCTAACCCTAGCTCCGAGTCGCCTACCCTAGGAACCCTAACCCTAGCTCCGAGTCGCCTACCCATAGGAACCCTAACCCTAGCTCGGAGACGCCTACCCATAGGAACCCTAACCCTAGCTCCGAGTCGCCTAGCCATAGGAACCCTAACCCTAGCTCCGAATAGCCTACCCATAGGAACCCTAACCCTAGCTCGGAGACGCCTACCCATAGGAACCCTAACCCTAGCTCCGAGTCGCCTACCCATAGGAACCCTAACCCTAGCTCCGAGTAGCCTACCCATAGGAACCCTAACCCTAGCTCCGAGAGCCCTACCCATAGGAACCCTAACCCTAGCTCCGAGTCGCCTACCCATAGGAACCCTAACCCTAGCTCCGAGTCGCCTACCCATAGGAACCCTAACCCTAGCTCCAAGAGCCCAACACCTAGGAACCCTAAACCTAGCTCCGAGTCGTCTACCCATAGGAACCCTAACCCTAGCTCCGATTCGCCTACCCATAGGAACCCTAACCCTAGCTCGTAGACGCCTACCCATAGGAACCCTAACCCTAGCTACCAGTAGCCTACCCATAGGAACCCTAACCCAAGCTCAGAGTAACTTACCCATAGGAACCCTAACCCTAGCTCCGAGAGCCCTAACCATAGGAACCCTAACCCTAGCTCCGAGTCGCCTACCCATAGGAACCCTAACCCTAGCTCAGAATATCCTACCCATAGGAAACCTAACCCTAGCTCGGGGACGCCTACCCATAGGAACCCTAACCCTAGCTCCAAGTCGCCTACCCATAGGAACCCTAACCCTAGCTCCGAGTAACCTACCCATAGGAACCCTAACCCTAGCTCCGAGAGCCCTACCCATACGAACCCTAACCCTAGCTCCGAGAGCCTCACCCATAGGAACACTAACCCTAGCTCCGAGTCGCCTACCCATAGGAAGACTAACCCTTGCTCCCAGTCTCCTACCCATAGGAATACTAACCCTAGCTCGAAGTCGCCTACCCATAGGAACCCTGACCCTAGCTAGGAGACGCCTACCCATAGGAACCCTAACCCTAGCTCCGAGTCGCCTACCCATAGGAACCCTAACCCTAGCTCCGAGTCGCCTACCCAAAGGAACCCTAACCCTAGCTGCGAGTCGCCTACCCATAGGAACCCTAACCCTAGCTCCGAGTCGCCTACCCTAGGAACCCTAACCCAAGCTCCGAGTCGCCTACCCATAGGAACCCTAACCCTAGCTCGGAGTCGCCTACCCATAGGAACCCTAACCCTAGCTCCGAGTCGCCTAGCCGTAGGAACCCTAACCCTAGCTCCGAATAGCCTACCCATAGGAACCCTAACCCTAGCTCGGAGACGCCTACCAGTAGGAACCCTAACCCTAGCTCCGAGTCTCCTACCCATAGGAACCCTAACCCTAGCTCCGAGTAGCCTACCCATAGGAACCCTAACCCTAGCTCCGAGAGCCCTACCCATAGGAACCCTAAACCTAGCTCCGAGTTGCCTACCCATAGGAACCCTAACCCTAGCTCCAAGTCGCCTACCCATAGGAACCCTAACCCTAGCTCCGAGTATCCTACCCATAGGAACCCTAACCCTAGCTCCGAGTCGCCTACCCATAGGAACCCTAACCCTAGCTCCGAGTCGCCTACCCATAGGAACCCTAACCCTAGCTCCGAGTCGCCTACCCATAGGAACCTTAACCCTAGCTGCGAGTCGCCTACCCATAGGAACCATAACCCTAGCTGCGAGTCGCCTACCCATAGGAACCCTAACCCTAGCTGGGAGACGCCTACCCATAGGAACCCTAACCCTAGCTCCGAGTCGCCTACCCATAGGAACCTTAACACTAGCTGCGAGTCGCCTACCCATAGGAACCATAACCCTAGCTGCGAGTCGCCTACCCATAGGAACCCTAACCCTAGCTGGGAGACGCCTACCCATAGGAACCCTAACCCTAGCTCCAAGTCGCCTACCCATAGGAACCCTAACCCTAGCTCCGAGTAGCCTACCCATAGGAACCCTAACCCTAGCTCCGAAATCCCTACCCATAGGAACCCTAACCCTAGCTCCGAGTCGCCTACCCATAGGAACCCTAACCCTAGCTCCGAGAGCCCTACCCATAGGAACCCTAACCCTAGCTCCGAGTCGCCTACCCATAGGAACCCTAACCCTAGCTCCGAGTCGCCTACCCATAGGAACCTTAACCCTAGCTTCGAGTCGCCTACCCATAGGAACCATAACCCTAGCTGCGAGTCGCCTACCCATAGGAACCCTAACCCTAGCTGGGAGACGCCTACCCATAGGAACCCTAACCCTAGCTCCAAGTCGCCTACCCATAGGAACCCTAACCCTAGCTCCGAAATCCCTACCCATAGGAACGCTAACCCTAGCTCCGAAATCCCTACCCATAGGAACGCTAACCCTAGCTCCGAGTCGCCTACCCATAGGAACCCTAACCCTAGCTCCGAGAGCCCTACCCACAGGTACCGTAACCATAGCTCTAAGAGCCCAACGTCTAGGAAACCTAACCCTAGCTCTGAGTCGCCTACCCATAGGAACCCTCACCCTAGCTCCGAGTCTCCTACCCATAGGAACCCTAACCCTAGCTCCGAGTCGCCTACCTATAGGAACCCTAACCCTAGCTCTGAGTCGCCAAGCCATAGGAACCCTAACCCTAGCTCCGAGTCGCCTACCCAAAGGAACCCTAACCCTAGCTGCGAGTCGCCTACCCATAGGAACCCTAACCCTAGCTCCGAGTCGCCTACCCTAGGAACCCTAACCCTAGCTCCGAGTCGCCTACCCATAGGAACCCTAACCCTAGCTCGGAGACGCCTACCCATAGGAACCCTAACCCTAGCTCCGAGTCGCCTACCCATAGGAACCCTAACCCTAGCTCCGAGTCGCCTACCCATAGGAACCCTAACCCTAGCTCCGAGTAACCTACCCAAAGGAACCCTAACCCTAGCTCCGAGTCGCCTACCCATAGGAACCCTAACCCTAGCTCCGAGTCGCCTACCCATAGGAACCCTAACCCTAGCTCGGAGACGCCTACCCATAGGAACCCTAACCCTAGCTCCGAGTCGCCTACCCATAGGAACCCTAACCCTAGCTCCGAATAGCCTACCCATAGGAACCCTAACCCTAGCTCGGAGACGCCTACCCATAGGAACCCTAACCCTAGCTCCGAGTCGCCTACCCATAGGAACCCTAACCCTAGCTCCGAGTAGCCTACCCATAGGAACCCTAACCCTAGCTCCGAGAGCCCTACCCATAGGAACCCTAAACCTAGCTCCGAGTCGCCTACCCATAGGAACCCTAACCCTAGGTAGGAGACGCCTACCCATAGGAACCCTAACCCTAGCTCCGAGTCGCCTACCTATAGGAACCCTAACCCTAGCTCTGAGTCGCCAAGCCATAGGAACCCTAACCCTAGCTCCGATTCGCCTACCCAAAGGAACCCTAACCCTAGCTGCAGTCGCCTACCCATAGGAACCTAACCCTAGCTCCAGTCGCCTACCCTAGGAACCCTAACCCTAGCTCAGTCGCCTACCCATAGGAACCCTAACCCTAGCTCCGAATAGCCTACCCATAGGAACCCTAACCCTAGCTCCGAGACGCCTACCCATAGGAACCCTAACCCTAGCTCCGAGTCGCCTACCCATAGGAACCCTAACCCTAGCTCCGAATAGCCTACCCATAGGAACCCTAACCCTAGCTCCGAGACGCCTACCCATAGGAACCCTAACCCTAGCTCCGAGTCGCCTACCCATAGGAACCCTAACCCTAGCTCCGAGAGCCCTACCCACAGGAACCCTAACCATAGCTCTAAGAGCCCAACGTCTAGGAACCCTAACCCTAGCTCTGAGTCGCCTACCCATAGGAACCCTAACCCTAGCTCCGAGTCTCCTACCCATAGGAACCCTAACCCTAGCTCCTAGTCGCCTACCCATAGGAACCCTAACCCTAGATCGGAGACGCCTACCCATAGGAACCCTAACCCTAGCTCCGAGTCGCCTACCCATAGGAACCCTAACCCTAGCTCCGAGTAGCCTACCCATAGGAACCCTAACCCTAGCTCCGAGAGCCCTACCCATTGGAACCCTAACCCTAGCTCCGAGTCGCCTACCCAAAGGAACCCTAACCCTAGCTGCGAGTCGCCTACCCATAGGAACCCTAACCCTAGCTCCGAGTAGCCTACCCATAGGAACCCTAACCCTAGCTCCGAGAGCCCTACCCATAGGAACCCTAACCCTAGCTCTGAGTCTCCTACCCATAGGAACCCTAACCCTAGCTCTCAGTCGCCTACCCATAGGAACCCTAACCCTAGCTCGGAAACGCCTACCCATAGGAACCCTAACCCTAGCTAGGAGACGCCTACCCATAGGAACCCTAACCCTAGCTCCGAGTCGCCTACCCATAGGAACCCTAACCCTAGCTCTGAGTCGCCTACCCATAGGAACCCTAACCCTAGCTCCGAGTCGCCTACCCAAAGGAACCCTAACCCTAGCTGCGAGTCGCCTACCCATAGGAACCCTAACCCTAGCTCCGAGTCGCCTACCCTAGGAACCCTAACCCTAGCTCAGTCGCCTACCCATAGGAACCCTAACCTAGCTCGAGACGCCTACCCATGTGAAACCTAACCCTAGCTACGAGTCGCCTTCCCATATGAACCCTAACCCTAGCTCCGAATAGCCTACCCATAGGAACCCTAACCCTAGCTCGGAGACGCCTACCCATAGGAACCCTAACCCTAGCTCCGAGTCGTCTACCCATAGGAACCCTAACCCTAGCTCCGAGTAGCCTACCCATAGGAACCCTAACCCTAGCTCCGAGAGCCGTACCCATAGGAACCCTAACCCTAGCTCCGAGTCGCCTACCCATAGGAACCCTAACCCTAGCTCCGAGTCGCCTACCCATAGGAACCCTAACCCTAGCTCCAAGAGCCCAACACCTAGGAACCCTAAACCTAGCTCCGAGTCGCCTACCCATAGGAACCCTAACCCTAGCTCCGATTCGCCTACCCATAGGAAACCTAACCCTAGCTCGTAGACGCCTACCCATAGGAACCCTAACCCTAGCTACCAGTAGCCTACCCATAGGAACCCTAACCCAAGCTCAGAGTAACTTACCCATAGGAACCCTAACCCTAGCTCCGAGAGCCCTAACCATAGGAACCCTAACCCTAGCTCCGAGTCGCCTACCCATAGGAACCCTAACCCTAGCTCAGAATATCCTACCCATAGGAAACCTAACCCTAGCTCGGGGACGCCTACCCATAGGAACCCTAACCCTAGCTCCAAGTCGCCTACCCATAGGAACCCTAACCCTAGCTCCGAGTAACCTACCCATAGGAACCCTAACCCTAGCTCCGAGAGACCTACCCATACGAAACCTAACCCTAGCTCGAGGCCTTACCCATAGGAACCCTAACCCTACCTCCGAGTCGCCTATGCATAGTAAGCCTAACCCGTGCTCCCAGTCTCCTACCCAAAGGAATACTAACCCTAGATCTCAGTCGCCTACCCATAGGAACCCTAACCCTAGCTAGGAGACGCCTACCCATAGGAACCCTAACCCTAGCTCCGAGTCGCCTACCCATAGGAACCCTAACCCGAGCTCCGAGTCGCCTACCCATAGGAACCCTAACCCTAGCTCCGAGTCGCCTACCCATAGGAACCCTAACCCTAGCTCCGAGTCGCCTACCCATAGGAACCCTAACCCTAGCTCGGAGACGCCTACCCATAGGAACCCTAACCCTAGCTCCGAGTCGCCTAGCCGTAGGAACCCTAACCCTAGCTCCGAATAGCCTACCCATAGGAACCCTAACCCTAGCTCGGAGACGCCTACCAGTAGGAACCCTAACCCTAGCTCCGAGTCTCCTACCCATAGGAACCCTAACCCTAGCTCCGAGTAGCCTACCCATAGGAACCCTAACCCTAGCTCCGAGAGCCCTACCCATAGGAACCCTAAACCTAGCTCCGAGTTGCCTACCCATAGGAACCCTAACCCTAGCTCCAAGTCGCCTACCCATAGGAACCCTAACCCTAGCTCCGAGTATCCTACCCATAGGAACCCTAACCCTAGCTCCGAGTCGCCTACCCATAGGAACCCTAACCCTAGCTCCGAGTCGCCTACCCATAGGAACCTTAACCCTAGCTCCGAGTCGCCTACCCATAGGAACCTTAACCCTAGCTGCGAGTCGCCTACCCATAGGAACCATAACCCTAGCTGCGAGTCGCCTACCCATAGGAACCCTAACCCTAGCTGGGAGACGCCTACCCATAGGAACCCTAACCCTAGCTCCGAGTCGCCTACCCATAGGAACCCTAACCCTAGCTGCGAGTCGCCTACCCATAGGAACCCTAACCCTAGCTCCGAGTCGCCTACCCATAGGAACCCTAACCCTAGCTCCGAATAGCCTACCCATAGGAACCCTAACCCTAGCTCGGAGACGCCTACCCATAGGAACCCTAACCCTAGCTCCGAGTCGCCTACCCATAGGAACCCTAACCCTAGCTCCGAGTAGCCTACCCATAGGAACCCTAACCCTAGCTCCGAGAGCCCTACCCATAGTAACCCTAACCCTAGCTCCGAGTCGCCTACCCATAGGAACCCTAACCCTAGCTCCGAGTCGCCTACCCATAGGAACCCTAACCCTAGCTCCAAGAGCCCAACACCTAGGAACCCTAAACCTAGCTCCGAGTCGCCTACCCATAGGAACCCTAACCCTAGCTCCGATTCGCCTACCCATAGGAACCCTAACCCTAGCTCGGAAACGCCTACCCATAGGAACCCTAACCCAAGCTCAGAGTAACTTACCCATAGGAACCCTAACCCTAGCTCCGAGAGCCCTAACCATAGGAACCCTAACCCTAGCTCCGAGTCGCCTACCCATAGGAACCCTAACCCTAGCTCAGAATATCCTACCCATAGGAAACCTAACCCTAGCTCGGGGACGCCTACCCATAGGAACCCTAACCCTAGCTCCAAGTCGCCTACCCATAGGAAACCTAACCCTAGCTCCGAGTAGCCTACCCATAGGAACCCTAACCCTAGCTCCGAGAGCCCTACCCATACGAACCCTAACCCTAGCTCCGAGAGCCTTACCCATAGGAACCCTAACCCTAGCTCCGAGTCGCCTATGCATAGGAAGCCTAACCCTTGCTCCCAGTCTCCTACCCATAGGAATACTAACCCTAGATCGGAGTCGCCTACCCATAGGAACCCTGACCCTAGCTCCGACTATCCTAGCCATAGGAACCCTAACCCTAGCTCCGAGAGCCCTACCCATAGGAACCCTAACTCTATCTCCGAGAGCTTAATGCATAGGAACCCTAACCCTAGTTCCGAGTCACCTACCCATAGGAACCCTAACCCTAGCTCCGAGTCGCCTACCTATGGGAACCCTAACCCTAGCTAGGAGACGCCTACCCATAGGAACTCTAACCCTAGTTCCAAGTCGCCTACCCATAGGAACCCTAACCCTAGCTCCGAGTAGCCTACCTATAGGAACCCTAACCCTAGCTCGGAGACGCCTACCCATAGGAACCCTAACCCTAGCTCCGAGTCGGCTACCCATAGGAACCCTAACCCTAGCTCCGAGAGCCCTACCCATAGGAACCCTAACCCTAGCGCCGAGTCGCCTACCCATAGGAACCCTAACCCTAGCTCCGAGTCGCCTACCCATAGGAACCCTAACCCTAGCTGCGAGTCGCCTACCCATAGGAACCTTAACCCTAGCTGCGAGTCGCCTACCCATAGGAACCTTAACCCTAGCTGCGAGTCGCCTACCCATAGGAACCATAACCCTAGCTGCGAGTCGCCTACCCATAGGAACCCTAACCCTAGCTCCGAGAGCCCTACCCATAGGAACCCTAACCCTAGTTCCGAGTCGCCTACCCATAGGAACCCTAACCCTAGCTCCGAGTCGCCTACCCATAGGAACCCTAACCCTAGCTCTGAGTCGCCTACCCATAGGAACCTTAATCCTAGCTGCGAGTCGCCTACCCATAGGAACCATAACCCTAGCTGCGAGTCGCCTACCCATAGGAACCATAACCCTAGCTGGGAGACGCCTACCCATAGGAACCCCAACCCTAGCTCCAAGTCGCCTACCCATAAGAACCCTAACCCTAGCTCCGAGTAGCCTACCCATAGGAACCCTAACTCTAGCTCCGAAATCCCTACCCATAGGAACCCTAACCCTAGCTCCGAGAGTCCTACCCACAGGAACCCTAACCATAGCTCTAAGAGCCCAACGTCTAGGAACCCTAACCCTAGCTCTGAGTCGCCTACCCATAGGAACCCTAACCCTAGCTCCGAGTCTCCTACCCATAGGAACCCTAACCCTAGCTCCGAGTCGCCTACCCATAGGAACCCTAACCCTAGATCGGAGACGCCTACCCATAGGAACCCTAACCCTAGCTCCGAGTCGCCTACCCATAGGAACCCTAACCCTAGCTCCGAGTAGCCTACCCATAGGAACCCTAACCCTAGCTCCGAGAGCCCTACCCATTGGAACCCTAACCCTAGCTCCGAGTCGCCTACCCAAAGGAACCCTAACCCTAGCTGCGAGTCGCCTACCCATAGGAACCCTAACCTTAGCTCCGAGTAGCCTACCCATAGGAACCCTAACCCTAGCTCCGAGAGCCCTACCCATAGGAACCCTAACCCTAGCTCTGAGTCTCCTACCCATAGGAACCCTAACCCTAGCTCTCAGTCGCCTACCCATAGGAACCCTAACCCTAGCTCGGAAACGCCTACCCATAGGAACCCTAACCCTAGCTAGGAGACGCCTACCCATAGGAACCCTAACCCTAGCTCCGAGTCGCCTACCCATAGGAACCCTAACCCTAGCTCCGAGTCGCCTACCCAAAGGAACCCTAACCCTAGCTGCGAGTCGCCTACCCATAGGAACCCTAACCCTAGCTCCGAGTCGCCTACCCTAGGAACCCTAACCCTAGCTCCGAGTCGCCTACCCATAGGAACCCTAACCCTAGCTCGGAGTAGCCTACCCATAGGAACCCTAACCCTAGCTCCGAGTCGCCTACCCATAGGAACCCTAACCCTAGCTCCGAATAGCCTACCCATAGGAACCCTAACCCTAGCTCCAAGAGGCCAACCCCTATGAACCCTTACCCTTGCTCTGAGTCGTCTACCCATAGGAACCCTAACCCTAGCTCCGATTCGCCTACCCATAGGAACCCTAACCCTAGCTCGTAGACGCCTACCCATAGGAACCCTAACCCTAGCTACCAGTAGCCTACCCATAGGAACCCTAAGCCAAGCTCAGAGTAACTTACCCATAGGAACCCTAACCCTAGCTCCGAGAGCCTACCCAACCAGAACCCTAACCCTAGCTCCGAGTCGCCTACCCATAGGAACCCTAACCCTAGCTCAGAATATCCTACCCATAGGAAACCTAACCCTAGCTCGGGGACGCCTACCCATAGGAACCCTAACCCTAGCTCCAAGTCGCCTACCCATAGGAACCCTAACCCTAGCTCCGAGTAACCTACCCATAGGAACCCTAACCCTAGCTCCGAGAGCCCTACCCATACGAACCCTAACCCTAGCTCCGAGAGCCTTACCCATAGGAACCCTAACCCTAGCTCCGAGTCGCCTACCCATAGGAAGCCTAACCCTTGCTCCCAGTCTCCTACCCATAGGAATCCTAACCCTAGCTCGGAGTCGCCTACCCATAGGAACCCTGACCCTAGCTCCGAGTATCCTAGCCATAGGAACCCTAACCCTAGCTCCGAGAGCCCTACCCATAGGAACCCTAACTCTATCTCCGAGAGCTTAATGCATAGGAACCCTAACCCTAGTTCCGAGTCGCCTACCCATAGGAACACTAACCCTAGCTCCGAGTCGCCTACCCATTGGAACCCTAACCCTAGCTAGGAGACGCCTACCCATAGGAACCCTAACCCTAGCTCCAAGTCGCCTACCCATAGGAACCCTAACCCTAGCTCCGAGTAGCCTACCCATAGGAACCCTAACCCTAGCTCCGAGTAGCCTACCCATAGGAACCCTAACCCTAGCTCGGAGACGCCTACCCATAGGAACCCTAACCCTAGCTCCTAGTGGCCTACCCATAGGAACCCTAACCCTAGCTCCGAGTAGCCTACCTATAGGAACCCTAACCCTAGCTCCGAGTCGCCTACCCATAGGAACCCTAACCCTAGCTCCGAGTCGCCTACCCATAGGAACCCTAACCCTAGCTCCGAGTCGCCTACCCATAGGAACCTTAACCCTAGCTGCGAGTCGCTTACCCATAGGAACCTTAACCCTAGCTGTGAGTCGCCTACCCATAGGAACCATAACCCTAGCTGCGAGTCGCCTACCCATAGGAACCCTAACCCTAGCTGGGAGACGCCTACCCATAGGAACCCTAACCCTAGCTGCGAGTCGCCTACCCATAGGAACCCTAACACTAGCTCCGAGTAGCCTACCCATAGGAACCCTAACCCTAGCTCTGAGTAGCCTGCCCATAGGAACCCTAACCCTAGCTCCGAGAGCCCTACCCATAGGAACCCTAACCCTAGTTCCGAGTCTCCTACCCATAGGAACCCTAACCCTAGCTCCGAGTCGCCTACCCATAGGAACCCTAACCCTAGCTCCGAGTCGCCTACCCATAGGAACCTTAACCCTAGCTGCGAGTCGCCTACCCATAGGAACCATAACCCTAGCTGCGAGTCGCCTACCCATAGGAACCCTAACCCTAGCTGGGAGATGCCTACCCATAGGAACCCTAACCCTAGCTCCAAGTCGCCTACCCATAGGAACCCTAACCCTAGCTCCGAGTAGCCTACCCATAGGAACCCTAACCCTAGCTCCGAAATCCCTACCCATAGGAACCCTAACCCTAGCTCCGAGTCGCCTACCCATAGGAACCCTAACCCTAGCTCCGAGTCGCCTACCCATAGGAACCCTAACCCTAGCTCCGAGTCGCCTACCCATAGGAACCCTAACCCTAGCTCCGAGTCGCCTACCCATAGGAACCCTAACCCTAGCTCCGAGTCGCCTACCCATAGGAACCATAACCCTAGCTGCGAGTCGCCTACCCATAGGAACCCTAACCCTAGCTGGGAGACGCCTACCCATAGGAACCCTAACCCTAGCTCCAAGTCGCCTACCCATAGGAACCCTAACCCTAGCTCCGAGTATCCTACCCATAGGAACCCTAACCCTAGCTCCGAAATCCCTACCCATAGGAACGCTAACCCTAGCTCCGAGTCGCCTACCCATAGGAACCCTAACCCTAGCTCCGAGAGCCCTACCCACAGGAACCCTAACCATAGCTCTAAGAGCCCAACGTCTAGGAACCCTAACCCTAGCTCTGAGTCGCCTACCCATAGGAACCCTAACCCTAGCTCCTAGTCGCCTACCCATAGGAACCCTAACCCTAGCTCCGAGTCGCCTACCCATAGGAACCCTAACCCTAGATCGGAGACGCCTACCCATAGGAACCCTAACCCTAGCTCCGAGTCACCTACCCATAGGAACCCTAACCCTAGCTCCGAGTAGCCTACCCATAGGAACCCTAACCCTAGCTCCGAGAGCCCTACCCATTGGAACCCTAACCCTAGCTCCGAGTCGCCTACCCAAAGGAACCCTAACCCTAGCTGCGAGTCGCCTACCCATAGGAACCCTAACCCTAGCTCGGAAACCCCTACCCATAGGAACCCTAACCCTAGCTAGGAGACGCCTACCCATAGGAACCCTAACCCTAGCTCCGAGTCGCCTACCCATAGGAACCCTAACCCTAGCTCCGAGTCGCCTACCCATAGGAACCCTAACCCTAGCTCCGAGTCGCCTACCCATAGGAACCCTAACCCTAGCTCAGAATATCCTACCCATAGGAAACCTAACCCTAGCTTGGGGACGCCTACCCATAGGAACTCTAACCCTAGCTCCAAGTCGCCTACCCATAGGAACCCTAACCCTAGCTCCAAGTAACCTACCCATAGGAACCCTAACCCTAGCTCCGAGTCCCTACCCATACGAACCCTAACTCTAGCTCTGAGAGCCTTACCCATAGGAACCCTAACCCTAGCTCCGAGTCGCGTACCCAAAGGAAGCCTAACCCTTGCTCCCAGTCTCCTACCCATAGGAATACTAACCCTAGCTCGGAGTCGCCTACCCATAGGAACCATAACCCTAGCTGCGAGTCGCCTACCCATAGGAACCCTAACCCTAGCTGGGAGACGCCTACCCATAGGAACCCTAACCCTAGCTCCAAGTCGCCTACCCATAGGAACCCTAACCCTAGCTCCGAGTAGCCTACCCATAGGAACCCTAACCCTAGCTCCGAGTCGCCTACCCATAGGAACCTTAACCCTAGCTGCGAGTCGCCTACCCATAGGAACCATAACCCTAGCTGCGAGTCGCCTACCCATAGGAACCCTAACCGTAGCTGGGAGACGCCTACCCATAGGAACCCTAACCCTAGCTCTAAGTCGCCTACCCATAAGAACCCTAACCCTAGCTCCGAGTAGCCTACCCACAGGAACCCTAACTCTAGCTCCGAAATCCCTACCCATAGGAACCCTAACCCTAGCTCCGAGTCGCCTACCCATAGGAACCCTAACCCTAGCTCCGAGTCGCCTACCCATAGGAACCCTAACCCTAGCTCCGAGTCGCCTACCCATAGGAACCATAACCCTAGCTGCGAGTCGCCTACCCATAGGAACCCTAACCCTAGCTGGGAGACGCCTACCCATAGGAACCCTAACCCTAGCTCCAAGTCGCCTACCCATAGGAACCCTAACCCTAGCTCCGAGTATCCTACCCATAGGAACCCTAACCCTAGCTCCGAAATCCCTACCCATAGGAACGCTAACCCTAGCTCCGAGTCGCCTACCCATAGGAACCCTAACCCTAGCTCCGAGCCCTACCCACAGGAACCTAACCATAGCTCTAAGAGCCCAACGTCTAGGAACCCTCACCCTAGCTCTGAGTCGCCTACCCATAGGAACCCTAACCCTAGCTCCGAGTAGCCTACACATAGGAACCCTAACCCTAGCTCAGTCGCCTACCCATAGGAACCTAACCCTAGCTCCCAGACGCCTACCCAAAGGAACCCTAACCCTAGCTCCGAGTCACCTACCCATAGGAACCCTAACCCTAGCTCCGAGTAGCCTACCCATAGGAACCATAACCCTAGCTCGAGAGCCCTACCTATTGGAACCCTAACCCTAGCTCGAGACGCCTACCCAGGAACCCTAACCCTAGCTGCAGTAGCCTTCCCATAGGAACCCTAACCCTAGCTCGGAAACGCCTACCCATAGGAACCCTAACCCTAGCTAGGAGACGCCTACCCATAGGAACCCTAACCCTAGCTCCGAGTCGCCTACCTATAGGAACCCTAACCCTAGCTGCGAGTCGCCTACCCATAGGAACCCTAACCCTAGCTCCGAGTCGCCTACCCATAGGAACCCTAACCCTAGCTGAGTCTCCTACCCATAGGAACCTAACCCTAGCTCCGAGTCGCCTACCCATAGGAACCCTAACCCTAGCTCCTAGTAGCCTACCCATAGGAACCCTAACCCTAGCTCCGAGTCACCTACCCATAGGAACCCTAACCCTAGCTCCGAGTCGCCTACCCATAGGAACCCTATCCCTAGCTCCGAGTCGCCTACCCATAGGAACCTTAACCCTAGCTCCTAGTCGCGTACCCATAGGAACCCTAACCCTAGCTGCGAGTCGCCTACCCATAGGAACCCTAACCCTAGCTCGGAGACGCCTACCCATAGGAACCCTAACCCTAGCTCCAAGTCGCCTACCCATAGGAACCCTAACCCTAGCTCCGAGTAGCCTACCCATAGGAACCCTAACCCTAGCTCCGAGTCGCCTACCCATAGGAACCCTAACCCTAGCTCCGAGAGCCCTACCCATAGGAACCCTAACCCTAGCTCGAGTCGCCTACCCAAAGGAACCCTACCCCTAGCTCCGAGTCGCCTACCCATAGGAACCCTAACCCTAGCTCCGAGTCGCCTACCCATAGGAACCTTAACCCTAGCTGCGAGTCGCCTACCCATAGGAACCATAACCCTAGCTGCGAGTCGCCTACCCATAGGAACCCTAACCCTAGCTGGGAGACGCCTACCCATAGGAACCCTAACCCTAGCTCTAAGTCGCCTACCCATAAGAACCCTAACCCTAGCTCCGAGTAGCCTACCCACAGGAACCCTAACTCTAGCTCCGAAATCCCTACCCATAGGAACCCTAACCCTAGCTCCGAGTCGCCTACCCATAGGAACCCTAACCCTAGCTCCGAGTCGCCTACCCATAGGAACCCTAACCCTAGCTCCGAGTCGCCTACCCATAGGAACCCTAACCCTAGCTCCGAGTCGCCTACCCATAGGAACCCTAACCCTAGCTCGGAGTCGCCTACCCATAGGAACCCTATCCCTAGCTCCGAGTCGCCTACCCATAGGAACCTTAACCCTAGGTCCTAGTCACGTACCCATAGGAACCCTAACCCTAGCTGCGAGTAGCCTACCCATAGGAACCCTAACCCTAGCTCCGAAATCCCTACCCATAGGAACGCTAACCCTAGCTCCGAGTCGCCTACCCATAGGAACCCTAACCCTAGCTCCGAGAGCCCTACCCACAGGAACCCTAACCATAGCTCTAAGAGCCCAACGTCTAGGAACCCTAACCCTATCTCCGAGTCGCCTACCCAGAGGAACCCTAACCCTAGCTCCGAGTCTCCTACCCATAGGAACCCTAACCCTAGCTGCGAGTCGCCTACCCATAGGAACCATAACCCTAGCTACGAGTCGCCTACCCATAGGAACCCTAACCCTAGCTGGGAGACGCCTACCCATAGGAACCCTAACCCTAGCTCCGAGTGGCCTACCCATTGGAACCCTAACCCTAGCTCCGAGAGGCCTACCCAAAGGAACCCTAACCTAGCTCAGTCGCCTACCCAAGGAACCCTAACCCTAGCTCAGTCGCCTACCCATAGGAACCCTAACCCTAGCTCAGAGCCCTACCCATAGGAACCCTAACCCTAGCTAGGACGCCTACCCATAGGAACCTAACCCTAGCTCCGAGTCGCCTACCCATAGGAACCCTAACCCTAGCTCCGAGTCGCCTACCCATAGGAACCCTAACCCTAGCTCGGAGACGCCTACCCATAGGAACCCTAACCCTAGCTCCGAGACTCCTACCCATAGGAACCCTAACCCTAGCTCCAAGTCGCCTACCCATAGGAACCCTAACCCTAGCTACGAGACGCCTACCCATAGGAACCCTAACCCTAGCTCCGAGTCGCCTACCCATAGGAACCCTAACCCTAGCTCCGAGTCGCCTACCCATAGGAACCCTAACCCTAGCTCCGAGTCGCCTACCCATAGGAACCCTAACCCTTGCTCCAATTCGCCTACACATAGGAACCCTAACCCTAGCTCCGACTAGCCTACCCATAGGAACCATAACCCTAGCTCGGAGACGCCTACCCATAGGAACCCTAACCCTAGCTCCAAGTCGCCTACCAATAGGAACCCTAACCCTAGCTCCGAGTAGCCTACCCATAGGAACCCTAACCCTAGCTCCGAGTCTCCTACCCATAGGAACCCTAACCCTAGCTCCGAGTCGCCTACCCATAGGAACCCTAACCCTAGCTCGGAGACGCCTACCCATAGGAACCCTAACCCTAGCTCCGAGTAGCCTACCCATAGGAACCCTAACCATAGCTCTAAGAGCCCAACGTCTAGGAACCCTAACCGTAGATCCTAGTCGCCTACCCATAGGAACCCTAACCCTAGCTCCTAGTCGCCAACCAATAGGAACCCTAACCTAGCTCTGAGTCGCCTACACATAGGAACCCTAACCGTAGCTCGGAGACGCCTACCCATAGGAACCTTAACCCTAGCTGCGAGTCGCCTACCCATAGGAACTCTAACCCTAGCTCCGAGAACCCAACCCATAGGAACCCTAACCGTAGCTCCGAGAGCCCTATCCATAGGAACCCTAACCCTACCTCCAAATCGCCTACCCATAGGAACTCTAACCCTAGCTCTGAGTCGCCTACCCATAGGAACCCTAACCCTAGCTCGAAGACGCCTACCCATAGGAACCCTAACACTAGCCTACCCATAGGAACACTAACCCTAGCTCCGAGTAGCCTGCCCATAGGAACCCTAACCCTAGCACCGAGTCTCCTACCCATAGGAACCCTAACCCTAGCTCCGAGTCGCCTACCCACAGGAACCCTAACCCTAGCTCGGAGACGCCTACCCTAGGAACCTAACCCTAGCTCCGAGTCGCCTACCCATAGGAACCCTAACCTAGCTCGGAGGCCTACCCATAGGAACCTAACCCTAGCTCCGAGTCGCCTACCCATAGGAACCTAACCTAGCTCGAATAGCCTACCCATAGAAACCCTAACCCTAGCTCGAAGACGCCTACCCATAGGAACCCTAACACTAGCCTACCCATAGGAACCCTAACCCTAGCTCCGAGTAGCCTACCCATAGGAACCCTAACCCTAGCTCCGAGAGCCCTACCCATAGGAACCTAACCTAGCTCCGAGTTGCCTACCCATAGGAACCCTAACCCTAGCTCAAGTCGCCTACCCATAGGAACCCTAACCCTAGCTCCGAGTATCCTACCCATAGGAACCTAACCCTAGCTCCGAGTCGCCTACCCATAGGAACCTAACCCTAGCTCCGAGTCGCCTACCCATAGGAACCTAACCCTAGCTCGAGTCGCCTACCCATAGGAACCTAACCCTAGCTCCGAGTCGCCTACCCATAGGAACCATACCCTGGCTCCGAGTCGCCTACCCATAGGAACCCTAACCCTAGCTGGGAGTCGCCTACCCATAGGAACCCTAACCCTAGCTCCGAGTCGCCTACCCATAGGAACCCTAACCCTAGCTCCGAGTAGCCTACCCATAGGAACCCTAACCCTAGCTCCAGTCGCCTACCCATAGGAACCTAACCTAGCTCGAGTCCCTACCCATAGGAACCTAACCTAGCTCCAGTCGCCTACCCATAGGAACCCTAACCCTAGCTCAGTCGCCTTCCCATAGGAACCCTAACCCTAGCTCCGAGAGCCCTACCCATAGGAACCCTAACCGTAGCTCCGAGTCTCCTACCCATAGTAACCCTAACCCTAGCTCCGAGTCACCTACCCATAGGAACCCTAACCCTAGCTTGGAGACGCCTACCCATAAGAACCCTAACCCTAGCTCAGAGTCGCCTACCCATAGGAACCCTAACCCTAGCTCCGAGTCGCCTAGCCATAGGAACCCTAACCCTAGCTCCAAATCCCTACCCATAGGAACCTAACCCTAGCTCGAGTCGCCTACCCATAGGAACCTAACCTAGCTCAGAGCCCTACCCATAGGAACCTAACCCTAGCTCAGTCGCCTACCCATAGGAACCCTAACCCTAGCTCCGAGTCGCCTACCCATAGGAACCCTAACCCTAGCTCGAGTCGCCTACCCATAGGAACCTAACCCTAGCTCGAGTCGCCTACCCATAGGAACCCTAACCCTAGCTGCGAGTCGCCTACCCATAGGAACCCTAACGCTAGCTGGGAGACGTCTACCCATAGGAACCCTAACCCTAGCTCCAAGTCGCCTACCCACAGGAACCCTAACCCTAGCTCCAGTATCCTACCCATAGGAACCTAACCCTAGCTCAAATCGCCTACCCATAGGAACCCTAACCCTAGCTCCGAGTCGCCTACCCATAGGAACCTAACCCTAGCTCCGAGAGCCTACCCATAGGAACCCTAACCATAGCTCTAAGAGCCCAACGTCTAGGAACCCTAACCCTAGCTCTGAGTCGCCTACCCATAGGAACCCTAACCTAGCTCCTAGTCGCCTACCCATAGGAACCTAACCCTAACTCCGAGTCTCCTACCCCTAGGAACCCTAACCCTAGCTCCGAGTCGCCTACCCATAGGAACCCTAACCCTAGCTCCGAGTCGCCTACACATAGGAACCCTAACCTTAGATCGAGTAGCCTACCCATAGGAACCCTAACCCTAGCTCCAGAGCCCTACCCATAGGAACCCTAACCCTAGCTCCAGTCGCCTACCCAAGGAACCCTAACCCTAGCTCGAGTCGCCTACCCATAGGACCCCTAACCCTAGCTCCGAGTAGCCTACCCATAGGAACGCTAACCCTAGCTGCGAGACGCCTACCCATAGGAACCCTAACCTAGCTCTGAGTCTCCTACCCATAGGAACCTAACCCTAGCTCTCAGTCGCCTACCCATAGGAACCCTAACCTAGCTCCAGAGCCTACCCATAGGAACCCTAACCCTAGCTCAGTCGCCTAATCATAGGAACCCTAACCCTAGCTCCGAGTCGCCTACCCACAGGAACCTAACCCTAGCTCGAGTCGCCTACCCATAGGAACCTAACCCTAGCTCCAGTCGCCTACCCAAGGAACCCTAACCCTAGCTGCGAGTCTCCTACCCAGAGGAACCCTAACCCTAGCTCCGAGTCGCCTACCCTAGGAACCTAACCCTAGCTCCGAGTAGCCTACCCATAGGAACCCTAACCCTAGCTCGGAGACGCCTAGGAACCCTAACCTAGCTCCGAGTCGCCTACCCATAGGAACCTAACCCTAGCTCCGAGTCGCCTACCCATAGGAACCTAACCTAGCTCGGAGTCGCCTACCCATAGGAACCTAACCTAGCTCCAGTCGCCTACCCATAGGAACCCTAACCCTAGCTCGAGTCGCCTACCCATAGGAACCCTAACCTAGCTCAGAGCCCTACCCATAGGAACCTAAACCTAGCTCAGTCGCCTACCCATAGGAACCCTAACCCTAGCTCCAGTCGCCTACCCATAGGAACCCTAACCCTAGCTGAGTCGCCTACTCATAGGAACCCTAACCCTAGCTCCAAGTCGCCTACCCATAGGAACCCTAACCCTAGCTCCGAGTAGCCTACCCATAGGAACCCTAACCCTAGCTCCGAAATCCCTACCCATAGGAACGCTAACCCTAGCTCCGAGTCGCCTACCCATAGGAACCCTAACCCTAGCTCCGAGAGCCCTACCCACAGGAACCCTAACCATAGCTCTAAGAGCCCAACGTCTAGGAACCCTAACCCTAGCTCTGAGTCGCCTACCCATAGGAACCCTAACCCTAGCTCCGAGTCGCCTACCCATAGGAACCCTAACCCTAGCTCCGAGTCGCCTACCCATAGGAACCCTAACCCTAGCTCGGAGTCGCCTACCCATAGGAACCCTAACCCTAGCTCCGAGTCGCCTACCCATAGGAACCCTAACCCTAGCTCCGAGTAGCCTACCCATAGGAACCCTAACCCTAGCTCCGAGAGCCCTACCCATTGGAACCCTAACCCTAGCTCGAGTCGCCTACCCCAAGGAACCTAACCTAGCTCAGTCGCCTACCCATAGGAACCTAACCTAGCTGCGAGTCGCCTACCCATAGGAACCCTAACCCTAGCTCCGAGAGCCCTACCCATAGGAACCCTAACCCTAGCTCTGAGTCTCCTACCCATAGGAACCCTAACCCTAGCTCTCAGTCGCCTACCCATAGGAACCCTAACCCTAGCTCGGAAACGCCTACCCATAGGAACCCTAACCCTAGCTCGGAGACGCCTACCCATAGGAACCCTAACCCTAGCTCTGAGTCGCCTACCCATAGGAACCCTAACCCTAGCTCCGAGTCGCCTACCCATAGGAACCCTAACCGTAGCTCCGAGTCGCCTACCCATAGGAACCCTAACCCTAGCTCCGAGTCGCCTACCTATAGGAACCCTAACCCTAGCTGCGAGTCGCCTACCCATAGGAACCCTAACCCTAGCTCCGAGTCGCCTACCCATAGGAACCCTAACCCTAGCTCGGAGACGCCTACCCATAGGAACCCTAACCCTAGCTCCGAGTCGCCTACCCATAGGAACCCTAACCCTAGCTCCGAGTAGCCTACCCATAGGAACCCTAACCCTAGCTCCGAGTCGCCTACCCATAGGAACCCTAACACTAGCTCCGAGTCGCCTACCCATAGGAACCCTAACCCTAGCTACGAGTAGCCTACACATAGGAACCCTAACCCTAGCTCGGAGCCCTACCCATAGGAACCCTAACCTAGCTCCGAGTCGCCTACCCATAGGAACCTACCCCTAGCTCCAAGTCGCCTACCCATAGGAACCCTAACCCTAGCTCCGAGTATCCTACCCATAGGAACCTAACCCTAGCTCCGAAATCCCTACCCATAGGAACCTAACCCTAGCTCCAGTCGCCTACCCATAGGAACCCTAACCCTAGCTCCGAGAGCCTAGCCATAGGAACCCTAACCCTAGCTGCGAGAGCCCAACGCCTAGGAACCCTAACCCTAGCTCTGAGTCTCCTAGCCATAGGAACCCTAACCCTAGCTCCTAGTCGCCTACCCATAGGAACCCTAACCCTAGCTACGAGTCGCCTACCCCCAGGAACCCTAACCCTAGCTCGGAGTGCCCTGCCCATAGGAACCCTAACCCTAGCTCCGAGTCGCCTACCCATAGGAACCCTAACCTAGCTCCAGTAGCCTACCCATAGGAACCCTAACCCTAGCTCGAGAGCCCTACCCATAGGAACCTAACCTAGCTCCGAGTCGCAGACCCAAAGGAACCCTAACCCTAGCTCCCAGTCGCCTAACCATAGGAACCCTAATCCTAGCTCCGAGTAGCCTACCTATAGGAACCCTAACCCTAGCTCCGAGAGCCCTACCCATAGGAACCCTAAACCTAGCTCTGAGTCTCCTACCCATAGGAACCGTAACCCTAGCTCCGAGTCGCCTACCCATAGGAACCCTAACCCTAGCTCGGAGTCGCCTACCCATAGGAACCCTAACCCTAGCTCCGAGTAGCCTACCCATAGGAACCCTAACCCTAGCTCCGAGTCGCCTACCCATAGGAACCTAACCCTAGCTCGAGTCGCCTACCCATAGGAACCCTAACCCTAGCTCGAGTCGCCTACCCATAGGAACCTAACCTAGCTCCAGTCTCCTACCCATAGGAACCTAACCCTAGCTCAGTCGCCTACCCATAGGAACCCTAACCTAGCTCCGAGTCGCCTACCCATAGGAACCCTAACCTAGCTCGGAGTCGCCTACCCATAGGAACCTAACCCTAGCTCAGTCGCCTACCCATAGGAACCCTAACCCTAGCTCCGTAGCCTACCCATAGGAACCTAACCCTAGCTCGAGAGCCCTACCCATAGGATCCCTAACCCTAGCTCCGAGTCGCCTACCCATAGGAAACCTAACCCTAGCTCCGAGTCGCCTACCGATAGGAAACCTAACACTAGCTCCAGTCGCCTACCCATAGGAACCTAACCCTAGCTCCATGAGCCCTACACCTAGGAACCTAACCTAGCTCAGTCGCCTACCCATAGGAACCCTAACCCTAGCTCCGAGTCGCCTACCCATAGGAACCCTAACCTAGCTCAGTCGCCTACCCATAGGAACCCTAACCCTAGCTCCAGTAGCCTACCCATAGGAACCTAACCCTAGCTCAGAGTAACCTACCCATAGGAACCCTAACCCTAGCTCGAGTCGCCTACCCATAGGAACCTAACCCTAGCTCCGAGTCGCCTACCCATAGGAACCCTAACCCTAGCTCAGAATCGCCTACCCATAGGAACCTAACCCTAGCTCGAGTCGCCTACCCATAGGAACCCTAACCCTAGCTCCAGTCGCCTACCCAGGAACCTAACCCTAGCTCCGAGTCGCCTACCCATAGGAACCCTAACCCTAGCTCGAGAGCCCTACCCATAGGAACCTAACCCTAGCTCCGAGTCGCCTACCCATAGGAACCTAACCCTAGCTCCGAGTCGCCTACCCATAGGAACCTAACCCTAGCTCAGTCGCCTACCCATAGGAACCCTAACCCTAGCTCGAGTCGCCTACCCATAGGAACCTAACCCTAGCTCGAGTCGCCTACCCATAGGAACCTAACCCTAGCTCAGTCGCCTACCCATAGGAACCCTAACCCTAGCTCGAGTCGCCTACCCATAGGAACCTAACCCTAGCTCCAAGTCGCCTACCCATAGGAACCCTAACCCTAGCTCAGTAGCCTACCCATAGGAACCCTAACCTAGCTCCGAGTCGCCTACCCATAGGAACCCTAACCCTAGCTCCGGAGCCCTACCCATAGGAACCTAACCTAGCTCGAGTCGCCTACCCATAGGAACCCTAACCCTAGCTGCGAGACGCCTACCCATAGGAACCCTAACCCTAGCTCGAGTCGCCTACCCATAGGAACCTAACCCTAGCTCGAGTCGCCTACCCATAGGAACCCTAACCCTAGCTGGGAGTCGCCTACCCATAGGAACCCTAACCCTAGCTCCAAGTCGCCTACCCATAGGAACCTAACCCTAGCTCGAGTAGCCTACCCATAGGAACCTAACCCTAGCTCCAGTCGCCTACCCATAGGAACCTAACCCTAGCTCAGTCGCCTACCCATAGGAACCTAACCCTAGCTCAGTCGCCTACCCATAGGAACCTAACCCTAGCTCCGAGTCGCCTACCCATAGGAACCTAACCTAGCTCCGAGTCGCCTACCCATAGGAACCTAACCCTAGCTCCAAGTCGCCTACCCATAGGAACCCTAACCCTAGCTCGAGTAGCCTACCCATAGGAACCCTAACCCTAGCTGCGAGTCGCCTACCCATAGGAACCCTAACCCTAGCTCGAGTCGCCTACCCATAGGAACCCTAACCCTAGCTCGAGTCGCCTACCCATAGGAACCCTAACCCTAGCTCCAGTCGCCTACCCATAGGAACCCTAACCCTAGCTCAGTCGCCTACCCATAGGAACCCTAACCTAGCTCGAGTCGCCTACCCATAGGAACCTAACCCTAGCTCCAGTCGCCTACCCATAGGAACCTAACCCTAGCTGGGAGTGCCTACCCATAGGAACCCTAACCCTAGCTCAGTCGCCTACCCATAGGAACCCTAACCCTAGCTCCGAGTCGCCTACCCATAGGAACCTAACCCTAGCTCGAGTCGCCTACCCATAGGAACCCTAACCCTAGCTCCGAGTCGCCTACCCATAGGAACCCTAACCTAGCTCGAGTCGCCTACCCATAGGAACCCTAACCTAGCTCCAGTCGCCTACCCATAGGAACCTAACCCTAGCTCCAGTCGCCTACCCATAGGAACCCTAACCCTAGCTCGAGTCGCCTACTCATAGGAACCCTAACCCTAGCTCCAATTACTCTACCCATAGGAACCCTAACCCTACCTCCAAGTCGCCTACCCATAGGAACCCTAACCTTAGCTCCGAGTCCCCTACACATAGCAACCCTAACCCTAGCTACGAGTCCCTACCCATAGGAACCTAACCCTAGCTCGAGTCGCCTACCCATAGGAACCTAACCCTAGCTCAGGTCGCCTACCCATAGGAACCCTAACCCTAGCTCAGTCGCCTACCCATAGGAACCCTAACCCTAGCTCCGAGTAGCCTACCCATAGGAACCCTAACCCTAGCTCCGAGTCGCCTACCCATAGGAACCTAACCCTAGCTCCGAGTCGCCTACCCATAGGAACCTAACCCTAGCTCAGTCGCCTACCCATAGGAACCCTAACCCTAGCTCCGAGTCGCCTACCCATAGGAACCCTAACCCTAGCTCGAGTCGCCTACCCAGGAACCTAACCCTAGCTCCGAGTCGCCTACCCATAGGAACCCTAACCCTAGCTCGAGTCGCCTACCCATAGGAACCTAACCCTAGCTCCAGTCGCCTACCCATAGGAACCTAACCCTAGCTCCGAGTCGCCTACCCATAGGAACCTAACCCTAGCTCCGAGTCGCCTACCCATAGGAACCTAACCCTAGCTCCAGTCGCCTACCCATAGGAACCTAACCCTAGCTCGAGAGCCCTACCCATAGGAACCTAACCTAGCTCTGAGCCCATAGGAACCCTAACCCTAGCTCCGAGTCGCCTACCCATAGGAACCCTAACCCTAGCTCGAGTCGCCTACCCATAGGAACCCTAACCCTAGCTCGAGTCGCTTACCCATAGGAACCCAAACCCTAGCTCCGTGTCGCCTACCCATAGGAAACCTAACCCTAGCTCCGAGAGCACTATCCATAAGAACCCTAACCTTAACTCCGAGTCGCCTACCCATAGGAACCTAACCTAGCTCGAGTCGCCTACCCATAGGAACCCTAACCCTAGCTCAGTCGCCTACCCATAGGAACCTAACCCTAGCTCGAGTCGCCTACCCATAGGAACCTAACCCTAGCTCGAGTCGCCTACCCATAGGAACCCTAACCTAGCTCGAGTCGCCTACCCATAGGAACCTAACCCTAGCTCCGAGTCGCCTACCCATAGGAACCTAACCCTAGCTCGAGTCTCTACCCATAGGAACCCTAACCTAGCTCCGAGTCGCCTACCCATAGGAACCTAACCCTAGCTCCGAGTCGCCTACCCATAGGAACCCTAACCCTAGCTCCAGTCGCCTACCCAGGAACCCTAACCCTAGCTCGAGTCGCCTACCCATAGGAACCTAACCCTAGCTCCAGTCGCCTACCCATAGGAACCTAACCCTAGCTCCGAGTCGCCTACCCATAGGAACCTAACCCTAGCTCGAGTCGCCTACCCATAGGAACCCTAACCTAGCTCCGAGTCGCCTACCCATAGGAACCCTAACCTAGCTCCCAGTCGCCTACCCTAGGAACCTAACCCTAGCTCCGAGTCGCCTACCCATAGGAACCCTAACCCTAGCTCGAGTCGCCTACCCATAGGAACCCTAACCCTAGCTCCAGTCGCCTACCCATAGGAACCCTAACCCTAGCTCCGAGTCGCCTACCCATAGGAACCTAACCTAGCTCGGAGTCGCCTACCCATAGGAACCTAACCCTAGCTCGAGTCGCCTACCCATAGGAACCCTAACCCTAGCTCGAGTAGCCTACCCATAGGAACCCTAACCCTAGCTCCGAGAGCCCTACCCATTGGAACCCTAACCCTAGCTCGAGTCGCCTACCCATAGGAACCCTAACCTAGCTCCAAGTCGCCTACCCATAGGAACCTAACCCTAGCTCCAGTCGCCTACCCATAGGAACCCTAACCCTAGCTCCGAGTCGCCTACCCATAGGAACCCTAACCCTAGCTCGAGTCGCCTACCCATAGGAACCCTAACCCTAGCTCCGAGTCGCCTACCCATAGGAACCTAACCCTAGCTCGAGTCGCCTACCCATAGGAACCTAACCCTAGCTCCGAGTCGCCTACCCATAGGAACCTAACCTAGCTCAGTCGCCTACCCATAGGAACCCTAACCTAGCTCCAGTCGCCTACCCATAGGAACCCTAACCCTAGCTCCGAGTAGCCTACCCATAGGAACCTAACCCTAGCTCGAGTCGCCTACCCATAGGAACCCTAACCTAGCTCGAGAGCCCTACCCATAGGAACCTAACCCTAGCTCCGAGTCGCCTACCCATAGGAACCTAACCCTAGCTCCGAGTCGCCTACCCATAGGAACCCTAACCCTAGCTCGAGTCGCCTACCCAAGGAACCCTAACCCTAGCTCGAGTCGCCTACCCATAGGAACCCTAACCCTAGCTCCGAGTCGCCTACCCATAGGAACCTAACCTAGCTGCGAGTCGCCTACCCATAGGAACCCTAACCCTAGCTGCGAGTCGCCTACCCATAGGAACCCTAACCCTAGCTCCTAGTCGCCTACCCATAGGAACCTAACCTAGCTCCAGTCGCCTACCCATAGGAACCTAACCCTAGCTCGAGTCGCCTACCCATAGGAACCCTAATCCTAGCTCAGAATCGCCTACCCATAGGAACCCTAAACCTAGCTCCGAGTCGCCTACCCATAGGAACCCTAACCCTAGCTCCAAGTCGCCTACCCATAGGAACCCTAACCCTAGCTCTGAGTCGCCTACCCATAGGAACCCTAACCCTAGCTCCGAGTCTCCTACCCATAGGAACCCTAACCCTAGCTGCGAGTCGCCTACCCATAGGAACACTATTCCTAGCTGTGAGTCGCCTACCCATAGGAACCCTAAACCTAGCTACGAGTAGCCTGCCCATAGGAACCCTAACCCTAGCTCCGAGACGCCAACGCATAGGAACCCTAACCTAACCTAGCTCGAGTCGCCTACCCATAGGAACCCTAACCCTAGCTCGAGTCGCCTACCCATAGGAACCTAACCCTAGCTCCGAGTCGCCTACCCATAGGAACCCTAACCCTAGCTCGAGTCGCCTACCCATAGGAACCTAACCCTAGCTCGAGTCGCCTACCCATAGGAACCTAACCCTAGCTCGGAGTCGCCTACCCATAGGAAACCTAAACCTAGCTCCGAGTCGCCTACCCATAGGAACCTAACCTAGCTCCGAGAGCCCTACCCATAGGAACCTAACCTAGCTCCAGTCGCCTACCCATAGGAACCTAACCCTAGCTCCAGTCGCCTACCCATAGGAACCTAACCCTAGCTCCGAGTCGCCTACCCATAGGAACCTAACCTAGCTCCGAGTCCCTACCCATAGGAACCTAACCCTAGCTCCGAGTCGCCTACCCATAGGAACCTAACCCTAGCTCGGAGTCGCCTACCCATAGGAAACCTAACCCTAGCTCGAGTCGCCTACCCATAGGAACCCTAACCCTAGCTCTGAGTCGCCCACCCATAGGAACCCTAACCTAGCTCAGGTAGCCTACCCATAGAACCTAACCCTAGCTCCAGTCGCCTACCCATAGGAACCCTAACCCTAGCTCCGAGTCGCCTACCCATAGGAACCTAACCCTAGCTCCGAGTCGCCTACCCATAGGAACCTAACCCTAGCTCCGAGTCGCCTACCCATAGGAACCTAACCCTAGCTCCGAGTCGCCTACCCATAGGAACCTAACCCTAGCTCCGAGTCGCCTACCCATAGGAACCTAACCCTAGCTCAGTCGCCTACCCATAGGAACCTAACCCTAGCTCCGAGGCCTACCCATAGGAACCTAACCCTAGCTCCAGTCGCCTACCCATAGGAACCCTAACCCTAGCTCCAGTAGCCTACCCATTGGAACCCTTACCCTAGTTCCGAGTCGCCTACCCATAGGAACCTAACCTAGCTCAGAGAGCCCTACCCATAGGAACCCTAACCTAGCTCCGAGTCGCCTACCCATAGGAACCTAACCCTAGCTCCGAGTCGCCTACCCATAGGAACCTAACCCTAGCTCCGAGTCGCCTACCCATAGGAACCTAACCCTAGCTCGAGTCGCCTACCCATAGGAACCCTAACCTAGCTCCAGTCGCCTACCCATAGGAACCCTAACCCTAGCTCCGAGTCGCCTACCCATAGGAACCCTAACCTAGCTCCGAGTCGCCTACCCATAGGAACCCTAACCCTAGCTCGAGTCGCCTACCCATAGGAACCTAACCCTAGCTCCGAGTCGCCTACCCATAGGAACCTAACCCTAGCTCAGTCGCCTACCCATAGGAACCTAACCCTAGCTCCGAGTCGCCTACCCATAGGAACCCTAACCCTAGCTCCGAGTCGCCTACCCATAGGAACCCTAACCCTAGCTCAGTCGCCTACCCATAGGAACCTAACCCTAGCTCCGAGTCGCCTACCCATAGGAACCTAACCCTAGCTCCAGAGCCTACCCATAGGAACCCTAACCCTAGCTCCGAGTCGCCTACCCATAGGAACCTAACCCTAGCTCCGAGTCGCCTACCCATAGGAACCCTAACCCTAGCTCGAGTCGCCTACCCATAGGAACCTAACCCTAGCTCGAGTCGCCTACCCATAGGAACCTAACCCTAGCTCGAGTCGCCTACCCATAGGAACCTAACCCTAGCTCGAGTCGCCTACCCATAGGAACCCTAACCTAGCTCGAGTCGCCTACCCATAGGAACCTAACCTAGCTCGAGTCGCCTACCCATAGGAACCTAACCTAGCTCAGTCGCCTACCATAGGAACCCTAACCTAGCTCGAGTCGCCTACCCATAGGAACCTAACCCTAGCTCGAGTCGCCTACCCATAGGAACCCTAACCTAGCTCCGAGTCGCCTACCCATAGGAACCCTAACCCTAGCTCCGAGTCGCCTACCCATAGGAACCCTAACCCTAGCTCAGAGCCTACCCATAGGAACCCTAACCCTAGCTCGAGTCGCCTACCCATAGGAACCTAACCCTAGCTCCGAGTCGCCTACCCATAGGAACCCTAACCCTAGCTCCGAGTCGCCTACCCATAGGAACCCTAACCCTAGCTCCAGTCGCCTACCCATAGGAACCTAACCTAGCTCCGAGGCCTACCCATAGGAACCCTAACCCTAGCTCGAGTCGCCTACCCATAGGAACCTAACCTAGCTCTGAGTCGCCTACCCATAGGAACCTAACCCTAGCTCCCAGTCGCCTACCCATAGGAACCCTAACCCTAGCTCCCAGTCGCCTACCCATAGGAACCTAACCCTAGCTCCAGTCGCCTACCCATAGGAACCCTAACCCTAGCTCGAGTCGCCTACCCATAGGAACCCTAACCCTAGCTCCGAGTCGCCTACCATGGAACCCTAACCTAGCTCCGAGTCGCCTACCCATAGGAACCCTAACCCTAGCTCAGTCGCCTACCCATAGGAACCTAACCCTAGCTCCGAGTCGCCTACCCATGGAACCTAACCCTAGCTCCGAGTCGCCTACCCATAGGAACCTAACCCTAGCTCCAGTCGCCTACCCATAGGAACCCTAACCCTAGCTCCGAGTCGCCTACCCATAGGAACCTAACCCTAGCTCGAGTCGCCTACCCATAGGAACCCTAACCTAGCTCGAGTCGCCTACCCATAGGAACCCTAACCCTAGCTCGAGTCGCCTACCCATAGGAACCCTAACCCTAGCTCAGTCGCCTACCCATAGGAACCCTAACCCTAGCTCGAGTCGCCTACCCATAGGAACCCTAACCCTAGCTCGAGTCGCCTACCCATAGGAACCCTAACCCTAGCTCCAGTCGCCTACCCATAGGAACCTAACCCTAGCTCGAGTCGCCTACCCATAGGAACCTAACCTAGCTCCGAGTCGCCTACCCATAGGAACCCTAACCCTAGCTCCAGTCGCCTACCACCAGGAACCTAACCCTAGCTCCGAGTCGCCTACCCATAGGAACCCTAACCCTAGCTCGAGTCGCCTACCCATAGGAACCTAACCCTAGCTCGAGTCGCCTACCCATAGGAACCTAACCCTAGCTCCGAGTCGCCTACCCATAGGAACCCTAACCCTAGCTCCGAGTCGCCTACCCATAGGAACCTAACCTAGCTCCGAGTCGCCTACCCATAGGAACCCTAACCCTAGCTCCGAGTCGCCTACCCATAGGAACCTAACCCTAGCTCCGTCGCCTACCCATAGGAACCTAACCTAGCTCCGAGTCGCCTACCCATAGGAACCCTAACCCTAGCTCGAGTCGCCTACCCATAGGAACCCTAACCCTAGCTCGAGTCGCCTACCCATAGGAACCTAACCCTAGCTCCGAGTCGCCTACCCATAGGAACCCTAACCCTAGCTCCGAGTCGCCTACCCATAGGAACCTAACCTAGCTCCGAGTCGCCTACCCATAGGAACCCTAACCCTAGCTCCAGTCGCCTACCCATAGGAACCTAACCCTAGCTCGAGTCGCCTACCCATAGGAACGCTAACCCTAGCTCCGAGTCGCCTACCCATATGAACCCTAACCCTAGCTCCGAGTCGCCTACCCATAGGAACCTAACCTAGCTCAGTCGCCTGCTACCCTAGGAACCTAACCTAGCTCCAGTCGCCTACCCATAGGAACCCTAACCTAGCTCGAGTCGCCTACCCATAGGAACCCTAACCCTAGCTCCGAGTCGCCTACCCATAGGAACCCTAACCCTAGCTCAGTCGCCTACCCATAGGAACCCTAACCTAGCTCCGAGTCGCCTACCCATAGGAACCCTAACCTAGCTCGAGCGCCTACCCATAGGAACCTAACCCTAGCTCAGTCGCCTACCCATAGGAACCTAACCCTAGCTCCGAGTCGCCTACCCATGGAACCTAACCCTAGCTCGAGTCGCCTACCCATAGGAACCCTAACCCTAGCTCCAGTCGCCTACCCATAGGAACCTAACCCTAGCTCCGAGTCGCCTACCCATAGGAACCTAACCCTAGCTCCGAGTCGCCTACCCATAGGAACCTAACCCTAGCTCAGTCGCCTACCCATAGGAACCCTAACCTAGCTCAGTCGCCTACCCAGGAACCTAACCCTAGCTCCAGTCGCCTACCCATAGGAACCCTAACCTAGCTCCAGTCGCCTACCCATAGGAACCTAACCTAGCTCTGAGTCGCCTACCATAGGAACCCTAACCCTAGCTCCAGTCGCCTACCCATAGGAACCCTAACCCTAGCTCCGAGTCGCCTACCCATAGGAACCTAACCCTAGCTCCGAGTCGCCTACCCATAGGAACCTAACCCTAGCTCGAGTCGCCTACCCATAGGAACCTAACCCTAGCTCCGAGTCGCCTACCCATAGGAACCTAACCCTAGCTCCGAGTCGCCTACCCATAGGAACCCTAACCTAGCTCGAGTCGCCTACCCATAGGAACCTAACCCTAGCTCGAGTCGCCTACCCATAGGAACCCTAACCCTAGCTCCAGTCGCCTACCCATAGGAACCTAACCCTAGCTCCGAGTCGCCTACCCATAGGAACCTAACCCTAGCTCCGAGTCGCCTACCCATAGGAACCCTAACCTAGCTCGAGTCGCCTACCCATAGGAACCTAACCTAGCTCCGAGTCGCCTACCCATAGGAACCTAACCCTAGCTCCGAGTCGCCTACCCATAGGAACCTAACCCTAGCTCCGAGTCGCCTACCCATAGGAACCCTAACCCTAGCTCAGTCGCCTACCCATAGGAACCCTAACCCTAGCTCCAGTCGCCTACCCATAGGAACCTAACCCTAGCTCAGAGCCTACCCATAGGAACCTAACCCTAGCTCCAGTCCCTACCCATAGGAACCTAACCCTAGCTCCGAGTCGCCTACCCATAGGAACCTAACCCTAGCTCGAGTCGCCTACCCATAGGAACCCTAACCCTAGCTCGAGTCGCCTACCCATAGGAACCCTAACCCTAGCTCCAGAGGCCCTACCCATAGGAACCTAACCTAGCTCCGAGTCGCCTACCCATAGGAACCCTAACCTAGCTCAGTCGCCTACCCATAGGAACCCTAACCCTAGCTCCGAGAGCCCTACCCATAGGAACCCTAACCCTAGCTCCGAGTCGCCTACCCATAGGAACCCTAACCCTAGCTCCGAGAGCCCTACCCATAGGAACCCTAACCCTAGCTCAGAGTAGCCTACCCATAGGAACCCTAACACTAGCTCCAAGTCGCTTACCCATAGAAACCCTAACCCTAGCTACGACTCGCCTACCCATAGGATCCCTAACCCTAGCTCCGAGACCCCAACGCATAGGAACCCTAAACCTAGCTACGACTCTACTACCCATAGGAACCCTAACCCTAGCTCCGAGTCGCCTACCCATAGGAACCCTAACCCTAGCTCCGAGTCGCCTACCCATAGGAACCTAACCCTAGCTCGAGTCGCCTACCCATAGGAACCCTAACCCTAGCTCAGAGCCCTACCCATAGGAACCCTAACCTAGCTCCAGTCGCCTACCCATAGGAACCTAACCCTAGCTCCGAGTCGCCTACCCATAGGAACCCTAACCTAGCTCAGTCGCCTACCCATAGGAACCCTAACCCTAGCTCCGAGTCGCCTACCCATAGGAACCCTAACCCTAGCTCCGAGTCGCCTACCCATAGGAACCTAACCCTAGCTCGAGTCGCCTACCCATAGGAACCTAACCCTAGCTCCGAGTCGCCTACCCATAGGAACCCTAACCTAGCTCCAGTCGCCTACCCATAGGAACCTAACCCTAGCTCAGTCGCCTACCCATAGGAACCCTAACCCTAGCTCCGAGTCGCCTACCCATAGGAACCTAACCCTAGCTCAGTCGCCTACCCATAGGAACCCTAACCTAGCTCCGAGTCGCCTACCCATAGGAACCTAACCCTAGCTCCGAGTCGCCTACCCATAGGAACCTAACCCTAGCTCCGAGTCGCCTACCCATAGGAACCTAACCCTAGCTCGAGTCGCCTACCCATAGGAACCTAACCCTAGCTCCGAGTCGCCTACCCATAGGAACCCTAACCTAGCTCGAGTCGCCTACCCATAGGAACCTAACCCTAGCTCCGAGTCGCCTACCCATAGGAACCCTAACCCTAGCTCGAGTCGCCTACCCATAGGAACCCTAACCCTAGCTCCGTAGCCCATAGGACCTAACCCTAGCTCAGTCGCCTACCCATAGGAACCCTAACCCTAGCTCCGAGTCGCCTACCATAGGAACCCTAACCCTAGCTCCGAGTCGCCTACCCATAGGAACCCTAACCCTAGCTCCAGTCGCCTACCCATAGGAACCTAACCCTAGCTCCGAGTCGCCTACCCATAGGAACCCTAACCCTAGCTCCGAGAGCCCTACCCATAGGAACCTAACCCTAGCTCCGAGTCGCCTACCCATAGGAACCCTAACCCTAGCTCCGAGTCGCCTACCCATAGGAACCCTAACCCTAGCTCAGTCGCCTACCCATAGGAACCCTAACCTAGCTCCGAGTCGCCTACCCATAGGAACCTAACCCTAGCTCCGAGTCGCCTACCCATAGGAACCCTAACCTAGCTCAGTCGCCTACCCATAGGAACCCTAACCCTAGCTCCGAGCCTACCCATAGGAACCTAACCCTAGCTCCGAGTCGCCTACCCATAGGAACCCTAACCCTAGCTCGAGTCGCCTACCCATAGGAACCCTAACCCTAGCTCCGAGTCGCCTACCCATAGGAACCCTAACCCTAGCTCGAGTCGCCTACCCATAGGAACCTAACCCTAGCTCGAGTCGCCTACCCATAGGAACCCTAACCCTAGCTCCGAGTCGCCTACCCATAGGAACCCTAACCCTAGCTCGAGTCGCCTACCCATAGGAACCTAACCCTAGCTCCGAGTCGCCTACCCATAGGAACCTAACCCTAGCTCCGAGTCGCCTACCCATAGGAACCTAACCCTAGCTCAGAGTCGCCTACCCATAGGAACCTAACCCTAGCTCGAGTCGCCTACCCATAGGAACCTAACCCTAGCTCCGAGTCGCCTACCCATAGGAACCCTAACCCTAGCTCGAGTCGCCTACCCATAGGAACCCTAACCCTAGCTCCGAGTCGCCTACCCAGGAACCTAACCTAGCTCCGAGTCGCCTACCCATAGGAACCTAACCCTAGCTCGAGTCGCCTACCCATAGGAACCCTAACCCTAGCTCCGAGTCGCCTACCCATAGGAACCCTAACCCTAGCTCCGAGTCGCCTACCCATAGGAACCTAACCCTAGCTCGAGTCGCCTACCCATAGGAACCCTAACCTAGCTCCGAGTCGCCTACCCATAGGAACCCTAACCCTAGCTCGAGTCGCCTACCCATAGGAACCTAACCCTAGCTCCAGTCGCCTACCCATAGGAACCCTAACCTAGCTCCGAGTCGCCTACCCATAGGAACCTAACCCTAGCTCGAGTCGCCTACCCATAGGAACCTAACCCTAGCTCGAGTCGCCTACCCATAGGAACCTAACCCTAGCTCCGAGTCGCCTACCCATAGGAACCCTAACCCTAGCTCCGAGTCGCCTACCCATAGGAACCTAACCCTAGCTCCAAGTCGCCTACCCATAGGAACCTAACCCTAGCTCCGAGTCGCCTACCCATAGGAACCCTAACCCTAGCTCCGAGTCGCCTACCCATAGGAACCTAACCCTAGCTCCGAGTCGCCTACCCATAGGAACCCTAACCTAGCTCGAGAGCCCTACCCATAGGAACCCTAACCCTAGCTCTCCAGTCGCCTACCCATAGGAACCTAACCTAGCTCAGAGCCCTACCCATAGGAACCTAACCCTAGCTCCGAGTCGCCTACCCATAGGAACCTAACCCTAGCTCGAGTCGCCTACCCATAGGAACCCTAACCCTAGCTCGAGTCGCCTACCCATAGGAACCTAACCCTAGCTCGAGTCGCCTACCCATAGGAACCTAACCTAGCTCGAGTCGCCTACCCATAGGAACCCTAACCCTAGCTCCGAGTCGCCTACCCATAGGAACCTAACCCTAGCTCGAGTCGCCTACCCATAGGAACCCTAACCCTAGCTCCAGTCGCCTACCCATAGGAACCTAACCCTAGCTCAGTCGCCTACCCATAGGAACCTAACCTAGCTCCGAGTCGCCTACCCATAGGAACCCTAACCCTAGCTCGAGTCGCCTACCCATAGGAACCCTAACCCTAGCTCGAGTCGCCTACCCATAGGAACCCTAACCCTAGCTCCAGTCGCCTACCCATAGGAACCTAACCCTAGCTCCAGTCGCCTACCCATAGGAACCTAACCCTAGCTCGAGTCGCCTACCCATAGGAACCCTAACCCTAGCTCCAGTCGCCTACCCATAGGAACCCTAACCCTAGCTCAGTCGCCTACCCATAGGAACCCTAACCCTAGCTCCGAGTCGCCTACCCATAGGAACCCTAACCCTAGCTCCGAGTCGCCTACCCATAGGAACCCTAACCCTAGCTCGAGTCGCCTACCCATAGGAACCTAACCTAGCTCCGAGTCGCCTACCCATAGGAACCCTAACCCTAGCTCGAGTCGCCTACCCATAGGAACCTAACCCTAGCTCGAGTCGCCTACCCATAGGAACCTAACCCTAGCTCCGAGTCGCCTACCCATGGAACCCTAACCTAGCTCGAGTCGCCTACCCATAGGAACCCTAACCCTAGCTCGAGTCGCCTACCCATAGGAACCTAACCCTAGCTCCGAGTCGCCTACCCATAGGAACCCTAACCCTAGCTCCGAGAGCCCTACCCATAGGAACCTAACCCTAGCTCCGAGTCGCCTACCCATAGGAACCCTAACCCTAGCTCGAGTCGCCTACCCATAGGAACCCTAACCTAGCTCCGAGTCGCCTACCCATAGGAACCTAACCCTAGCTCCAGTCGCCTACCCATAGGAACCTAACCCTAGCTCCAGTCGCCTACCCATAGGAACCCTAACCCTAGCTCCGAGTCGCCTACCCATAGGAACCTAACCTAGCTCGAGTCGCCTACCCATAGGAACCCTAACCCTAGCTCCAGTCGCCTACCCATAGGAACCCTAACCCTAGCTCCGAGTCGCCTACCCATAGGAACCTAACCCTAGCTCCGAGTCGCCTACCACCCAGGAACCCTAACCTAGCTCCGAGTCGCCTACCCATAGGAACCCTAACCCTAGCTCCAGTCGCCTACCCATAGGAACCTAACCCTAGCTCCGAGTCGCCTACCCATAGGAACCTAACCCTAGCTCCAGTCGCCTACCCATAGGAACCCTAACCTAGCTCCGAGTCGCCTACCCATAGGAACCTAACCCTAGCTCCAGTCGCCTACCCATAGGAACCTAACCCTAGCTCTGAGTCGCCTACCCATAGGAACCTAACCCTAGCTCGAGTCGCCTACCCATAGGAACCCTAACCTAGCTCGAGTCGCCTACCCATAGGAACCTAACCCTAGCTCCGAGTCGCCTACCCATAGGAACCCTAACCCTAGCTCCGAGTCGCCTACCCATAGGAACCTAACCCTAGCTCCAGTCGCCTACCCATAGGAACCTAACCCTAGCTCCGAGTCGCCTACCCATAGGAACCTAACCCTAGCTCCAGTCGCCTACCCATAGGAACCCTAACCCTAGCTCCGAGTCGCCTACCCATAGGAACCTAACCCTAGCTCCTAGTCGCCTACCCATAGGAAACCTAACCCTAGCTCCGAGTCGCCTACCCATAGGAACCTAACCCTAGCTCCAGTCGCCTACCCATAGGAACCCTAACCCTAGCTCCAGTCGCCTACCCATAGGAACCCTAACCCTAGCTCCGAGTCCCTACCCAGGAACCCTAACCCTAGCTCAGAGCCCTACCTAGGAACCCTAACCCTAGCTCCGAGTCGCCTACCCATAGGAACCTAACCCTAGCTCCAGTCGCCTACCCCTAGGAACCCTAACCCTAGCTCCGAGTCGCCAACCCATAGGAACCCTAACCCTAGCTCCGAGACGCCTACCCATAGGAACCTAACCCTAGCTCGAGAGCCCTACCATAGGAACCCTAACCCTAGCTCAGTCGCCTACCCATAGGAACCTAACCCTAGCTCCGAGTCGCCTACCCATAGGAACCTAACCCTAGCTCCAGTCGCCTACCCATAGGAACCCTAACCCTAGCTCCCAGTCGCCTACCCATAGGAACCTAACCTAGCTCCAGTCGCCTACCCATAGGAACCTAACCCTAGCTCGAGTCGCCTACCCATAGGAACCCTAACCCTAGCTCGAGTCGCCTACCCATAGGAACCTAACCCTAGCTCCGAGTCGCCTACCCATAGGAACCCTAACCCTAGCTCAGTCGCCTACCCACCATAGGAACCTAACCCTAGCTCGAGTCGCCTACCCATAGGAACCTAACCCTAGCTCCGAGTCGCCTACCAATAGGAACCCTAACCCGAGCGCCGAGTCGCCTACCCATAGGAACCCTAACCCTAGCTCCAGTCGCCTACCCATAGGAACCCTAACCCTAGCTCCCAGTCGCCTACCCATAGGAACCTAACCTAGCTCGAGTCGCCTACCCATAGGAACCCTAACCCTAGCTCGAGTCGCCTACCCATAGGAACCCTAACCCTAGCTCCGAGTCGCCTACCCATAGGAACCCTAACCCTAGCTCCGAGTCGCCTACCCATAGGAACCTAACCCTAGCTCCGAGTCGCCTACCCATAGGAACCCTAACCCTAGCTCCGAGTCGCCTACCCATAGGAACCTAACCCTAGCTCCCAGTCGCCTACCCAAGGAACCCTAACCCTAGCTCGAGTCGCCTACCCATAGGAACCCTAACCTAGCTCGAGTCGCCTACCCATAGGAACCCTAACCCTAGCTCCGAGTCGCCTACCCATAGGAACCTAACCCTAGCTCGAGTCGCCTACCCATAGGAACCCTAACCCTAGCTCCGAGTCGCCTACCCATAGGAACCCTAACCCTAGCTCCAGTCGCCTACCCATAGGAACCCTAACCTAGCTCGAGTCGCCTACCCATAGGAACCTAACCCTAGCTCAGTCGCCTACCCATAGGAACCTAACCCTAGCTCCGAGTCGCCTACCCATAGGAACCTAACCCTAGCTCCGAGTCGCCTACCCATAGGAACCCTAACCTAGCTCAGTCGCCTACCCATAGGAACCCTAACCCTAGCTCCGAGTCGCTACCCATAGGAACCTAACCCTAGCTCCGAGTCGCCTACCCATAGGAACCCTAACCCTAGCTCAGTCGCCTACCCATAGGAACCCTAACCCTAGCTCCAGTCGCCTACCCATAGGAACCCTAACCCTAGCTCCAGTCGCCTACCCATAGGAACCTAACCCTAGCTCGAGTCCCTACCCATAGGAACCCTAACCCTAGCTCCGAGTCGCCTACCCATAGGACCCCTAACCCTAGCTCCGAGTCGCCTACCCATAGGAACCCTAACCCTAGCTCCGAGTCGCCTACCCATAGGAACCTAACCTAGCTCCGAGTCGCCTACCCATAGGAACCCTAACCCTAGCTCCGAGTCGCCTACCCATAGGAACCCTAACCCTAGCTCGAGTGGCCTACCCACAGGAACCCTAACCCTAGCTGCGAGTCGCCTACCCATAGGAACCCTAACCCTAGCTCCAGTCGCCTACCCATAGGAACCCTAACCCTAGCTCCGAGTCGCCTACCCATAGGAACCCTAACCCTAGCTCAGTCGCCTACCCATAGGAACCTAAACCTAGCTCCGAGTCGCCTACCCATAGGAACCCTAACCCTAGCTCCGAGTCGCCTACCCATAGGAACCTAACCCTAGCTCCGAGTCGCCTACCCATAGGAACCCTAACCCTAGCTCCGAGCCTACCCATAGGAACCTAACCTAGCTCGAGTCGCCTACCCATAGGAACCCTAACCTAGCTCTGAGTCGCCTACCCATAGGAACCCTAACCTAGCTCCGAGTGCCCTACCCATAGGAACCTAACCCTAGCTCAGTCGCCTACCCATAGGAACCCTAACCCTAGCTCGAGTCGCCTACCCATAGGAACCTAACCCTAGCTCAGAGGCCTACCCATAGGATCCCTAACCCTAGCTCCGAGTCGCCTACCCATAGGAACCCTAACCCTAGCTGCGAGTCGCCTACGCATAGGAACCCTAACCGTAGCTCGAGTGACCTACCCATAGGAACCCAAACCCTAGCTCCGAGTCGCCTAACCAAAGGAACCCTAACCATAGCTCCGAGTCGACTACCCAAAGGAAACCTAACCCTAGCTGCGATTCGCCTACCCATAGGAACCTAACCCTAGCTCCGAGTCGCCTACCCATAGGAACCCTAACCCTAGCTCCGAGTCGCCTACCCATAGGAACCCTAACCTAGCTCGAGTCGCCTACCCATAGGAACCCTAACCCTAGCTCGAGTCGCCTACCCATAGGAACCTAACCTAGCTCGAGTCGCCTACCCATAGGAACCCTAACCCTAGCTCGAGTCGCCTACCCATAGGAACCCTAACCCTAGCTCAGTCGCCTACCCATAGGAACCCTAACCCTAGCTCCGAGTCGCCTACCCATAGGAACCTAACCCTAGCTCCGAGTCGCCTACCCATAGGAACCCTAACCCTAGCTCGAGTCGCCTACCCGTAGGAACCCTAACCCTAGCTTCGAGTCGACTACGCATAGGAAACCTAACCCTAGCTCCGAGTCGGCTACCCATAGGAACCTAACCCTAGCTCGAGTCGCCTACCCATAGGAACCTAACCTAGCTCAGTCGCCTACCCATAGGAACCCTAACCTAGCTCCGAGTCGCCTACCCATAGGAACCTAACCCTAGCTCGAGTCGCCTACCCATAGGAACCCTAACCCTAGCTCCGAGTCGCCTACCCATAGGAACCCTAACCCTAGCTCCGAGTCGCCTACCCATAGGAACCTAACCCTAGCTCCAGTCGCCTACCCATAGGAACCCTAACCCTAGCTCCGAGTCGCCTACCCATAGGAACCCTAACCCTAGCTCCAGTCGCCTACCCATAGGAACCTAACCTAGCTCCAGTCGCCTACCCATAGGAACCCTAACCCTAGCTCCGAGTCGCCTACCCATAGGAACCCTAACCCTAGCTCAGTCGCCTACCCATAGGAACCCTAACCTAGCTCGAGTCGCCTACCCATAGGAACCCTAACCCTAGCTCCGAGTCGCCTACCCATAGGAACCTAACCCTAGCTCCGAGTCGCCTACCCATAGGAACCCTAACCTAGCTCGAGTCGCCTACCCATAGGAACCCTAACCCTAGCTCGAGTCGCCTACCCATAGGAACCTAACCCTAGCTCCAGGTCGCCTACCCATAAGAACCCTAACCCTAGCTCGAGAGCCTACCCATAGGAACCTAACCCTAGCTCGAGTCGCCTACCCATAGGAACCCTAACCCTAGTTCCCAGTCGCGTACCCATAGGAACCCAAACCCTAGCTCCCAGTCGCCTAACCATAGGAACCCTAACCCTAGCTCAGTCGCCTACCCATAGGAACCCTAACCCTAGCTCCAGTCGCCTACCCATAGGAACCCTAACCCTAGCTCCGAGTCGCCTACCCCAGGAATCCTTACCCTCGCTCCGAGACGCCTACCCATAGGAACCCAAACCCTAACTCCCAGTCGCCTACCCATAGGAACCCTAACCCTAGCTCACAGTCGCCTATCCATAGGAACCCTAACACTAGCTCCAAATCGCGTACCCATAGGAACCCTAACCTTAGCTCACAGTCGCCTATCCAAAGGAACCCTAACCCTAGATCCGAGTCGCCTATCCAAAGGAACCCTAACCCTAGCTCCGAGTCGCATACCCATAGGAACCCTAACCCTAGCTCCGAGTCGCCTACCCATAGGAACCCTAACCCTAGCTCCGAGTCACCTATCCATAGGAACTCTAACCTAGCTCAGTCGCCTACCCATAGGAACCCTAACCCTAGCTCCGAGTCGCCTACCGATAGAAACCCCAACCCTAGCTCCGAGTGGCCTACAGATAGAAACCCCAACCCGAGATCCGAGTGGCCTACCGATAGGAACCCCAACCCTATCTCTGAGTCGCCTAACGATAGGAACCCTAACCCTAGTTCCGAGTCGCCTACCCATAGGAAACCTAACCCTAGCTCCGAGTCGCCTACCCATAGGAACCCTAACCCTAGCTCCGAGTCACCTACCCATAGGATCCCTAACCCTAGCTCCAAGTCGCCTGCCATAGGAACCCTAACCCTATCTCCGAGTCGCCTACCCATAGGAACTGTAACCCTAGCTCCGAGTAGCCTACCCATAGGAACCTAACCTAGCTCCAGTCGCCTACCCATGAACCCTAACCCTAGCTCCAGAGCCCTACCCATAGGAACCCTAACCCTAGCTCCGAGTCGCCTACCCATAGGAACCTAACCCTAGCTCCAGTCGCCTACCCATAGAACCCTAACCCTAGCTCCAGTCGCCTACCCATAGGAACCCTAACCCTAGCTCGAGTCGCCTACCATAGGAACCTAACCCTAGCTCCAGTCGCCTACCCATAGGAACCCTAACCCTAGCTCCAGTCGCCTACCCATAGGAACCCTAACCCTAGCTCGAGTCGCCTACCCATAGGAACCCTAACCCTAGCTCCGAGTCGCCTACCCATAGGAACCTAACCCTAGCTCGAGTCGCCTACCCATAGGAACCCTAACCCTAGCTCCAAGTCGCCTACCCATAGGAACCCTAACCCTAGCTCGAGTAGCCTACCCATAGGAACCTAACCCTAGCTCGAGTCGCCTACCCATAGGAACCCTAACCTAGCTCGAGTCGCCTACCCATAGGAACCTAACCTAGCTCGAGTCGCCTACCCATAGGAACCCTAACCCTAGCTCCGAGTCGCCTACCCATAGGAACCCTAACCCTAGCTCAGACAACCCTACCCATAGGAACCTAACCCTAGCTCTGAGTCTCCTACCCATAGGAACCTAACCCTAGCTCTCAGTCGCCTACCCATAGGAACCTAACCCTAGCTCCGAGTCGCCTACCCATAGGAACCCTAACCTAGCTCCGAGTCGCCTACCCATAGGAACCCTAACCCTAGCTACGAGTCGCCTACCCATAGGATCCCTAACCCTAGCTCTGACTAGCCTACCCATAGGAACCCTAACCCTAGCTCCGAGTCGCCTACCCATAGGAACCTAACCCTAGCTCGAGTCGCCTACCCCAGGAACCTAACCCTAGCTCCGAGTCGCCTACCCATAGGAACCCTAACCCTAGCTCCGAGTCGCCTACCCATAGGAACCTAACCCTAGCTCGAGTCGCCTACCCATAGGAACCCTAACCCTAGCTCCAGTCGCCTACCCATAGGAACCCTAACCCTAGCTCGAGTCGCCTACCCATAGGAACCCTAACCTAGCTCGAGTCGCCTACCCATAGGAACCTAACCTAGCTCCGAGTCGCCTACCCATAGGAACCCTAACCCTAGCTCGAGTCGCCTACCCATAGGAACCTAACCCTAGCTCCGAGTCGCCTACCCATAGGAATCCTAACCCTAGCTCCGAGTCGCCTAACCATAGGAACCCTAACCCTAGCTCTGAGTCGCCTACCCAAAGGAACCTAACCCTAGCTCCAGTCGCCTACCCATAGGAACCCTAACCCTAGCTCGAGTCGCCTACCCATAGGAACCTAACCCTAGCTCCAGTCGCCTACCCATAGGAACCCTAACCCTAGCTCGAGTCGCCTACCCATAGGAACCCTAACCCTAGCTCCGAGTCGCCTACCCATAGGAACCCTAACCCTAGCTCGAGTCGCCTACCCATAGGAACCCTAACCCTAGCTCGAGTCGCCTACCCATAGGAACCTAACCCTAGCTCGAGTCGCCTACCCATAGGAACCTAACCCTAGCTCGAGTCGCCTACCCATAGGAACCTAACCCTAGCTCCAAGTCGCCTACCCATAGGAACCCTAACCCTAGCTCCAGTAGCCTACCCATAGGAACCTAACCTAGCTCGAGTCGCCTACCCATAGGAACCTAACCCTAGCTCCGAGTCGCCTACCCATAGGAACCCTAACCCTAGCTCAGAGTCCCTACCCATAGGAACCTAACCTAGCTCAGAGCCCTACCCATAGGAACCCTAACCCTAGCTCCCAGTCGCCTACCCATAGGAACCCTAACCCTAGCTCCGAGTCGCCTACCCATAGGAACCCTAACCCTAGCTCCGAGAGCCCTACCCATAGGAACCCTTATCCTAGCTCCGAGTCGCCTACCCATAGGAACCCTAACCCTAGCTCCGAGAGCCCTACCCATAGGAACCCTAACCCTAGCTCAGAGTAGCCTACCCATAGGAACCCTAACACTAGCTCTGGTCGCCTACCCATAGGAACCTTACCCTAGCTCCCAGTCGCCTAACAAAAGGTAACCTAACCCTAGCTCCCAGTGGCCTACCCATAGGAACCCTAACCCTAGCTCGAGTCGCCTACCCATAGGAACCCTAACCCTAGCTCCAGTCGCCTACCATAGGAACCCTAACCCTAGCTCAGTCGCTTACCCATATGAACACTAACCCTAGCTACGACTCGCCTACCCATAGGATCCCTAACCCTAGCTCCGAGTCGCCTACCCATAGGAACCATAACCCTGGCTCCGAGTAGCCTACCCATAGGAACCTAACCCTAGCTCCAGGTCGCCTACCCATAGGAACCTAACCTAGCTCCGAGTCGCCTACCCATAGGAACCTAACCCTAGCTGCCAGTCGCCTACCCATAGGAACCCTAACCCTAGCTCGAGTCGCCTACCCATAGGAACCCTAACCTAGCTCGAGTCGCCTACCCATAGGAACCTAACCCTAGCTCCGAGTCGCCTACCCATAGGAACCTAACCCTAGCTCCGAGTAGCCTACCCATAGGAACCTAACCCTAGCTCCAGTCGCCTACCCATAGGAACCCTAACCCTAGCTCCAGTCGCCTACCCATAGGAACCCTAACCTAGCTCGAGTCGCCTACCCATAGGAACCTAACCCTAGCTCCGAGTCGCCTACCCATAGGAACCCTAACCTAGCTCCGAGTCGCCTACCCATAGGAACCCTAACCCTAGCTCGAGTCGCCTACCCATAGGAACCCTAACCTAGCTCAGTCGCCTACCCATAGGAACCTAACCCTAGCTCCGAGTCGCCTACCCATAGGAACCTAACCCTAGCTCGAGTCGCCTACCCATAGGAACCCTAACCTAGCTCAGAGCCTACCCATAGGAACCTAACCCTAGCTCGAGTCGCCTACCCATAGGAACCCTAACCCTAGCTCCAGTCGCCTACCCATAGGAACCTAACCCTAGCTCGGAGCGCCTACCCATAGGAACCCTAACCCTAGCTCCGACTCGCCTACCCATAGGAACCCTAACCCTAGCTCCGAGTAGCCTACCCATAGGAACCTAACCCTAGCTCCGAGTCCCTACCCATAGGAACCCTAACCCTAGCTCCGAGTCGCCTACCCATAGGAACCCTAACCCTAGCTCGAGTCGCCTACCCATAGGAACCCTAACCCTAGCTCCGAGTCGCCTACCCATAGGAACCTAACCCTAGCTCGAGTCGCCTACCCATAGGAACCCTAACCTAGCTCGAGTCGCCTACCCATAGGAACCCTAACCCTAGCTCCGAGTCGCCTACCCATAGAACCCTAACCCTAGCTCGAGTCGCCTACCCATAGGAACCCTAACCTAGCTCGAGTCGCCTACCCATAGGAACCCTAACCCTAGCTCCGAGTCGCCTACCCATAGGAACCCTAACCCTAGCTCGAGTCGCCTACCCATAGGAACCTAACCCTAGCTCCGAGTCGCCTACCCATAGGAACCCTAACCCTAGCTCAGATCGCCTACCCATAGGAACCTAACCCTAGCTCCAAGTCGCCTACCCATAGGAACCTAACCCTAGCTCGAGTCGCCTACCCATAGGAACCTAACCCTAGCTCCGAGTCGCCTACCCATAGGAACCTAACCCTAGCTCCGAGTAGCCTACCCATAGGAACCCTAACCTAGCTCCAGAGCCCTACCCATAGGAACCCTAACCCTAGCTCCAGAGCCCTACCCATAGGAACCCTAACCCTAGCTCTGAGTCGCCTACCCATAGGAACCCTAACCCTAGCTCTCAGTCGCCTACCCATAGGAACCTAACCTAGCTCGGAGCGCCTACCCATAGGAACCTAACCCTAGCTCCGAGTCGCCTACCCATAGGAACCCTAACCCTAGCTCCGAGTCGCCTACCCATAGGAACCTAACCCTAGCTCCAGTCGCCTACCCATAGGAACCTAACCTAGCTCCGAGTCGCCTACCCATAGGAACCCTAACCCTAGCTCGAGTCGCCTACCCATAGGAACCTAACCCTAGCTCCGAGTCGCCTACCCTAGGAAACCTAACCTAGCTCCGAGTCGCCTACCCATAGGAACCCTAACCTAGCTCGAGTCGCCTACCCATAGGAACCTAACCCTAGCTCCGAGTCGCCTACCCATAGGAACCTAACCCTAGCTCCGAGTCGCCTACCCATAGGAACCCTAACCCTAGCTCGAGTCGCCTACCCATAGGAACCCTAACCCTAGCTCAGAGCGCCTACCCATAGGAACCCTAACCCTAGCTCCGAGTCGCCTACCCATAGGAACCCTGACCGTAGCGCCGAGTCGCCTACCCATAGGAACCTAACCCTAGCTCCGAGTCGCCTACCCATAGGAACCCTAACCCTAGCTCCAGTCGCCTACCCATAGGAACCCTAACCTAGCTCCGAGTCGCCTACCCATAGGAACCTAACCCTAGCTCCGAGTCGCCTACCCATAGGAACCTAACCTAGCTCGAGTCGCCTACCCATAGGAACCCTAACCCTAGCTCCGAGTCGCCTACCCATAGGAACCCTAACCCTAGCTCCGAGTCGCCTACCCATAGGAACCCTAACCCTAGCTCCGAGTCGCCTACCCAAAGGAACCCTAACCCTAGCTCCGAGTCGCCTACCCATAGGAACCCTAACCCTAGCTCCGAGTCGCCTACCCAAAGGAACCCTAACCCTCGCTCTGAGTCGCCTACCCATAGGAACCCTAACCGTAGCTCAGTCGCCTACCCATAGGAACCCTAACCCTAGCTCGAGTCGCCTACCCATAGGAACCTAACCCTAGCTCCGAGTCGCCTACCCATAGGAACCTAACCCTAGCTCCGAGTCCCTACCCATAGGAACCCTAACCTAGCTCGAGTCGCCTACCCATAGGAACCCTAACCCTAGCTCCGAGTCGCCTACCCATAGGAACCCTAACCCTAGCTCGAGTAGCCTACCCATAGGAACCTAACCCTAGCTCGAGTCGCCTACCCATAGGAACCCTAACCCTAGCTCAGTCGCCTACCCATAGGAACCTAACCCTAGCTCCGAGTCGCCTACCCATAGGAACCCTAACCTAGCTCCGAGAGCCCTACCCATAGGAACCCTAACCCTAGCTCGAGTCGCCTACCCATAGGAACCTAACCCTAGCTCCGAGTCGCCTACCCATAGGAACCTAACCCTAGCTCCGAGTCGCCTACCCAGGAACCCTAACCCTAGCTCCAGTCGCCTACCCATAGGAACCTAACCCTAGCTCCAGTCGTCTATCCTTAGGAACCCTAACCCTAGTTCAGAGTCGCCTCCCCGTAGGAACCCTAACCCTAGCTCAGTGTCACCTACACATAGGAACCTAAACCCTAGCTCCAAGTCACCTACCCATAGGAAGTCTAACCCTAGCTGCAAGTCACCTACCCATAGTTACCATAACCCTAGTTCCTAGTCGCATCCCCATAGGAAGCCTAACCCTAGCTCGAGTCGCCTACCCATAGGAACCTAACCCTAGCTCCGAGTCGCCTACCCATAGGAACCTAACCCTAGCTCCAGTCGCCTACCCATAGGAACCCTAACCCTAGCTCAGTCGCCTACCCATAGGAACCCTAACGATAGCTCCGAGTCGCCTACCCATAGGAAACCTAACCCTAGCTCCGAGTCGCCTAGCCATACGAACCCTAACCGTAGCTCCGAGTCGCCAAACCATAGCAACCCTAACCCTAGCTCCGAGTCGCCTACCCATAGGAACGCTAACCCTAGCTCGAGTCGCCTACCCATAGGAACCTAACCCTAGCTCCAGTCGCTTACCCATAGGAACCTAAACACTAGCTCCAAGTCGCCTACCCATAGGAAGTCTAACCCTAGCTCCGAGAGCACTATCCATAAGAACCCTAACCTTAACTCCGAGTCGCCAATCAATAGCATCGCTAACCCTAGCTGCGAGTTGCCTGCCCATAGGAATCCTAACCCTCGCTCCGAGAGCCCTACCCATAGGAACCCAAACCCTAACTCCCAGTCGCCTACCCATAGGAACCCTAACCCTAGCTCACAGTCGCCTATCCATAGGAACCCTAACCCTAGCTCTGAGTCGCGTACCCATAGGAACCCTAACCTAGCTCAGAGCCCTACCCATAGGAACCTAACCTAGCTCTGAGTCGCCTACCCATAAGAACCCTAACCCTAGCTCCGAGTCGCCTAACCATAGGAACCCTAACCCTAGCTCCGAGTCGCCTACCCATAGGAACCCTAACCCTAGCTCCCAGTCGCCTACACATAGGAACCCTAACCCTAGCTCCCAGTCGCCTATCCATAGGAACCCTAACACTAGCTCTGAGTCGCGTACCCATAGGAATCCTAACCCTAGCTGCGAGTCGCCTACCCGTAGGAACCCTAACCCGAGCTGCGAGTCGCCTACGCATAGGAACCCTAACCCTAGCTCCGAGTCGCCTACCCATAGGAACCCTAACCCTAGCTCCCAGTCGCCTACCCAAAGGAATCCTAAGCCTAGCTACCAGTCGCCTACCCAAAGGAACCTTAACCCTAGCTCCCAGTCGCCTACCCATAGGAACCCTAACCCTAGCTGCGAGTCGCCTACCCATAGGAAACCTAACCCTAGCTCAGAGACCCCTACCCATAGGAACCCTAACCCTAGCTCCGAGTCGCCTACCCATAGGAACCCTAACCTAGCTCGAGTCGCCTACCCATAGGAACCTAACCCTAGCTCCGAGTCGCCTACCCATAGGAACCCTAACCCTAGCTCGAGTCGCCTACCCATAGGAACCTAACCCTAGCTCTCAGTCGCCTACCCATAGGAACCGTAACCCCAGCTCCGAGTCGCCAACCCATAGGAACCCTAACACTAGCTCCGAGTCGCCTACCCATAGGAACCCTAACCCTACCTCCTAGTCGCCAACCAATAGGAACCCTAACCCTAGCTCCGAGTCGCCCACCCATAGGAACCCTAACCCTAGCTCCGAGTCGCCTACCCATAGGAACCGTAACCCTAGCTCCGAGTCTCCTACCCATAGGAACCCTAACCCTAGCTCCGAGTCGCCTACCCATAGGAACCTAACCTAGCTCCGAGTCGCCTACCCATAGGAACCCTAACCCTAGCTCCGAGTCGCCTACCCATAGGAACCCTAACCCTAGCTCCAATTCGCCTACCCATCGGAACCCTAACCCTAGCTACGACTCGCCTACCCATAGGATCCCTAACCCTAGCTCCGAGTCGCCTACCCATAGGAAACTTAACCCTAGCTCCGAGTCACTTACCCATAGGAACCCTAACCCTAGCTCGGAGTCGCCTACCCATAGGAACCCTAACCCTAGCTCGGAGACGCCTACCCATAGGCACCCTAACCCTAGCTCCGAGTCGCCTACCCATAGGAACCCTAACCCGAGCTCTGAGTCTCCTACCCATAGGAACCCTAACCCTAGCTCCGAGTCGCCTACCCATAGGAACCCTAACCCTAGCTCGGAGTCGCCTACCCATAGGAACCCTAACCCTAGCTCCGAGTCGCCTACCCATAGGAACCCTAACCCTAGCTCCGAGTCGCCTACCCATAGGAACCCTAACGCTAGCTCCGAGTCTCCTACCCATAGGAACCCTAACCCTAGCTCTTACAGCCCTACCCATAGGAACCCTAACCCTAGCTCCGAGAGCCCTACCCATTGGAACCCTAACCCTAGCTCCGAGTCGCCTACCCATAGGAACCCTAACCCTAGCTCCGAGTCGCCTACCCATAGGAACCCTAACCCTAGCTCCGAGTCGTCTACACATAGGAACCCTAACCCTAGCTCCAGTCGCCTACCCATAGGAACCCTAACCTAGCTCCGAGTCGCCTACCCATAGGAACCCTAACCCTAGCTCCGAGTCGCCTACCCATAGGAACCTGAACCCTAGCTGCGAGTCGCCTACCCATAGGAACCCTATACCTAGCTCCTTTCGCCTACCCATAGGAACCCTAACCCTAGCTCCGAGTCGCCTACCCATAGGAACCCTAACCCTAGCTCGGAGACGCCTATCCATAGGAACCCTAACCCTAGCTCTGAGTCTCCTACCCATAGGAACCCTAACCCTAGCTCTGAGTCTCCTACCCATAGGAACCCTACCCTAGCTCCGAGTCGCCTACCTATAGGAAGCATAAACCTAGCTCCAATTCGCCTACCCATAGGAACCCTAACCCTTGCTAGGACTCGCCTACCCATAGGATGCCTAACCCTAGCTCCGACTAGCCTACCCAGAGGAACCATAACCCTAGCTCGGAGACGCCTACCCATAGGAACCCTAACCCTAGCTCCGAGTCGCCTACCCATAGGAACCCTAACCCTAGCTCTGAGTCGCCTACCCATAGGAACCCTAACCCTAGCTCTGAGTCGCCTACCCATAGGAAGCCTAACCCTAGCTCCGAGTCGCCTACCCATAGGAAGCCTAACCCTAGCTCCGAGTCGCCTACCCATAGGAACCTTAACCCTAGCTCGGAGACGCCTACCCATAGGAACCCTAACCCTAGCTCCTAGTCGCCTACCCAGAGGAAGCCTAACCCTAGCTCGAGTCGCCTACCCATAGGAACCTAACCCTAGCTCCAGTCGCCTACCCATAGGAACCCTAACCCTAGCTCGAGTCGCCTACCCATAGGAACCTAACCCTAGCTCCGAGTCGCCTACCCATAGGAACCCTAACCCTAGCTCGAGTCGCCTACCCATAGGAACCCTAACCCTAGCTCCGAGTCGCCTACCCATAGGAACCATATCCCTAGCTCCGAGTCGCTTACCCATAGGAACCTAACCTAGCTCCGAGTCGCCTACCCATAGGAACCTAACCCTAGCTCAGAGCCCTACCCATAGGAACCCTAACCCTAGCTCGAGTCGCCTACCCATAGGAACCCTAACCCTAGCTCCAGTCGCCTACCCATAGGAACCTAACCCTAGCTCCGAGTCGCCTACCCATAGGAACCCTAACCCTAGCTCCGAGTAGCTTACCCATAGGAACCCTAACCTAGCTCGAGAGCCCTACCCATAGGAACCCTAAACCCTAGCTCCGAGTCGCCTACCCATAGGAACCCTAAGCCTAGCTCCGAGTCGCCTACCCATAGGAACCCTAACCCTAGCTCCGAGTCGCCTACCCATAGGAACCTAACCTAGCTCCGAGTCGCGTACCCATAGGAACCCTAACCCTAGCTCCGAGAGCCCTACCCATAAGAACCCTAACCCTAGCTCTGAGCCCTACCCATAGGAACCTAACCTAGCTCCGAGTCGCCTACCCATAGGAACCCAAACCCTAGCTCCGAGTCGCCTACCCATAGGAACCCTAACCCTAGCTCTGAGTCGCCTACCCATAGGAACCTAACCCTAGCTCAGTCGCCTACCCATAGGAACCTAACCCTAGCTCGAGTCGCCTACCCATAGGAACCTAACCCTAGCTCCAGTCGCCTACCCATAGGAACCCTAACCTAGCTCGAGTCGCCTACCCATAGGAACCTAACCCTAGCTCCAAGTCGCCTACCCATAGGAACCCTAACCCTAGCTCCGAGTCGCCTACCCATAGGAACCCTAACCCTAGCTCCGAGTCGCCTACCCATAGGAACCCTAACCCTAGCTCCGAGTCGCCTACCCATAGGAACCCTAACCCTAGCTGCGAGTCGCCTACACATAGGAACCCTAACCCTAGCTCGGAGACGCCTACCCATAGGAACCCTAACCCTAGCTCCGAGTCGCCTACCCATAGGAACCCTAACCCTAGCTCCGAGAGCCCTACCCATAGGAACCTAACCTAGCTCCGAGTCGCCTACCCATAGGAACCCTAACCTAGCTCCGAGTCGCCTACCCATAGGAACCCTAACCCTAGCTCGAGTCGCCTACCCATAGGAACCCTAACCCTAGCTCGAGTCGCCTACCCATAGGAACCCTAACGCTAGCTCAGAACATCCTACCCATAGGAACCCTAACCCTAGCTCCGAGTCGCCTACCCATAGGAACCCTAACCTAGCTCGAGTCGCCTACCCATAGGAACCCTAACCTAGCTCCGAGTCGCCTACCCATAGGAACCTAACCCTAGCTCCGAGTCGCCTACCCATAGGAACCCTAACCCTAGCTCCGAGTCGCCTAACCATAGGAACCCTAACCCTAGCTCCGAGTCGCCTACCCATAGGAACCCTAACCCTAGCTCCGAGTCGCCTACCCATAGGAACCTAACCTAGCTCCGAGTCGCCTACCCATAGGAACCCTAACCCTAGCTCGAGTCGCCTACCCATAGGAACCTAACCCTAGCTCCGAGTCGCCTACCCATAGGAACCTAACCTAGCTCCGAGTCGCCTACCCATAGGAACCCTAACCTAGCTCAGTCGCCTACCCATAGGAACCTAACCCTAGCTCCGAGTCGCCTACCCATAGGAACCTAACCCTAGCTCCGAGTCGCCTACCCATAGGAACCCTAACCCTAGCTCCGAGTCGCCTACCCAAAGGAACCCTAACCCTAGCTCCGAGTCGCCTTCCCATAGGAACCCTAACCCTAGCTCCGAGTCGCCTACCCATAGGAACGCTAACCCTAGCTGCGAGTCGCCTACCCAAAGGAACCCTAACCCTGGCTGTGAGTCGCCTACCCATAGGAACCCTAACCCTAGCTCTGAGTCGCCTACCCATAGGAACCTAACCTAGCTCCGAGTCGCCTACCCATAGGAACCCTAACCCTAGCTCCAGTCGCCTACCCATAGGAACCCTAACCCTAGCTCCGAGACGCCTACCCATAGGAACCCTAACCTAGCTCCGAGTCGCCTACCCATAGGAACCTAACCCTAGCTCCGAGTCGCCTACCCATAGGAACCTAACCTAGCTCCGAGTCGCCTACCCATAGGAACCCTAACCCTAGCTGCGAGTCGCCTACCCATAGGAACCCTAACCCTAGCTCCGAGTCGCCTACCCATAGGAACCCTAACCCTAGCTCCGAGTCGCCTACCCATAGGAACCCTAACCCTAGTACCGAGAGCCCTACGCATAGGAACCGTAACCCTAGCTCCCAGTCGGCTACCCATAGGAACCCTAACCCTAGCTCCCAGTCGCCTACCCATAGGAACCCTAACCCTAGCTCTGAGTCGCCTACCCATAGGAACCCTAACCCTAGCTCCGAGTCGCCTACCCATAGGAACCCTAACCCTAGCTCCGAGTCGCCTACCCAAAGGAACCCTAACCCTAGCTCCGAATCGCCTACCCATAGGAACCCTAACCCTAGCTCCGAGTCGCCTACCCATAGGAACCCTAACCCTAGCTGCGAGTCGCCTACCCATAGGAACCCTAATCCTAGCTCCTAGTCGCCTACCCATAGGATCCGTAAGCCTAGCTCCGATTCGCCTACCCATAGGAACCCTAACCCTAGCTCGCAGTCGCCTACCCATAGGAACCCTAACCCTAGCTATGAGTCTCCTACCCATAGGAACCTAACCCTAGCTCAGAGCCCTACCCATAGGAACCCTAACCCTAGCTCCGAGTCGCCTACCCATAGGAACCTAACCCTAGCTCCAGTCGCCTACCCATAGGATCCCTAACCCTAGCTCCGAGTCGCCTACCCATAGGAACCCTAACCCTAGCTCCGATTCGCCTACCCATAGGAACCTAACCTAGCTCCAGTCGCCTACCCATAGGAACCCTAACCCTAGCTCGAGTGGCCTACCCATCGGAACCCTACCCCTAGCTCCGAGTCGCCTACCCATAGGAACCCTAACCCTAGCTGCGAGTCGCCTACCCATAGGAACCCTAACCCTAGCTCCGAGTCGCCTACCCATAGGAACCCTAACCCTAGCTCCGAGTCGCCTACCCATAGGAACCTTAACCTAGCTCGAGAGCCCTCCCCATAGGACCCCTAACCTAGCTCCGAGTCGCCTACCCATAGAAACCCTAACCCTAGCTCGGAGTGGCCTACCCATAGGAACCCTAACCCTAGCTCCAGTCGCCTACCCATAGGAACCTAACCCTAGCTCCGAGTCGCCTACCCATAGGAACCCTAACCCTAGCTCCAGTCGCCTACCCATAGGAACCCTAACCTAGCTCCGAGTCGCCTACCCATAGGAACCTAACCCTAGCTCCAAGTCGCCTACCCATTGGAACCCTAACCCTAGCTAGGAGTCATCTACCCTTAGGAACTCTAACCCTAGCTCGGAGTCCCCTACCCACAGAAACCCTAACCCTAGCTCTGATTCGCCTACCCATAGGAACCCTAACCCTAGCTCCGAGTCGCCTACCCATAGGAACCCTAACCCTAGCTCCGAGACGCCTACCCCTAGGAACCCTAACCCTAGCTCCGAGTCGCCTACCCATAGGAACCCTAACCCTAGCTCCGAGTCGCCTACCCATAGGAACCCTAACCCTAGCTCCGAGTCGCCTACCCATAGGAACCCTAACCTAGCTCCGAGTCGCCTACCCATAGGAACCTAACCCTAGCTCGAGTCGCCTACCCATAGGAACCCTAACCCTAGCTCCGAGTCGCCTACCCATAGGAACCCTAACCTAGCTCCAGTCGCCTACCCATAGGAACCTAACCCTAGCTCCAGTCGCCTACCCATAGGAACCCTAACCCGAGCTCCGACTCGCCTACCCATAGGAACCCTAACCCTAGCTCCGAGTCGCCTACCCAGAGGAACGCTAACCCTAGCTCCAGTCGCCTACCCATAGGAACCTAACCCTAGCTCCGAGTCGCCTACCCTAGGAACCCTAACCCTAGCTCCGAGTCGCCTACCCATAGGAACCCTAACCCTAGCTCCGAGTCGCCTACCCATAGGAACCTAACCCTAGCTCCGAGTCGCCTACCCATAGGAACCCTAACCCTAGCTCGAGTCGCCTACCCATAGGAACCCTAACCCTAGCTCCGAGTCGCCTACCCATAGGAACCCTAACCCTAGCTCCGAGTCGCCTACCCATAGGAACCCTAACCTAGCTCAGTCGCCTACCCATAGGAACCTAACCCTAGCTCGAGTCGCCTACCCATAGGAACCCTAACCCTAGCTCGAGTCGCCTACCCATAGGAACCCTACCCCTAGCTCCGAGTCGCCTACCCATAGGAACCCTACCCCTAGCTCCGAGTCGCCTACCCATAGGAACCTAACCCTAGCTCCGAGTCGCCTACCCATAGGAACCCTAACCCTAGCTCCGAGTCGCCTACCCATAGGAACCTAACCCTAGCTCCAGTCGCCTACCCATAGGAACCTAACCCTAGCTCCGAGTCGCCTACCCAGGAACCCTAACCCTAGCTCCGAGTCGCCTACCCATAGGAACCCTAACCCTAGCTCCGAGTCGCCTACCCAAAGGAACCCTAACCTAGCTCGAGTCGCCTACCCATAGGAACCTAACCCTAGCTCCGAGTCGCCTACCCATAGGAACCCTAACCTAGCTCCGAGTCGCCTACCCATAGGAACCTAACCCTAGCTCCAGTCGCCTACCCATAGGAACCCTAAACCTAGCTTCGAGTCGCCTACCCAGAGGAACCCTAATCCTAGCTCCTAGTCGCCTACCCATAGGAACCTAACCTAGCTCGAGTCGCCTACCCATAGGAACCATAACCCTAGCTGCGAGTCGCCTACCCATAGGAACCCTTACCCTAGCTCCGAGTCGCCTACCCATAGGAACCTAACCCTAGCTCCAGTCGCCTACCCATAGGAACCCTAACCCTAGCTCGAGTCGCCTACCCATAGGAACCTAACCCTAGCTCCGAGTCGCCTACCCATAGGAACCTAACCCTAGCTCGAGTCGCCTACCCATAGGAACCCTAACCCTAGCTCCGAGTCGCCTACCCATAGGAACCTAACCCTAGCTCCGAGTCGCCTACCCATAGGAACCTAACCCTAGCTCCGAGTCGCCTACCCATAGGAACCCTAACCCTAGCTCCGAGTCGCCTACCCATAGGAACCTAACCCTAGCTCGAGTCGCCTACCCATAGGAACCCTAACCCTAGCTCGAGTCGCCTACCCATAGGAACCCTAACCTAGCTCCGAGTCGCCTACCCATAGGAACCCTAACCCTAGCTCGAGTCGCCTACCCATAGGAACCCTAACCCTAGCTCAGTCGCCTACCCATAGGAACCTAACCCTAGCTCCAGTCGCCTACCCATAGGAACCCTAACCTAGCTCCGAGTCGCCTACCCATAGGAAACCTAACCCTAGCTCCGAGTCGCCTACCCATAGGAACCCTAACCCTAGCTCCGAGTCGCCTACCCATAGGAACCTAACCTAGCTCCGAGTCGCCTACCCATAGGAACCCTAACCCTAGCTCGAGTCGCCTACCCATAGGAACCCTAACCCTAGCTCCGAGTCGCCTACCCATAGGAACCTAACCCTAGCTCCGAGTCGCCTACCCATAGGAACCCTAACCCTAGCTCAGAGCCCTACCCATAGGAACCCTAACCCTAGCTCCGAGTCGCCTACCCATAGGACCCTAACCCTAGCTCCAGTCGCCTACCCATAGGAACCTTAACCCTAGCTGCGGGTCGCCTACCCATAGGAACCCTAACCCTAGCTCCAGTCGCCTACCCATAGGAACCCTAACCTAGCTCGAGTCGCCTACCCATAGGAACCTAACCCTAGCTCCGAGTCGCCTACCCATAGGAACCTAACCTAGCTCCGAGTCGCCTACCCATAGGAACCCTAACCCTAGCTCCGAGTCGCCTACCCATAGGAACCTAACCCTAGCTCCGAGTCGCCTACCCATAGGAACCCTAACACTAGCTCCGAGTCGCCTACCCATAGGAACCTAACCCTAGCTCCGAGTCGCCTACCCATAGGAACCTAACCTAGCTCCGAGTCGCCTACCCATAGGAACCCTAACCCTAGCTCCGAGTCGCCTACCCATAGGAACCCTAACCCTAGCTTCGAGTCGCCTACCCATAGGAACCATAACCCTAGCTCCGAGTCGCCTACCCATAGGAACCCTAACCCTAGCTCAGAGTCGCCTACCCATAGGAACCCGAGCCCTAGCTCCGAGTCGCCTACCCATCGGAACCCTAACCTAGCTCCGAGTCGCCTACCCATAGGAACCTAACCCTAGCTCCAGTCGCCTACCCATAGGAACCCTAACCCTAGCTCCGAGTCGCCTACCCATAGGAACCCTAACCCTAGCTCCGAGTCGCCTACCCATAGGAACCTAACCCTAGCTCCGAGTCGCCTACCCATAGGAACCTAACCCTAGCTCGAGTCGCCTACCCATAGGAACCCTAACCCTAGCTCGAGTCGCCTACCCATAGGAACCCTAACCCTAGCTCCGAGTCGCCTACCCATAGGAACCTAACCCTAGCTCCGAGTCGCCTACCCATATGAACCCTAACCCTAGCTCCGAGTCGCCTACCCATATGAACCCTAACCCTAGCTCTGAGTCTCCTTCCTATTTGAACCCTAACCCTAGCTCCGAGTCGCCTACCCATAGGAACCCTAACCTAGCTCAGTCGCCTACCCATAGGAACCTAACCTAGCTCCGAGTCGCCTACCCATAGGAACCCTAACCGTAGCTCCGAGTCGCCTACCCAAAGGAACCCTAACCCTAGCTCAGTCGCCTACCCATAGGAACCCTAACCTAGCTCCGAGTCGCCTACCCATAGGAACCTAACCCTAGCTCAGTCGCCTACCCATAGGAACCCTAACCCTAGCTCGAGTCGCCTACCCATAGGAACCTAACCCTAGCTCCTAGACGCCTACCCATAGGAACCCTAACCCTAGCTCCGAGTCGCCTACCTATAGGAACCCTAACCCTAGCTCGAGTCGCCTACCCATAGGAACCTAACCCTAGCTCAGTCGCCTACCCATAGGAACCTAACCCTAGCTCGAGTCGCCTACCCATAGGAACCCTAACCCTAGCTCCGAGTCGCCTACCCATAGGAACCTAACCCTAGCTCGAGTCGCCTACCCATAGGAACCTAACCCTAGCTCCGAGTCGCCTACCCATAGGAACCTAACCCTAGCTCCGAGTCGCCTACCCATAGGAACCCTAACCCTAGCTCCGAGTCGCCTACCCATAGGAACCCTAACCCTAGCTCCGAGTCGCCTAGCCAAAGGAACACTAACCCTAGCTCGAGTCGCCTACCCATAGGAACCCTAACCTAGCTCCGAGTCGCCTACCCATAGGAACCTAACCCTAGCTCCGAGTCGCCTACCCATAGGAACCCTAACCCTAGCTCCAGTCGCCTACCCATAGGAACCCTAACCCTAGCTCCGAGTCGCCTACCCATAGGAACCTAACCTAGCTCAGAGTCGCGTACCTATACGAACCCTAACCCTAGCTCCGAGTCGCCTACCCATAGGAACCCTTACCCTAGCTCCGAGTCGCCTACCCATAGGAACCCTAACCGTAGCTCCGAGTCGCCTACCAATAGGAACCCTAACCTAGCTCCGAGTCGCCTACCCATAGGAACCTAACCTAGCTCCAGTCGCCTACCCATAGGAACCTAACCCTAGCTCGAGTCGCCTACCCATAGGAACCCTAACCCTAGCTCCGAGTCGCCTACCCATAGGAACCTAACCCTAGCTCGAGTCGCCTACCCATAGGAACCCTAACCTAGCTCCGAGTCGCCTACCCATAGGAACCTAACCCTAGCTGCGAGTCGCCTACCCATAGGAACCCTAACCCTAGCTCCGAGTCGCCTACACATAGGAACACTAACCCTAGCTCCGAGGCTCCTACCCATAGGAACCCTATCCCTCGCTCCGAGTCGCCTACCCATAGGACCTAACCTAGCTCCAGAGCCTACCCATAGGAACCCTAACCCTAGCTCCGAGTCGCCTACCCATAGGAACCTAACCCTAGCTCCGAGTCGCCTACCCATAGGAACCTAACCCTAGCTCCAGTCGCCTACCCATAGGAACCCTAACCCTAGCTCCGAGTCGCCTACCCATAGGAACCTAACCCTAGCTCGAGTCGCCTACCCATAGGAACCTAACCCTAGCTCCGAGTCGCCTACCCATAGGAACCCTAACCCTAGCTCCAGTCGCCTACCCATAGGAACCCTAACCCTAGCTCCGAGTCGCCTACCCATAGGAACCCTAACCTAGCTCCGAGTCGCCTACCCATAGGAACCCTAACCCTAGCTCGAGTCGCCTACCCATAGGAACCTAACCCTAGCTCCGAGTCGCCTACCCATAGGAACCCTAACCTAGCTCCGAGTCGCCTACCCATAGGAACCCTAACCCTAGCTCAGTCGCCTACCCATAGGAACCCTAACCCTAGCTCCAGTCGCCTACCCATAGGAACCTAACCCTAGCTCCGAGTCGCCTACCCATAGGAACCCTAACCTAGCTCGAGTCGCCTACCCATAGGAACCCTAACCCTAGCTCCGAGTCGCCTACCCATAGGAACCCTAACCCTAGCTCGAGTCGCCTACCCATAGGAACCCTAACCCTAGCTCCGAGTCGCCTACCCATAGGAACCTAACCCTAGCTCGAGTCGCCTACCCATAGGAACCCTAACCCTAGCTCCGAGTCGCCTACCCATAGGAACCTAACCCTAGCTCGAGTCGCCTACCCATAGGAACCTAACCCTAGCTCAGAGCGCCTACCCATAGGAACCCTAACCTAGCTCGAGTCGCCTACCCATAGGAACCCTAACCCTAGCTCCGAGTCGCCTACCCAGGAACCCTAACCCTAGCTCGAGTCGCCTACCCATAGGAACCTAACCCTAGCTCCGAGTCGCCTACCCATAGGAACCTAACCCTAGCTCGAGTCGCCTACCCATAGGAACCTAACCCTAGCTCCGAGTCGACTACCCATAGGAACCCTAACCCTAGCTCCGAGTCGCCTACCATAGGAACCCTAACCCTAGCTCCGAGTCGCCTACCCATAGGAACCTAACCTAGCTCCGAGTCGCCTACCCATAGGAACCCTAACCCTAGCTCCGAGCCCTACCCATAGGAACCTAACCCTAGCTCAGTCGCCTACCCATAGGAACCTAACCCTAGCTCCAGTCGCCTACCCATAGGAACCTAACCTAGCTCCGAGTCGCCTACCCATAGGAACCTAACCCTAGCTCCAGTCGCCTACCCATAGGAACCCTAACCCTAGCTCCGAGTCGCCTACCCATAGGAACCCTAACCCTAGCTCCAGTCGCCTACCCATAGAACCCTAACCCTAGCTCGAGTAGCCTACCCATAGGAACCCTAACCCTAGCTCCGAGTCCCTACCCATAGGAACCTAACCCTAGCTCGAGTCGCCTACCCATAGGAACCCTAACCTAGCTCCAGTCGCCTACCCATAGGAACCTAACCCTAGCTCCGAGTCGCCTACCCATAGGAACCCTAACCCTAGCTCGAGTCGCCTACCCATAGGAACCTAACCCTAGCTCCGAGTCGCCTACCCATAGGAACCCTAACCTAGCTCAGTCGCCTACCCATAGGAACCCTAACCCTAGCTCCGAGTCGCCTACCCATAGGAACCCTAACCTAGCTCCGAGGCCTACCCATAGGAACCCTAACCCTAGCTCCGAGTCGCCTACCCATAGGAACCCTAACCCTAGCTCCAGTCGCCTACCCATAGGAACCCTAACCCTAGCTCGAGTCGCCTACCCATAGGAACCTAACCTAGCTCCGAGTCGCCTACCATAGGAACCCTAACCTAGCTCCGAGTCGCCTACCCATAGGAACCTAACCTAGCTCGAGTCGCCTACCCATAGGAACCTAACCCTAGCTCGAGTCGCCTACCCATAGGAACCTAACCCTAGCTCCGAGTCGCCTACCCATAGGAACCTAACCCTAGCTCGAGTCGCCTACCCATAGGAACCCTAACCCTAGCTCCGAGTCGCCTACCCATAGGAACCCTAACCCTAGCTCCGAGTCGCCTACCCATAGGAACCCTAACCTAGCTCGAGTCGCCTACCCATAGGAACCTAACCCTAGCTCCGAGTCGCCTACCCATAGGAACCCTAACCCTAGCTCCGAGTCGCCTACCCATAGGAACCTAACCCTAGCTCCGAGTCGCCTACCCATAGGAACCCTAACCCTAGCTCGAGTCGCCTACCCATAGGAACCCTAACCCTAGCTCCAGTCGCCTACCCATAGGAACCCTAACCTAGCTCCGAGTCGCCTACCCATAGGAACCTAACCCTAGCTCGAGTCGCCTACCCATAGGAACCCTAACCCTAGCTCCGAGTCGCCTACCCATAGGAACCTAACCCTAGCTCCGAGTCGCCTACCCAGGAACCCTTACCCTAGCTCCGAGTCGCCTACCCATAGGAACCCGAACCCTAGCTCCGAGTCGCCTACCCATAGGAACCTAACCCTAGCTCCGAGTCGCCTACCCATAGGAACCCTAACCTAGCTCCGAGTCGCCTACCACCAGGAACCTAACCATAGCTCCGAGTCGCCTACCCATAGGAACCCTAACCCTAGCTCCGAGTCGCCTACCCATTGGAACCCTAACCTAGCTCCGAGTCGCCTACCCATAGGAACCCTAACCCTAGCTCGAGTCGCCTACCCATAGGAACCTAACCCTAGCTCCGAGTCGCCTACCCATAGGAACCTAACCCTAGCTCGAGTGGCCTACCCATAGGAACCCTAACCCTAGCTCCGAGAGCCCTACCCATAGGAACCCTAACCCTAGCTCCCAGTCGCCAACCCAAAGGAACCCTAACCCTAGCTCCCAGTCGCCTACCCATAGGATCCCTAACCGTAGCTCCGATTCGCCTACCCATAGGAACCCTAACCCTAGCTCCGAGTCGCCTACCCATTGGAACCCTAACCCTAGCTAGGAGACGCCTACCCATAGGAACACTAACCCTAGCTCCGAGTCGCCTACCCATTGGAACCCTAACCCTAGCTCCGAGTCGCCTACCCATAGGAACACTAAAACTAGCTCGAGTCGCCTACCCATAGGAACCTAACCCTAGCTCCGAGTCGCCTACCCATAGGAACCCTAACCCTAGCTCGAGTCGCCTACCCATAGGAACCCTAACCTAGCTCCGAGTCGCCTACCCATAGGAACCTAACCCTAGCTCCGAGTCGCCTACCCCTAGGAACCCTAACCCTTGCTCCGAGTCGCCTACCCATAGGAACCCTAACCCTAGCTCCAGTCGCCTACCCATAGGAACCTAAACCTAACTCCCAGTCGCCTACCCATAGGAACGGTAACCCTAGCTCCGAGTCGCCTACCCATAGGAACCCTAACCCTAGCTCCGAGTCGCCTACCCATAGGAACCCTAACCCTAGCTCCGAGTCACCTACCCATAGGATCCCTAACCCTAGCTCCGAGAGCCCTATCCATAGGAACCCTAACCCTAGCTCTGAGTCGCCAGCCCATAGGAACCCTAAACCTAGCTCCGAGAGACCTACCCATAGGAACCCTAACCCTAACATCCAGTCGCCTACCCATAGGAACTGTAACCCTAGCTCCGAGTAGCCTACCCATAGGAACCCTAAACCTAGCTCCGAGTCGCCTACCCATAGGAACTGTAACCCTAGCTCCGAGTCGCCTAACGATAGGAACCCTAACCCTAGCTCCGAGTCGCCTACCCATAGGAACCCTAACCCTAGCTCCGAGACGCCTACCCATAGGAACCTAACCCTAGCTCCAGTCGCCTACCCATAGGAACCCTAACCCTAGCTCCGAGAGCCCTACCCATAGGAACCCTAACCTAGCTCCGAGTCGCCCACCCATAGGAAGCCTAACCCTAGCGCCAATTCGCCTACCCATAGGAACCCTAACCCTAGCTCCGAGTCTCCTACCCATAGGAACCCTAACCCTAGCTCCGAGTCGCCTACCCATAGGAACCCTAAACCTAGCTCCGAGTCGCCTACCCATAGGAACCCTAACCCTAGCTCCGAGTCGCCTACCCATAGGAACCCTAACCCTAGCTCCGAGTCGCCTACCCATAGGAACCCTAACCCTAGCTCCGAGTCGCCTACCCATAGGAACCCTAAACCTAGCTCCGAGAGCCCTACCCATAGGAACCCAAACCCTAGCTCCGAGTCGCCTACCCATAGGAACCCTAACCCTAGCTCCGAGTCGCCTACCCATAGGAACCAGAACCCTAGCTCCGAGTCGCCTACCCATAGGAACCCTAAACCTAGCTCCGAGTCGCCTACCCATAGGAACCCTAACCCTAGCTCGAGTCGCCTACCCATAGGAACCTAACCCTAGCTCCGAGTCGCCAACCCATAGGAACCCTAACCCTAGCTCCGAGTCGCCTACCCATAGGACCCCTAACCCTAGCTCGAGTCGCCTACCCATAGGAACCCTAACCCTAGCTCCGAGTCGCCTACCCACGAACCCTAAACCAATCTCCGAGTCGCCTACCCATAGGAACCCTAACCCTAGCTCCGAGTCGCCTACCCATAGGAACCCTAACCCTAGCTCCGAGTCGCCTACCCAAAGGAACCCTAACCCTAGCTCCGAGTCGCCTACCCATAGGAACCCTAACCCTAGCTCCGAGTCGCCTACCCATAGGGACCCTAACCCTAGCTCAGAGTCGCCTACCCATAGGAACCCGAACCCAAGCTCCGAGTGGCCTACCCATAGGAACCTAAACCCTAGCTACGAGTCGCCTACCCATAGGAACCCTAACCCTAGCTGCGAGTCGCCTACCCATAGGAACCCTAACCCTAGATCCTAGTCGCCTACCCCTAGGAACCCTAACCCTAGTTCCTAGTCGCCTACCCCTGGGAACCCTAACTCTAGCTCGGAGACGCCTACCCATAGGAACCCTAACCCTAGCTCCAAGTCGCCTACCCATAGGAACCTAACCCTAGCTCGAGTCGCCTACCCATAGGAACCCTAACCTAGCTCCAGTCGCCTACCCATAGGAACCCTAACCCTAGCTCGAGTCGCCTACCCATAGGAACCCTAACCTAGCTCCGAGTCGCCTACCCATAGGAACCCTAACCCTAGCTCCGAGTTGTCTACCCATAGGAACCCTAACCCTAGCTCCGAGTCCCCTACGCATAGCAACCTAACCTAGCTCGAGTCGCCTACCCATAGGAACCTAACCCTAGCTCCGAGTCGCCTACCCATAGGAACCCTAACCCTAGCTCCGAGTCGCCTACCCATAGGAACCTAACCCTAGCTCCGAGTCGCCTACCCATAGGAACCTAACCCTAGCTCTGAGCCCTACCCATAGGAACCCTAACCCTAGCTCCGAGTCGCCTACCCTCGAACCCTAACCCTAGCTCCGAGTCGCCTACCCATAGGAACCCTAACCCTAGCTCCGAGTCGCCTACCCATAGGAACCCTAACCCTAGCTCCGAGTCGCCTACCCATAGGAACCCTAACCCTAGCTCCGAGTCGCCTACCCATAGGAACCCTAACCCTAGCTCAGATTCGCCTACCCATAGGAACCCTAACCCTAGCTCTGAGTCGCCTACCCATAGGAACCCTAACCCTAGCTCCGAGTCGCCTACCCATAGGAACCCTAACCCTAGCTCCGAGTCGCCTACCCATAGGAACCCTAACCCTAGCTCCAAGTCGCCTACCCATAGGAACCCTAACCCTAGCTCCGAGTCGCCTACCCATAGGAACCCTAACCCTAGCTCCGAGTCGCCTACCCATAGGAACCCTAACCCTAGCTCCCAGTCGCCTACCCATAGGAACCCTAACCCTAGCTCCCAGTCGCCTACCCAAAGGAACCCTAACCCTAGCTCCCAGTCGCCTACCCATAGGAACCCTAACCCTAGCTCCGAGAGCCCTACCCATAGGAACCCTAACCCTAGCTCCGAGTCGCCTACCCATAGGAACCCTAACCCTAGCTCCGAGTCGCCTACCCATAGGAACCCTAACCCTAGCTCCGAGTCGCCTACCCATAGGAACCCTAACCCTAGCTCCGAGAGCCCTACCCATAAGAACCCTAACCCTGGCACCGAGAGCCCTACCCATAGGAACCGTAACCCTAGCTCCCAGTCGGCTACCCATAGGAACCCTAACCCTAGCTCCCAGTCGCCTACCCATAGGAACCCTAACCCTAGCCCCGAGAGCCCTACCCATAGGAACCCTAACCCTAGCTCCTAGTCGCCTATCCAAAGGAACCCTAACCCTAGCTGCGAGAGCCCAACGCATAGGAACCCTAACCCTAGCTGCGAGTCGCCTACCCATAGGAACCCTAACCCTAGCTCCAAGTCGCCTACCCATAGGAACCCTAACCCTAGCTCCGAGAGCCCTACCCATAGGAACCCTAACCCTAGCTCCGAGAGCCCTACCCATAGGAACCCTAACCCTAGCTCCGAGTCGCCTACCCATAGGAACCCTAACCCTAGCTCAGAGTCGCCTACCCATAGGAACCCTAACCCTAGCTCCGAGAGCCCTACCCATAGGAACCCTAACCCTAGCTCTGAGTCGCCTACCCATAGGAACCCTAACCCTAGCTCCGAGAGCCCTACCCATAGGAACCCTAACCCTAGCTCCGAGTCGCCTACCCATAGGAACCCTAACCCTAGCTCTGAGTCGCCTACCCATAGGAACCCTAACCCTAGCTCCTAGTCGCCTACCCATAGGAACCCTAACCCTAGCTCCGAGTCGCCTACCCATAGGAACCCTAACCCTAGATCCTAGTCGCCTACCCCTAGGAACCCTAACCCTAGTTCCTAGTCGCCTACCCCTGGGAACCCTAACTCTAGCTCGGAGACGCCTACCCATAGGAACCCTAACCCTAGCTCCAAGTCGCCTACCCATAGGAACCCTAACCCTAGCTCCGAGTCGCCTACCCATAGGAACCCTAACCCTAGCTCCGAGTCGCCTACCCATAGGAACCCTAACCCTAGCTGCGAGTCGCCTACCCATAGGAACCCTAACCCTAGCTGCGAGTTGCCTACCCATAGAAACCCTAACCCTAGCTCCGAGTAACCTACCGATAGCAACCCTAACTCTAGCTCGGAGACGCCTACCCATAGGAACCCTAACCCTAGCTCCAAGTCGCCTACCCATAGGAACCCTAACCCTAGCTACGAGTAGCCTACACATAGGAACCCTAACCCTAGCTCCGAGAGCCCTACCCATAGGAACCCTAACCCTAGCTGCGAGTCGCCTACCCATAGGAACCCTAACCCTAGCTCCTAGTCGCCTACCCATAGGAACCCTAACCCTAGCTCCGAGTCGCCTACCCACAGGAACCCTAACCCTAGCTCGGAGAGCCCTACCCATAGGAACCCTAACCCTAGCTCCAAGAGCCCAACGCCTAGGAACCCTAACCCTAGCTACGAGTCGCCTACCTATAGGAACCCTAACCCTAGCTACGAGTCGCCTACCCATAGGAACGCTAACCCTAGCTGCGAGTCGCCTACCCAAAGGAACCCTAAACCTGGCTGCGAGTGGCCTACCCATAGGAACCCTAACCCTAGCTGCGAGTCGCCTACCCATAGGAACCCTAACCCTAGCTACGACAGCCCTACCCATAGGAACCCTAACCATAGATCCAAGAGCCCAACGCCTAGGAACCCTAACCCTAGCTCCGAGTCGCCTACCCATAGGAACCCTAACCCTAGCTCCGAGAGCCCTACCCATAGGAACCCTAACCCTAGCTCCGAGAGCCCTACCCATAGGAACCCTAACCCTAGCTCCGAGAGCCCTACCCATAGGAACCCTAACCTTAGCTCTGAATCGCCTATCCATAGGAAGCCTAACCCTAGCTCCCAGTCGCCTAACTGAGGAATCCTAACCCTAGCTCCCAGTCGCCTACACAAAGGAACCCTAACCCTAGCACCCAGTCGCCTATCAAAAGGAAACCTAACCCTAGCTGCGAGAGCCCAACGCCTAGGAACCCTAACCCTAGCTCTGAGTCTCCTAGCCATAGGAACCCTAACCCTAGCTCAGAGTCGCCTACCCATAGGAACCCTAACCCTAGCTCGTAGACGCCCACCCATAGGAACCCTAACCCTAGCTCCAAGTCGCCTACCCATAGGAACCCTAACCCTAGCTCAGAGTAACTTACCCATAGGAACCCTAACCCTCGCTCAGAGAGGCCTACCCATATGAACCCTAACCCTAGCTCCGAGAGCCCTACCCATAGGAACCCTTACCCTAGCTCCGAGTCGCCTACCCATAGGAACCCTAACCCTAGCTCCGAGTCACCTACCCATAGGAACCCTAACCCTAGCTCCGAGTCGCCTACCCATAGGAACCCTAACCCTAGCTCCGAGTCGCCTACCCATAGGAACCCTAACCCTAGCTCCGAGAGCCCTACCCATAGGAACCCTAACCCTAGCTCCAAGAGCCCAACGCCTAGGAACCCTAACCCTAGCTCCGAGTCGCCTACCCATAGGAACCCTAACCCTAGCTCCGAGTCGCCTACCCATAGGAACCCTAACCCTAGCTCCGAGAGCCCTACCCATAGGAACCCTAACCCTAGCTCCGAGAGCCCTACCCATAGGAACCCTAACCTTAGCTCTGAGTCGCCTATCCATAGGAAGCCTAACCCTAGCTCCCAGTCACCTAACTGAGGAATCCTAACCCTAGCTCCCAGTCGCCTACCCAAAGGAACCCTAACCCTAGCTCCCAGTCGCCTATCCAAAGGAACCCTAACCCTAGCTGCGAGAGCCCAACGCATAGGAACCCTAACCCTAGCTCTGAGTCTCCTACCCATAGGAACCCTAACCCTAGCTCCGAGTCGCCTACCCATAGGAACCCTAACCCTAGCTCGGAGACGCCTACCCATAGGAACCCTAACCCCAGCTCCAAGTCGCCTACCCATAGGAACCCTAACCCTAGCTCAGAGTAACTTACCCATAGGAACCCTAACCTTCGCTCCGAGAGCCCTACCCATAGGAACCCTAACCCTAGCTCCGAGTCGCCTACCCATAGAAACCCTAACCCTAGCTCCTAGTCGCCTACCCATAGGAACCCTAACCCTAGCTCCGAGTCACCTACACATAGGAACCCTCACCATAGCTCGGAGATGCCTACCCATAGGAACCCTAACCCTAGCTCCAAGATCCCTACCCATAGGAACCCTAACCCTAGCTAAGAGTCGCCTACCGATAGGAACCCTAACCCTAGCTCCGAGTCGCCTACCCATAGGAACCCTAACCCTAGCTCCGAGAGCCCTACCCATAGGAACCCTAACCCTAGCTCCAAGAGCCCAACGCCTAGGAACCCTAACCCTAGCTCCGAGTCGCCTACCCATAGGAACCCTAACCCTAGCTCCGAGTCGCCTACCCATAGGAACCCTAACCCTAGCTCCGAGTCTCCTACCCATAGGAACCCTAACCCTAGCTCCGAGTCGCCTACCCATAGGAACCCTAACCCTAGCTCCGAGTCGCCTACCCATAGGAACCCTAACCCTAGCTCCGAGTCGCCTACCCATAGGAACCCTAACCCTAGCTCCGAGTCGCCTACCCATAGGAACCCTAACCCTAGCACCGAGAGCCCTACCCATAGGAACCCTAACCCTAGCTCCCAGTCGCCTACCCATAGGAACCCTAACCCTAGCTCCCAGTCGCCTACCCATAGGAACCCTAACCCTAGCTCCCAGTCGCCTACCCATAGGAACCCTAACCCTAGCTCCCAGTCGCCTACCCATAGGAACCCTAACCCTAGCTCCGAGAGCCCTACCCATAGGAACCCTAACCCTAGCTCCGAGTCGCCTACCCATAGGAACCCTAACCCTAGCTCTGAGTCTCCTACCCATAGGAACCCTAACCCTAGCTCCGAGTCGCCTACCCATAGGAACCCTAACCCTAGCTCCCAGTCGCCTACCCATAGGAACCCTAACCCTAGCTCCGAGTCGCCTACCCATAGGAACCCTAACCCTAGCTCCGAGTCGCCTACCCATAGGAACCCTAACCCTAGCTCGGAGTCGCCTACCCATAGGAACCCTAACCCTAGCTCCAAGTCGCCTACCCATAGGAACCCTAACCCTAGCTCCGAGTCGCCTACCCATAGGAACCCTAACCCTAGCTCCGAGTAGCCTACCCATAGGAACCCTAACCCTAGCTCCGAGAGCCCTACCCATAGGAACCCTAACCCTAGCTCCGAGTCGCCTACCCATAGGAACCCTAACCCTAGCTCCGAGTCGCCTACCCATAGGAACCCTAACCCTAGCTCCGAGTCGCCTACCCATAGGAACCCTAACCCTAGCTCCGAGTCACCTACCCATAGGAACCCTAACCCTAGCTCCGAGTCGCCTACCCATAGGAACCCTAACCCTAGCTCCGAGTCGCCTACCCATAGGAACCCTAACCCTAGCTCCGAGTCGCCTACCCATAGGAACCCTAACCCTAGCTCCGAGTCGCCTACCCATAGGAACCCTAACCCTAGCTCGTAGTCGCCTACCCATAGGAACCCTAACCCTAGCTCCGAGTCGCCTACCCATAGGAACCCCTTACCCTAGCTCCGAGTCGCCTACCCATAGGAACCGTAACCCTAGCGGCGACTCGCAGACCCATAGGAACCCTAACCCGAGCTCCGAGTCGCCTACCCATAGGAACCCTAACCCTAGCTCCGAGTCGCCTACCCATAGGAACCCTAACCCTAGCTCCGAGTCGCCTACCCATAGGAACCCTAACCCTAGCTCCGAGTCGCCTACCCATAGGAACCCTAACCCTAGCTCCGAGTCGCCTACCCATAGGAACCCTAACCCTAGCTCCGAGTCGCCTACCCATAGGAACCCTAACCCTAGCTCCGAGTCGCCTACCCAAAGGAACCCTAACCCTAGCTCCGAGTCGCCTACCCATAGGAACCCTAACCCTAGCTCCGAGAGCCCTACCCATAGGAACCCTAACCCTAGCTCCGAGTCGCCTACAAATAGGAACCCTAACCCTAGCTCCTAGTCGCCTACCCATAGGAACCCTAACCCTAGCTCCGAGTCGCCTACCCATAGGAACCCTAACCCTAGCTCCGAGTCGCCTACCCATAGGAACCCTAACCCTAGCTCCGAGAGCCCTACCCATAGGAACCCTAACCCTAGCTCCAAGAGCCCAACGCCTAGGAACCCTAACCCTAGCTCCGAGTCGCCTACCCATAGGAACCCTAACCCTAGCTCCGAGTCGCCTACCCATAGGAACCCTAACCCTAGCTCCGAGAGCCCTACCCATAGGAACCCTAACCCTAGCTCCGAGTCGCCTACCCATAGGAACCCTAACCCTAGCTCCGAGTCGCCTACCCATAGGAACCCTAACCCTAGCTCCGAGTCGCCTACCCATAGGAACCCTAACCCTAGCTGCGAGTCGCCTACCCATAGGAACCCTAACCCTAGCTCCGAGAGCCCTACCCATAGGAACCCTAACCCTAGCTCCAAGAGCCCAACGCCTAGGAACCCTAACCCTAGCTCCGAGTAGCCTACCCATAGGAACCCTAACCCTAGCTCCGAGAGCCCTACCCATAGGAACCCTAACCCTAGCTCCGAGTCGCCTACCCATAGGAACCCTAACCCTAGCTCCGAGTCGCCTACCCATAGGAACCCTAACCCTAGCTCCAAGTCGCCTACCCATAGGAACCCTAACCCTAGCTCCGAGTCGCCTACCCATAGGAACCCTAACCCTAGCTCCGAGTCGCCTACCCATAGGAACCCTAACCCTAGCTCCGAGTCGCCTACCCATAGGAACCCTAACCCTAGCTCGGAGACGCCTACCCATAGGAACCCTAACCCTAGCTCCAAGTCGCCTACCCATAGGAACCCTAACCCTAGCTCCGAGTAGCCTACCCATAGGAACCCTAACCCTAGCTCCGAGAGCCCTACCCATAGGAACCCTAACCCTAGCTCCGAGTCGCCTACCCATAGGAACCCTAACCCTAGCTCCAAGTCGCCTACCCATAGGAACCCTAACCCTAGCTCCGAGTCGCCTACCCATAGGAACCCTAACCCTAGCTCCGAGAGCCCAACGCATAGGAACCCTAACCCTAGCTCCGAGTCTCCTACCCATAGGAACCCTAACCCTAGCTCCGAGTCGCCTACCCATAGGAACCCTAACCCTAGCTGCGAGTCGCCTACCCATAGGAACCCTAACCCTAGCTCCGAGTCGCCTACCCATAGGAACCCTAACCCTAGCTCCTAGTCGCCTACCCATAGGAACCCTAACCCTAGCTCCGAGTCGCCTACCCATAGGAACCCTAACCCTAGCTCCGAGTCGCCTACCCATAGGAACCCTAACCCTAGCTCCCAGTCGGCTACCCATAGGAACCCTAACCCTAGCTCCCAGTCGCCTATCCAAAGGAACGCTATCCCTAGCTGCGAGAGCCCAACGCATAGGAAGCCTAACCCTAGCTCCCAGTCGCCTACCCAAAGGAACCCTAACCCTAGCTCCCAGTCGCCTACCCATAGGAACCCTAACCCTAGCTCCGAGTCGCCTACCCATAGGAACCCTAACCCTAGCTCCCAGTCGCCTACCCATAGGAACCCTAACCCTAGCTCCGAGAGCCCTACCCATAGGAACCCTAACCCTAGCTCCGAGTCGCCTACCCATAGGAACCCTAACCCTAGCTCGGAGTCGCCTACCCATAGGAACCCTAACCCTAGCTCCAAGTCGCCTACCCATAGGAACCCTAACCCTAGCTCCGAGAGCCCTACCCATAGGAACCCTAACCCTAGCTCCGAGAGCCCTACCCATAGGAACCCTAACCCTAGCTCCGAGAGCCCTACCCATAGGAACCCTAACCCTAGCTCCGAGTCGCCTACCCATAGGAACCCTAACCCTAGCTCAGAGTCGCCTACCCATAGGAACCCTAACCCTAGCTCCGAGAGCCCTACCCATAGGAACCCTAACCCTAGCTCTGAGTCGCCTACCCATAGGAACCCTAACCCTAGCTCCGAGAGCCCTACCCATAGGAACCCTAACCCTAGCTCCGAGTCGCCAACCCATAGGAACCCTAACCCTAGCTCCGAGTCGCCTACCCATAGGAACCCTAACCCTAGCTCCGAGTCGCCTACCCATAGGAACCCTAACCCTAGCTCCGAGTCGCCTACCCATAGGAACCCTAACCCTAGCTCTGAGTCGCCTACCCATAGGAACCCTAACCCTAGCTCCCAGTCGCCTACCCATAGGAACCCTAACCCTAGCTCCAAGAGGCCTACCCATAGGAACCCTAACCCTAGCTCCAAGTCGCCTACCCATAGGAACCCTAACCCTAGCTCCGAGTCGCCTACCCATAGGAACCCTAACCCTAGCTCCGAGTCGCCTACCCATAGGAACCCTAACCCTAGCTCCGAGTCGCCTACCCATAGGAACCCTAACCCTAGCTCCCAGTCGCCTACCCATAGGAACCCTAACCCTAGCTCCCAGTCGCCTACCCAAAGGAACCCTAACCCTAGCTCCGAAAATCCTACCCATAGGAACGCTAACCCTAGCTCCGAGTCTCCTACCCATAGGAACCCTAACCCTACCTCCAAATCGCCTACCCATAGGAACTCTAACCCTAGCTCCAAGTCGCCTACCCATAGGAACTCTAACCCTAGCTCCAAGAGCCCAACCCATAGGAACCCTAACCGTAGCTCCGAGAGCCAAACCCATAGGAACCCTAACCCTAGCTCCGAGTCGCCTACCCATAGGAACCCTAACCCTAGCTCCCAGTCGCCTACCCATAGGAACCCTAACCCTAGCTCCCAGTCGCCTACCCATAGGAACCCTAACCCTAGCTCCGAGTCGCCTACCCATAGGAACCCTAACCCTAGCTCCGAGAGCCCTACCCATAGGAACCCTAACCCTAGCTCCGAGTCGCCTACCCATAGGAACACTAACCCTAGCTCCAAGTCGCCTACCCATAGGAACCCTAACCCTAGCTCCAAGTCGCCTACCCATAGGAACCCTAACCCTAGCTCCGAGAGCCCTACCCATAGGAACCCTAACCCTAGCTCCGAGAGCCCTACCCATAGGAACCCTAACCCTAGCTCCGAGTCGCCTACCCATAGGAACCCTAACCCTAGCTCCGAGTCGCCTACCCATAGGAACCCTAACCCTAGCTCCGAGAGCCCTACCCATAGGAACCCTAACCCTAGCTCTGAGTCGCCTACCCATAGGAACCCTAACCCTAGCTCCGAGAGCCCTACCCATAGGAACCCTAACCCTAGCTCCGAGTCGCCTACCCATAGGAACCCTAACCCTAGCTCTGAGTCGCCTACCCATAGGAACCCTAACCCTAGCTCCGAGTCGCCTACCCATAGGAACCCTAACCCTAGCTCCGAGTCACCTACCCATAGGAACCCTAACCCTAGCTCCGAGTCGCCTACCCATAGGAACCCTAACCCTAGCTCCCAGTCGCCTACCCAAAGGAACCCTAACCCTAGCTCCGAGTCGCCTACCCATAGGAACCCTAACCCTAGCTCCAAGTCGCCTACCCATAGGAACCCTAACCCTAGCTCCGAGTCGCCTACCCATAGGAACCTAAACCCTAGCTGTGAGTCGCCTACCCATAGGAACCCTAACCCTAGCTCCGAGTCGCCTACCCATAGGAACCCTAACCCTAGCTCCGAGTCGCCTACCCATAGGAACCCTAACCCTAGCTCCGAGTCGCCTACCCATAGGAACCCTAACCCTAGCTCGGAGACGCCTACCCATAGGAACCCTAACCCTAGCTCCAAGTCGCCTACCCATAGGAACCCTAACCCTAGCTCCGAGTCGCCTACCCATAGGAACCCTAACCCTAGCTCCGAGAGCCCTACCCATAGGAACCCTAACCCTAGCTCCGAGTCGCCTACCCATAGGAACCCTAACCCTAGCTCCGAGTCGCCTACCCATAGGAACCCTAACCCTAGCTCCGAGTCGCCTACCCACAGGAACCCTAACCCTAGCTCGGAGACGCCTACCCATAGGAACCCTAACCCTAGCTCCAAGAGCCCAACGCCTAGGAACCCTAACCCTAGCTCCGAGTCGCCTACCCATAGGAACCCTAACCCTAGCTCCGAGTCGCCTACCCATAGGAACCCTAACCCTAGCTGCGAGTCGCCTACCCATAGGAACCCTAACCCTAGCTCCGAGTGGCCTACCCATAGGAACCCTAACCCTAGCTCCGAGTCGCCTACCCATAGGAACCCTAACCCTAGCTCCGAGAGCCCTACCCATAGGAACCCTAACCCTAGCTCCAAGAGCCCAACGCATAGGAACCCTAACCCTAGCTCCGAGTCGCCTACCCATAGGAACCCTAACCCTAGCTCCAAGAGCCCTACCCATAGGAACCCTAACCCTAGCTCCGAGAGCCCTACCCATAGGAACCCTAACCCTAGCTCCGAGAGCCCTACCCATAGGAACCCTAACCCTAGCTCCGAGTCGCCTACCCATAGGAAGCCTAACCCTAGCTCCCAGTCGCCGACCCAAAGGAACCCTAACCCTAGCTCCCAGTCGCCTACCCATAGGATCCCTAACCCTAGCTCCGAGTCGCCTACCCAAAGGAACCCTAACCCTAGCTCCGAGTCGCCAACCCATAGGAACCCTAACCCTAGCTCCGAGTCGCCTACCCATAGGAACCCTAACCCTAGCTCCGAGTCGCCTACCCATAGGAACCCTAACCCTAGCTACCAGTCGCCTACCCATAGGAACCCTAACCCTAGCTCCAAGTCGCCTACCCATAGGAACCCTAACCCTAGCTCAGAGTCGCCTACCCATAGGAACCCTAACCCTAGCTCCGAGAGCCCTACCCATAGGAACCCTAACCCTAGCTCCGAGTCGCCTACCCATAGGAACCCTAACCCTAGCTCCGAGTCGCCTACCCATAGGAACCCTAACCCTAGCTCCGAGTCGCCTACCCATAGGAACCCTAACCCTAGCTCCGAGTCGCCTACCCATAGGAACCCTAACCCTAGCTCCGAGTCGCCTACCCATAGGAACCCTAACCCTAGCTCCGAGAGCCCTACCCATAGGAACCCTAACCCTAGCTCCAAGAGCCCAACGCCTAGGAACCCTAACCCTAGCTCCGAGTCGCCTACCCATAGGAACCCTAACCCTAGCTCCGAGTCGCCTACCCATAGGAACCCTAACCCTAGCTCCGAGAGCCCTACCCATAGGAACCCTAACCCTAGCTCCGAGAGCCCTACCCATAGGAACCCTAACCCTAGCTCTGAGTCGCCTACCCATAGGAACCCTAACCCTAGCTCCCAGTCGCCTACCCATAGGAACCCTAGCCCTAGCTACCAGTCGCCTACCCAAAGGAACCTTAACCCTAGCTCCCAGTCGCCTATCCAAAGGAACCCTAACCCTAGCTGCGAGAGCCCAACGCATAGGAACCCTAACCCTAGCTCTGAGTCTCCTACCCATAGGAACCCTAACCCTAGCTCCGAGTCGCCTACCCATAGGAAGCCTAACCCTAGCTCCCAGTCGCCTACCCATAGGAACCCTAACCCTAGCTCCAAGTCGCCTACCCATAGGAACCCTAACCCTAGCTCAGAGTAACTTAACCATAGGAACCCTAACCCTCGCTCAGAGAGGCCTACCCATAGGAACCCTAACCCTAGCTCCGAGAGCCCTACCCATAGGAACCCTAACCCTAGCTCCGAGTCGCCTACCCATAGGAAGCCTAACCCTAGCTCCCAGTCGCCTACCCATAGGAACCCTAACCCTAGCTCCAAGTCGCCTACCCATAGGAACCCTAACCCTAGCTCCGAGTCGCCTACCCATAGGAACCCTAACCCTAGCTCCGAGTCGCCTACCCATAGGAACCCTAACCCTAGCTCCGAGAGCCCTACCCATAGGAACCCTAACCCTAGCTCCAAGAGCCCTACCCATAGGAACCCTAACCCTAGCTCCGAGTCGCCTACCCATAGGAACCCTAACCCTAGCTCCGAGTCGCCTACCCATAGGAACCCTAACCCTAGCTCCGAGTCGCCTACCCATAGGAACCCTAACCCTAGCTCCGAGTCGCCTACCCATAGGAACCCTAACCCTAGCTCCGAGTCGCCTACCCATAGGAACCCTAACCCTAGCTCCGAGTCGCCTACCCATAGGAACCCTAACCCTAGCTCCGAGTCGCCTACCCATAGGAACCCTAACCCTAGCTCCGAGAGCCCTACCCATAGGAACCCTAACCCTAGCTCCCAGTCGCCTACCCATAGGAACCCTAACCCTAGCTCCCAGTCGCCTACCCATAGGAACCCTAACCCTAGCTCCCAGTCGCCTACCCATAGGAACCCTAACCCTAGCTCCGAGTCGCCTACCCATAGGAACCCTAACCCTAGCTCCGAGAGCCCTACCCATAGGAACCCTAACCCTAGCTCTGAGTCTCCTACCCATAGGAACCCTAACCCTAGCTCTGAGTCGCCTACCCATAGGAACCCTAACCCTAGCTCCGAGTCGCCTACCCATAGGAACCCTAACCCTAGCTCCCAGTCGCCTACCCATAGGAACCCTAACCCTAGCTCCGAGTCGCCTACCCATAGGAACCCTAACCCTAGCTCCGAGTCGCCTACCCATAGGAACCCTAACCCTAGCTCCGAGTCGCCTACCCATAGGAACCCTAACCCTAGCTCCAAGTCGCCTACCCATAGGAACCCTAACCCTAGCTCCGAGTAGCCTACCCATAGGAACCCTAACCCTAGCTCCGAGTAGCCTACCCATAGGAACCCTAACCCTAGCTCCGAGAGCCCTACCCATAGGAACCCTAACCCTAGCTCCGAGTCTCCTACCCATAGGAACCCTAACCCTAGCTCCGAGTCGCCTACCCATAGGAACCCTAACCCTAGCTCCGAGTCTCCTACCCATAGGAACCCTAACCCTAGCTCCGAGTCGCCTACCCATAGGAACCCTAACCCTAGCTCAGAGTCGCCTACCCATAGGAACCCTAACCCTAGCTCCGAGTCGCCTACCCATAGGAACCCTAACCCTAGCTCCCAGTCGCCTACCCATAGGAACCCTAACCCTAGCTCCGAGAGCCCTACCCATAGGAACCCTAACCCTAGCTCTGAGTCTCCTACCCATAGGAACCCTAACCCTAGCTCCGAGTCGCCTACCCATAGGAACCCTAACCCTAGCTCGGAGACGCCTACCCATAGGAACCCTAACCCTAGCTCCAAGTCGCCTACCCATAGGAACCCTAACCCTAGCTCCGAGTCGCCTACCCATAGGAACCCTAACCCTAGCTCCGAGAGCCCTACCCATAGGAACCCTAACCCTAGCTCCGAGTCGCCTACCCATAGGAACCCTAACCCTAGCTCCGAGTCGCCTACCCATAGGAACCCTAACCCTAGCTCCGAGTCACCTACCCATAGGAACCCTAACCCTAGCTCCGAGTCGCCTACCCATAGGAACCCTAACCCTAGCTCCGAAATCCCTACCCATAGGAACCCTAACCCTAGCTCCGAGTCGCCTACCCATAGGAACCCTAACCCTAGCTCCGAGTCGCCTACCCATAGGAACCCTAACCCTAGCTCCGAGAGCCCTACCCATAGGAACCCTAACCCTAGCTCCGAGAGCCCTACCCATAGGAACCCTAACCCTAGCTCCGAGTCGCCTACCCATAGGAACCCTAACCCTAGCTCCGAGTCGCCTACCCATAGGAACCCTAACCCTAGCTCCGAGTCGCCTACCCATAGGAACCCTAACCCTAGCTCCGAGTCGCCTACCCATAGGAACCCTAACCCTAGCTGCGAGTCGCCTACCCATAGGAACCCTAACCCTAGCTCCGAGTCGCCTACCCATAGGAACCCTAACCCTAGCTCCTAGTCGCCTACCCATAGGAACCCTAACCCTAGATCCGAGTCGCCTACCCATAGGAACCCTAACCCTGGCTCCAAGTCTCCTACCCATAGGAACCCTAGCCCTAGCTAAGAGTCGCTTACCCATAGGAACCCTATTCTTAGCTGCGAGTCACCTACCCATTGGAACCCTAACCCTAGCTACGAGTAGCCTGCCCATAGGAACCCTAACCCTAGCTCCGAGAGCCCAACGCATAGGAACCCTAACCATAGCTCTGAGTCTCCTACCCATAGGAACCCTAACCCTAGCTCCGAGTCGCCTACCCATAGGAACCCTAACCCTAGCTCCGAGTCGCCTACCCATAGGAACCCTAACCCTAGCTCCAATTCGCCTACCCATAGGAACCCTAACCCTAGCTACGACTCGCCTACCCATAGGATCCCTAACCCTAGCTCCGACTAGCCTACCCATAGGAACCATAACCCTAGCTCGGAGACGCCTACCCATAGGAACCCTAACCCTAGCTCCAAGTCGCCTACCAATAGGAACCCTAACCCTAGCTCCGAGTAGCCTACCCATAGGAACCCTAACCCTAGCTCCGAGTAGCCTACCCATAGGAACCCTAACCCTAGCTCCGAGAGCCCTACCCATAGGAACCCTAACCCTAGCTCCGAGTCTCCTACCCATAGGAACCCTAACCCTAGCTCCGAGTCGCCTACCCATAGGAACCCTAACCCTAGCTCCGAGTCGCCTACCCATAGGAACCCTAACCCTAGCTCCGAGTCGCCTACCCATAGGAACCCTAACCCTAGCTCCTAGTCGCCAACCAATAGGAACCCTAACCCTAGCTCCGAGTCGCCTACCCATAGGAACCCTAACCCTAGCTCCGAGTCGCCTACCCATAGGAACCCTAACCCTAGCTCCGAGAGCCCTACCCATAGGAACCCTAACCCTAGCTCCGAGACGCCTACCCATAGGAACCCTAACCCTAGCTCCGAGTCGCCTACCCATAGGAACCCTAACCCTAGCTCCGAGTCGCCTACCCATAGGAACCCTAACCCTAGCTCCGAGTCGCCTACCCATAGGAACCCTAACCCTAGCTCCGAGTCGCCTACCCATAGGAACCCTAACCCTAGCTCCGAGTCGCCTACCCATAGGAACCCTAACCCTAGCTCCGAGTCGCCTACCCATAGGAACCCTAACCCTAGCTCCGAGTCGCCTACCCATAGGAACCCTAACCCTAGCTCCGAGTCGCCTACCCATAGGAACCCTAACCCTAGCTCCGAGTCGCCTACCCATAGGAACCCTAACCCTAGCTCCGAGTCGCCTACCCATAGGAACCCTAACCCTAGCTCCGAGTAGCCTACCCATAGGAACCCTAACCCTAGCTCCGAGAGCCCTACCCATAGGAACCCTAACCCTAGCTGCGAGTCGCCTACCCATAGGAACCCTAACCCTAGCTCCTAGTCGCCTACCCATAGGAACCCTAACCCTAGCTCCGAGTCGCCTACCCATAGGAACCCTAACCCTAGCTCAGAGACGCCTACCCATAGGAACCCTAACCCTAGCTCCGAGAGCCCTACCCATAGGAACCCTAACCCTAGCTCCAAGAGCCCAACGCCTAGGAACCCTAACCCTAGCTCCGAGTCGCCTACCCATAGGAACCCTAACCCTAGCTCCGAGTCGCCTACCCATAGGAACCCTAACCCTAGCTCCGAGAGCCCTACCCATAGGAACCCTAACCCTAGCTCCGAGTCGCCTACCCATAGGAACCCTAACCCTAGCTCCTAGTCGCCTACCCATAGGAACCCTAACCCTAGCTCCGAGTCGCCTACCCACAGGAACCCTAACCCTAGCTCGGAGACGCCTACCCATAGGAACCCTAACCCTAGCTCCGAGAGCCCTACCCATAGGAACCCTAACCCTAGCTCCAAGAGCCCAACGCCTAGGAACCCTAACCCTAGCTCCGAGTAGCCTACCCATAGGAACCCTAACCCTAGCTCCGAGAGCCCTACCCATAGGAACCCTAACCCTAGCTCCGAGTCTCCTACCCATAGGAACCCTAACCCTAGCTCCGAGTCGCCTACCCATAGGAACCCTAACCCTAGCTCCGAGTCGCCTACCCATAGGAACCCTAACCCTAGCTCCGAGTCGCCTACCCATAGGAACCCTAACCCTAGCTTCTAGTCTCCTACCCATAGGAACCCTAACCCTAGCTCTGAGTCTCCTACCCATAGGAACCCTAACCCTAGCTCTGAGTCGCCTACCCATAGGAACCCTAACCCTAGCTCGAAGACGCCTACCCATAGGAACCCTAACCCTAGCTCCGAGTAGCCTACCCATAGGAACCCTAACCCTAGCTCCGAGAGCCCTACCCATAGGAACCCTAACCCTAGCTCCGAGTCGCCTACCCATAGGAACCCTAACCCTAGCTCCAAGCTGCCTACCCATAGGAACCCTAACCCTAGCTCCGAGTCGCCTACCGATAGGAACCCTAACCCTAGCTCCGAGAGCCCAACGCATAGGAACCCTAACCCTAGCTCCGAGTCTCCTACCCATAGGAATCCTAACCCTAGCTCCGAGTAGCCTACCCAAAGGAAACCTAACCCTAGCTGCGAGTCGCCTACCCATAGGAACCCTAACCCGAGCTGCGAGTCGCCTACCCATAGGAACCCTAACCCTAGCTCCTAGTCGCCTACCCATAGGAACCCTAACCCTAGCTCCGAGTCGCCTACCCATAGGAACCCTAACCCTAGCACCGAGAGCCCTACCCATAGGAACCCTAACCCTAGCTCCCAGTCGCCTACCCATAGGAACCCTAACCCTAGCTCCCAGTCGCCTATCCAAAGGAACGCTATACCTAGCTGCGAGAGCCCAGCGCATAGGAAGCCTAACCATAGCTCCCAGTCGCCTACCCAAAGGAATCCTAACCCTAGCTTCCAGTTGCCTACCCAAAGGAATCCTAACCCTAGCTATCAGTTGCCTACCCAAAGGAACCTTAACCCTAGCTCCCAGTCGCCTATCCAAAGGAACCCTATCGCTAGCTGCGAGAGCCCAATGGAAAGGGACCCTAACCCTAGCTCTGAGTCTACTACCCATAGGAACCCTAACCCTAGCTCCGAGTCGCCTACCCATAGGAACCCTAACCCTAGCTCCCAGTCGCCTACCCATAGGAACCCTAACCCTAGCTCCGAGAGCCCTACCCATAGGAACCCTAACCCTAGCTCCGAGAGCCCTACCCATAGGAACCCTAACCCTAGCTCCGAGAGCCCTACCCATAGGAACCCTAACCCTAGCTCCGAGTCGCCTACCCATAGGAACCCTAACCCTAGCTCAGAGTCGCCTACCCATAGGAACCCTAACCCTAGCTCCGAGAGCCCAACCCATAGGAACCCTAACCCTAGCTCTGAGTCGCCTACCCATAGGAACCCTAACCCTAGCTCCGAGAGCCCTACCCATAGGAACCCTAACCCTAGCTCCGAGTCGCCTACCCAAAGGAACCCTAACCCTAGCTCTGAGTCGCCTACCCATAGGAACCCTAACCCTAGCTCCTAGTCGTCTACCCAAAGGAACCCTAACCCTAGCTCCGAGTCGCCTACCCATAGGAACCCTAACCCTAGCTCCGAGTCGCCTACCCATAGGAACCCTAACCCTAGCTCCCAGTCGCCTACCCAAAGGAACCCTAACCCTAGCTCCGAGAGGCCTACCCATAGGAACCCTAACCGTAGCTCCAAGTCGCCGACCGATAGGAATGCTAACCCTAGCTCCGAGTCGCCTACCCATAGGATCCCTAAACCCTAGCTCCGAGTCGCCTACCCATAGGAACCCTAACCCTAGCTCCCAGTCACCTACCCAAAGGCACGCTAACCCTAGCTCCCAATCGCCTACCCAAAGGAACCCTAACCCTAGATCCCAGTCGCCTACCGAAAGGATCCCTAACCCTAGCTCCGAGAGCCCTACCCATAGGAACCCTAACCGTAGCTCCAAGTCGCGTACCGATAGGAACGCTAACCCTAGCTCCGAGTTGCCTACCCATAGGTACCCTAAGCCTAGCTCCGAGTAGCCTACCTATAGGAACCCTAACCCTAGCTCCAAGAGCCCTACCCATAGGAACCCTAACCCTAGCTCCGAGAACCCAACGCATAGGAACCCTAACCCTAGCTCCCAGTCGCCTACCCATAGGAACCCTAACCCTAGCTCCCAGTCGCCTACCCAAAGGAATCCTAACCCTAGCTACCAGTCGCCTACCCAAAGGAACCTTAACCCTAGCTCCCAGTCGCCTATCCAAAGGAACCCTAACCCTAGCTGCGAGAGCCCAACGCATAGGAACCCTAACCCTAGCTCCGAGTCGCCTACCCATAGGAACCCTAACCCTAGCTCGGAGACGCCTACCCATAGGAACCCTAACCCTAGCTCCAAGTCGCCTACCCATAGGAACCCTAACCCTAGCTCCGAGAGCCCTACCCATAGGAACCTTAACCCTAGCTCCGAGAGCCCTACCCATAGGAACCCTAACCCTAGCTCCGAGTCGCCTACCCATAGGAACCCTAACCCTAGCTCAGAGTCGCCTACCCATAGGAACCCTAAACCTAGCTCCGAGAGCCCAAGCCATAGGAACCCTAACCCTAGCTCTGAGTCGCCTACCCATAGGAACCCTAACCCTAGCTCCGAGAGCCCTACCCATAGGAACCCTAACCCTAGCTCCGAGTCGCCTACCCAAAGGAACCCTAACCCTAGCTCTGAGTCGCCTACCCATAGGAACCCTAACCCTAGCTCCTAGTCGTCTACCCAAAGGAACCCTAACCCTAGCTCCGAGTCACCTACCCATAGGAACCCTAACCCTAGCTCTGAGTCGCCTACCCATAGAAACCCTAATCCTAGCTCCCAGTCGCCTACCCAAAGGAACCCTAATTCTAGCTCCGAGAGGCCTACCCATAGGAACCCTAACCGTAGCTCCAAGTCGCCGACCGATAGGAATGCTAACCCTAGCTCCGAGTCGCCTACCCATAGGATCCCTAAACCCTAGCTCCGAGTCGCCTACCCATAGGAACCCTAACCCTAGCTCCCAGTCACCTACCCAAAGGCACGCTAACCCTAGCTCCCAATCGCCTACCCAAAGGAACCCTAACCCTAGCTCCCAGTCGCCTACCGAAAGGATCCCTAACCCTAGCTCCGAGAGCCCTACCCATAGGAACCCTAACCGTAGCTCCAAGTCGCGTACCGATAGGAACGCTAACCCTAGCTCCGAGTTGCCTACCCATAGGTACCCTAAGCCTAGCTCCTAGTAGCCTACCTATAGGAACCCTAACCCTAGCTCCAAGAGCCCTACCCATAGGAACCCTAACCCTAGCTCCGAGAACCCAACGCATAGGAACCCTTACCCTAGCTCCGAGTCTCCTACCCATAGGAACCCTAAGCCTAGCTCCGAGTCGCCTACGCATAGGAACCCTAACCCTAGCTCCGAGTCGCCTACTCATAGGAACCCTAACCCTATCTCCAAGTCGCGTACCCAAAGGAACCCTAACCCTAGCTCCGAGTCGCCTACCCATAGGAACCCTAAGCCTAGCTCCGAGTCGCCTACGCATAGGAACCCTAACCCTAGCTCCGAGTCGCCTACGCATAGGAACCCTACCCCTAGCTCCGAGAGCCCAACACATAGGAACCCTTACCCTAGCTCCGAGACGCCTACTCATAGGAACCCTAACCGTAGCTCCAAGTCGCCTACCCATAGGAACCCTAACCCTAGCTCCAAGTCGCCTACTCATAGGAACCCTGACCCTAGCTCCGAGAGCTCTACCTATAGGATCCCTAACCCTAGCTCCGATTCGCCTACCCTTAGGTACCCTAACCCTAGCTCCGAGTCTCATACCCATAGGAACCCTAACCCTAGCTCCGAGAGCCCTACCCATAGGAACCCTAACCATAGCTCTGAGTCGCCAACCCGTAGAAACCCTGACCCTAGCTCCGAGTCGCCTACCCATAGGAACCCTAACCCTAGCTCCGAGTCGCCTACCCATAGGAACCCTAACCCTAGCTCCGAGTCGCCTACCCATAGGAACCCTAACCCTAGCTCCGAGTCGCCTACCCATAGGAACCCTAACCCTAGCTCCCAGTCGCCTACCCAAAGGAACCCTAACCCTAGCTCCGAGTCGCCTACCCATAGGAACCCTAACCCTAGCTCCAATTCGCCTACCCATAGGAACCCTAACCCTAGCTACGACTCGCCTACCCATAGGATCCCTAACCCTAGCTCCGACTAGCCTACCCATAGGAACCCTAACCCTAGCTCCGAGTCGCCTACCCATAGGAACCCTAACCCTAGCTCCGAGTCGCCTACCCATAGGAACCCTAACCCTAGCTCCGACAGCCCTACCCATAGGAACCGTAACCCTAGCTCCGATTTGCCTACTCATAGGATCACTAACCCTAGCTCCGAGTCGCCTACCCATAGGAACCCGAACTCTAGCTCCGAGATCCCTACCCAAAGGATCCCTAACCCTAGCTCCATGTCGCCTACCCAGACGAATCCTTACCCTAGCTCCAAGTCACGTACCCATAGGAACCTCTAGAGGAATTATTTAAGCTTAGTACCAAAGTGGACACAAGAATAAATGGGTATAAACTGGACACTAAGAAGTTTAGACTTTAATTAGACGAAGGTTTCTAACCATTAGAGGAGTGAAGTTTGGAACATCCTTCCAAGGGGAGTAGTGGGGGCAAAAGACATATCTGGCTTTAAGACTAAGCTTGATAATTTTATGGAAGGGATGGTATGGTGGGACAGCCTAATTTTGGCAATTGATCTTTGATTATCAGCAGGTAAGTATGCCCAGTGGTCTGTGATGGGGTGTTAGATGGGATGGGATCTGAGTTACCACAGAGAATTCTTTCCTGGGTGCTGGTGGGTGAGTCTTGCCCACATGCTCAAGGTTTAACTGATCGCCATAATAGGGGTTGGGAAGGAATTTTCCTCCGTGGCAGATTGGTAGAGGCCTTGCAGGTTTTTCGCCTTCCTCTGCAGGATGGGGCATGGGTCACTTGCTGGAGGATTCTCTGCAGCTTGTGGTCTTCAAACCACAATCTGAAGACTTCAATAACTCAGACATAGGTTAGGGGTTTGTTATAGAAGTGGATGGCTAAGTTTCTGTGGCCTGCTTTGTGCAGGAGGTCATACTAGATGATCATAATGGTCCCTTCTGACCTTAAAGTCTAGGAGTCGCGGGTCTGATCTGCATCACACAAACCAGCCTGGCTGGCTGTACGGGACTGCTATTAGTTCACCTTCTGCCCATCATACTCTATTCACTAGAGACCTAGGCCCAGGGCAGGGTCGGCTCTAGGCACCAGCAAACCAAGCACGTGCTTGGGGCAGCACATTTTCAGGGGCAGCATTCCAGCCATCTTTTTTTTCCCCTCCCTTTTCCTCCCCCCCCCCCACTTTGCTTCAGACAGCAAAAGCCTATATCCTGCCCTGGCAGCAGCAGCGCATCATGTGCGGGGGGGTGCACTGAGGCTGCTGCGGTTTGTGCCACAGGGGAGCAGTGCCTGCACCTTGTGGCTGGGTCGGGCAGGCGCCGAGCAGGGGACACTCAGGTTGTGGGCCGCCCCGTAGGGTACACAGAGCCGCCTGCAGGTGCTGCGGGGCAGCCACCCCTCAGCGCCGCGGCCGGGCGAAGCGGCCTGAGCCGCCCAGGGACTGTGGCAGGGCAGCCACAAGCAGCAGCAGCAGCAGCAACGGGGCCATAGAGGGCAGGGCTCTGCTGTGCAGGGCCCACATCCCGCTCTCTGGGGCTCCTCTCCCTCTGGGGCTACCCTGCCCCAGCTCCTCAGTTCCCTGCCAGGGTGGTACCCCGGCTCTGCCCTCCCAGGTCCCAGACCCCTGGCTGGAGGAACTCTGGGCTGAGGTGTGGCCCGGAAGCCCCACTGCTTACCCCGACCCTGCCAGTGCTGGACTGGCTGGAGGCGAGGGGGGAGTGGGCGGAGTCAGCACTGCTCGTGGGGAGCCCAGGGCTGGGGCGGCAGGGCACGCGGGTGGGGGAGGGTGAGAGCCCAGGGCTGGGGTCAGGGGCAGCCAAAAAATTTTTTGATTGGGGTGGCAAAAAACCTAGAGCTGGCCCTGGCCCAAGGAGGTCAAATCTAGAGGCAGAGTGGCCATTCTATTCTTTGTTGGGCTCAAATGGAAGAGAGGTTCACACAAACCAAACTCCTTCAGTTCAGAGCCAAGAATAACCTGAGTAGCCTGCTAATCTGTAAACCAACCGACACCAAAGACTTTTCAGAGGAATTGACACACACTTCCTGATGCAGTGATGAAGTTCACAAGACTCCTTGTTTTGAGAGACTTCAGCATCCCATGCAGATGCTGCCTCTAATGAGATATCCCCAAAACTCTTAACTGAAGCCTTCATTTTAGGTTCCTCACAAGTAATCTCCAGACCTACACACTCAGCCAGCCACACCCTGAACTGGATCATCAGGCAGCATGTGAACATAACAGGTGGAAGAACCAAGCAGTATCCTGGTCAGACCTCTCCAAACAAGAAATCATCATTACTAGCATCTGCCCAAAAAAACCTCAGAGACCCTGTCAAATTATAAATCTTTCTTATAGAAACTATCATCTAAGCATAGAAGTGAAGAATTAGAGGACTTGAGGTAATTGCTCTGGACATTCTCAAATGTGACAAAAAGCAGGAAGGAAAAAAAAAACCTTTCACATCAGAGATGGAAAGTTCAGTCTTCTGCAGACAATGTACCTACTTTTCCTCTGCCATAGGAGCAGTAAAGTCAAGCTCTGTGGCACTTTTCCCAGATAGTTCATTGTTTTATTAAACCTGGGCTTGCCTCTGCATAACTCCTGCTATGGAAGATTGCCTGCATCTGAAATGGTTTCACAGGCTATCAAGAACTGCAAGCCAAGATCAGGACCAGAAATACAACATCCTGCACCCAAGAAATAACATACTTATACATTAATACAAGATGTCACCAGGGCCACTTTCTGTGATTCTGTCCCTGCACTTTGTAGATGGGAAGAGAAAGCAAAGAATCCCTGGAATCCCTACTAATGGAAACTGTCAACAACTGCTTTGGTGAGGGAAACCCACCCTCCTCTATTCTAAAACAAGCAATAGTCTCCTTACAGCTAGACACCATTGCTCCACATCAGTGACCATAAAAACTGCTGCTCACTTCTAACCTCCCTTTTTTAAGCATTCTAAATTAAAAGCTACTGTGTACACACACACATGACCACTGGCACTTGCTAGGTAGTTGTGACGAGGAACACTCACCTCTTGTAAGCATCTCCTGTTGGCCCCATGTGAACCTGCACTCCTTCTGTCTGCTTGCAGTGCCCTGTCAGTTGTTGCCGGTATCAGGCAGGTCTTCAGTGGCTCAGCCTTCCAGCTAAGTCACATATAGTCTAAAATGGATGAACCCCTTCCAGGGTAACAAAGGTCCAACTATCACTGTGCCTTGGTTAGTGGTTTTAGACTATCACTGTGCCTTGGTTAGTATCTCTGGCCCTGCCTCTGGGACTCACATCTCAGCTACTTCTAGCCTAGCTTTAAGTCATTGCCCCCAGGGCTTTCTGCAGGGAGACTCTGCCTTTGGCAGTTCTGTGGTGTCCCAGCTCTTCAGCAAGGTCACTTAACTTCAGTCCCCTTCTGGGAGGGTAACAAAATTCAGGAAAGAGTTGGCCCTCTCCAGGGTCTTTAGCCCCATCATTGGGCCTTTTAAAACTTCCAACCCCTTTCTTGGGCTTTTAATACGTAGTCTTAGCCACTTTTCCAGTGGCAGGGGCCCAGGCCTGCTTACCACTCCATGTCCCAACATAGGGACCCTATAGATAGCAGCTACATACTGCTTTCTTTTACTTGGTTGCATGTGCTGTTCGCTGGGCTACTTCCCACTCAGCCCCATCACCTTCACCCATTACCTTAGGTTCTCTGTCTCATTTCCTGTTTGCACAGGGCCACCCCAAAGCTTCCTTGCCCAGCAAGTTTCTCCATATTCCAGAACTTCCTCACTCTTTTGGTCCAAGCCAGGAACAGACGTGTTCAGGCCCTGTAGCTCCTTTTAACTGAGCCTGCTGCGCTCTGATTGGCTGCTTCCCTGTAGCCTTTCTAGGCAAACCTGGAGGACTCACCTTCACTGCTCCTTTTCTAGGGCAGGGTCTGATAGAACCCCCATCCTCCAGCAGGGGGCCTCAAAGGGCCCAGTACCCCTGCATCACACTGCTAGTATCGTGGATTACTCTGGCAGGCTTCAGGCCAGGACACAGGGTTGCCAACTTTCTAATCACACAAAACCAAACATCCTTGCCCCACCCCACCACTTCCCTGAGGCCCCCTTCCCTGCTCACTATATCCCCCGTCCCTCTGTGCTCATCACCCACCCTCACTCACACGCTCATTTTCACTGGGCTGGGGCGGGGTAGGATGTGGGTGCAGGCTCCAGAGTGGGGCCAGAAATGAGGGGTTCAGGGTGCAGTAGCGGGTACAGGGTTTGGGAGGGGGCTCTGGGCTGGGGCAGGGGGTTGGCATCTGAGGGGGAAAGGTGAGGGCTCTGGGGCTGGGGATGAGGGGTTTGGGATGCAGGAGGGGGCTCTGGGATGGGGCAGAGTGTTGGGGTGCAGCGGGGGTTCGGGCTGCAGGCAGCGCTTACCTCAGGCAGCTCCCGGGAAGCGACCTGCATGTCCCTTGGCTCCTAGGGGGAAGTGCAGCCTGGCGGCTCTGTGTGCTGCCCCCGTAAGCAGATGCTGCCCCTGTAGCCCCATTGGCTGCAGTTCCCAGTCAATGGGAGCTGTAGAGCCAGCACTCACGGCGGGGGCAGTGCACGGAGCCCCGCTGGCCATCCCTCCACCAAGGGGCTGCAGGGACATGTTGCCACTTCCAGGGAGCCATGCGGAGCCAGGAGGGGAACCTGCCTTAGCCCTGCGCCAACCAGACTTTTAATTGTTCGGTCAGCACCCTTTTTTACCAGGTAACCCTACCAGGACATGGTTCTGAGGCAGCACTTGTAGCTCTGGGATTGACCTCCTGCTCCCCTTGCAGAGGGGAAATACATCTTCACTCATTGTGCTTCTTTGCAGCATTTACTATTGTTGATAAGATACTTTTGTCCTGTCTCCAAGATGCTGTCAGGGTAAATGAAAATACTCTGAAAGGGATCGGGTCCTCTCTCTCACATCAAACCCAGGAGACTGCTATGGGTAGCTGTTTCTCTTATTCAAAGATGGCTTAATCAGGTACTTGAGGATTTCACCATCCTACAGAAAACCTCCAGTAATGGAGAGTCACCACTGTGGGCTCTATGGCTGTTGGAACACTTTCTTGGGGCCATATGCAGCCAGCATAAATTAAATCAAATCAAGGTAATAAGATATCTCTAATTAAACATTAGCAGAAGAATAATGCCCCAAAATTGGCTGATTACACTAATTGACATTAACTGAATGGGCAGAGAGAGCTATCACCATAGTGATTCCTCTTTTAAAATCTAATTCAGCCAAATTAAGACTACGTTGGACATATAATGCTACAGCTTGATCTGGGGATGGCTGGGCATTAGACAGGGTCCCCTGAAGTTTTCCAGATGAGACAGCCAAAAGTTTGCTGAGGGAGCTGGAAATAGGGCATCGAACAGTAGGAACCTACCATCTGTTGACAGGGTGGTCATGTTCTCGTTCCACTTTTCATGCCATTGCAGCTGATGCAGATGATGATCTTGCTCTGTACCAGCAGTGACACAAGACTCATGAGGGTTTGGTTTTTTTACTATATATTGAGGGTTGTGCTTCACCACTGCACCAGAGGGCCAAGGGAGGGTTTCTTGCACATTCTTCCCAAGTCTCATTCACTCATGCAGAGCCAATTGCTGGCTGTACATTCTGGATGAAGGATAGTGATGCTAAGTATGCCATACTTCTCTGTGTGCCACTTGGGGGCTTTAGCTACAGAGTTCCCATTAAAATCAATGGAGCTGTGGGGGGCAGTGACCCCCTCAAGTCCCAGCTTCAGGTGCTTATACTGTCTTTTTCTACTGCCAGTGGGAGACACCAAAGGGGTCCATGGCACAAACAAGCAAAGGAAAAGTCCTTTTCCCTCTTCTTTCCCTTATGGGAGAGAGGAGTCTGTGAGAAAATAAAGAGAGATAAGGGTGACCCTTTGGGCTTAGTCTAAAATAGGGTCTACCTCCAGCCCTTCCTCATGGGGCATACCACTCTGAGGTCAGATATCACAGTTTTGAGAGCAGTGAGGCTTGTTTCTGTTTGCCTCTCACCAAGCCCATCTTGTCTGTCTGAGTTGGGGCAGTCTTTTCCCTGTTCACCACCCCTTCTTGTGGCAGGTTTTCCCTTTTAAAATCAGCCCCTCTTCCCCCGCATCCTCCAGGCAGAACAAGCCTTGCAGGTGCACCTCACTCATGTCGAATGGGCAGACAGGAGCACATTGGTCTCCTCTCTGCCGGTGTGAGGGCAAAGCCCTTTACAGGGAGTCACGCAAATAAAATCTATGCACAACCCTTTGAAACTGTACCAATTTATGTCCATAAATGACCAAAACTAAAAGATACATTGTAGGCAATGCCTTTCTCGTGGTATTTAGTATAATGAATGTACATTCTAAAATCAGATTCTCTTCATCAGCCCTGGGAAGAAAATGAGTCAGAACTACAGATGTAGTGGCAGAGCATCAGTGCAGATCTCCAAATGAATTGCTCCTAGACTAGCACAATTACCATTTCTATTGTGTATTTTATATGGCAACAGATACTCCAACCATATTAATGTGCTACCTTGCAACTCTTAGACAGAAATTCCAGCTGATCAGTTAATTACCTCTACAAAACATGAAGTCAGTGGTCATCAAGAAACGCTGACAAATCATGTGTTTTGTATGTCAAAAATAGCAGGTTTTTTATTGGGCAGTGGTGATAGGACTCATTTGATTTTCTGCCTGAAGAGATTTGCACTGATCCATCTTTGAGTGCAAAGCAGTTTCAAAACCTGCCTCTCTATGTCAGATGCCTGCCCCTTCCTATCCCCGCCATTAGAACACCCACAGGTATAAATCACATCTATAGTTAAAGACTGCATAGCTCAGCATTTTAAAAAATAGTTTTCAGTTCACGTGAAATATTGTTTAGCTTGGTGCCTGTGAAAGGTGCTGCATTAAAAGTCCTCTTCCTTAGCCACAGTGCAAGCTTTCCTCAAGTTGTCCTGCCTGTGTGTCTCAGCCCTGACCTGGAGGCACTACCTACAGGGCAGATGTCAAGCTGTCTGGAGTGGCTCAGGAGTGTGGGTACCAACCTCAGGGCAGACTGTTAAGAAGCAGGGCACGCACCCAAATTAGTTGAGTTCTATATTTGGATTTCACCAACCAAGTATCAGGTTCATTCTGTTTGTAACATTATCCCTTGAGGTTTTAATATGTTGACTATCCCACTTTGTACCATTCAGAGCCTCAGGTTTCCAGCAAATACCAATTTCTTTTATTCCTAGCTGTGAGTATCAGGTGTGAACTCCACAGGCACTAAACAGCCTCAACATGGAGTCACAAACAGTCCCTTTGGGTACGTGGATCCATCTTGCCACCCAGGTAAGCTTGCTTTTGTGATAGGTGGTCCCTTACGCCAAGCATTACAACAATATTCAGGTTACCCTCAGTCCCAAAGAACTGGTCACTTACCTCAGGTTAATTGCACCTCAGCTCTCACACCAAAGACAACACTTGTGGCCAGTCTTACAATAAATTAACTAAAGATTTATTAACTAAGAAAAAGAAATGAGAGTTATTTATAAGGTTAAAGTAGGTAAACATACACATACAAATGAATTACAGTCTTAGATTCCAAAGGCTGCTGTAATATGCAAACTCTATATATCCTATAGGGCTAACCCAGGCTGAGCAGCTGAGGAATCTCTTGCTTATGCTTAGAAATCTTGTCCTCCCAAAATCCAAGCAGTTGATTCTGGTTGCAGATTTTTATTTCCTCCCCACCAGAATTCAAGCTGATGGACGAGTCCACAATCACGCCTCCTCTTCATGGTTGTGTGAGGGGCAGGGAGCAATCAACAAAGTCTTTTATCTTTTGATGTTCCACCAGGGCTTGGCTGGTGTCTATGGGCCTTCTTTTGTTGGGCAGGAGATAACACCACCTCACATGGCAAACTAGTATTTCACACTTGGCAATGCTTCTCTCCTACTGTTAGTGAGTTACATAGTTACAGAGGTTTGCAATACAAACACTTAATATAACCTTAAAACATAGGGTACAGATGGTGTAAGTGAGACTGCTGGTTTCCAGCAGTGTCCAGCTGAGGCCTCGGGGCCTTGGCATGAGCTGGCACGTGATCTGCCAGATATTGCTCCATAAAGCTGTACGCAATTTCTAGCAAGTTAACTGTGATGGGTTGGATCACAGAACTTCCCCCGGGAGCTGCCAACTGATGTGCCAAGACTACTACTGCTCCTGTTTTCCCTGCCAGCTCGGGGCCCCAGCACCCTCCCTGTCTTGCTGAGCCAGACACTCCCGTCTGCTCCAACAAAGACCCAGGGTCTGAATTACTTGCCCCAAAACTGCAGGTTTACCTGAAAGCAGCTCCCAGAAGTGTGCTTGTCTTTAACACTTAGATGCCCAACTCTCAATGGAGTCCAAACCCGAACAAATCTGTTTTACCCTGTATAAAGCTTATGCAGGGTAAACTCATAAATTGTTTGCCCTCTATAACACTGATAGAGAGATATGCATGGCTGTTTGCTCCCCCAGGTATTAATACATACTCTGGGTCAATTAATAAGTAAAAAGTGATTTTATTAAATACAGAAAGTAGGATTTAAGTGGTTCCAAGTAGTAACAGACAGAACAAAATAAATCACCAAGCAAAATAAAATAAAATGCACAAATCTATGTCTAATCAAACTGAATATGAATAAGATCCTCACCAGTTCCAGAACACTCCCTTTTACAGACTAATTCCTTTTAGCCTGGGTCCAGCAATCACTCACACCCCTGTAGTTACTGTCCTTTGTTCCAGTTTCTTCCAAGTATCCTGGGGGGGGGGGGGAGATGCTCTCTCTTTAGCCAGCTGAAGACAAAATGGAGGGGTCTCCCAGGGGTTTAAATAGACTTTCTCTTGTGGGTGGAGACCCCCTCCTCCTTCCTATGCAAAGTCCAGCTCCAAGATGGAGTTTAGGAGTCACCTGGACAAGTCACATATCCATGCATCCATTGTTTACATGCTACCTTGAACATCCTCAAGTAGCCTTCTTACGTGGATTGGAGCATTCCAAGATCCAGTGTCCTTTAAGTGGTTCTTGATTAGGTACTTAATTTCAACATTCCTTTCTCCAGGAGCTGACCAAATGCTCTACTAAGGTTATTTAGAAATCAAGCCAGTACACAGCCAACATTCATAACATTCATAACTTTGAATAATGATACATGCATACAAATAGGATTAATATGTTCAGTAGATCATAACCTTTGAGATATGTTACATGGCATATGTAGCATAAAACACATTCTAAGCATAGTTCCATAAAGTCTTATGGGAGGTACCGTCACACTAACATCTATACAGGCACTAGCTATAGCAGTGGAAAATGGAGTATTTCCTTCCATTAACAGTTCTCAATTTGAAGGGTGGGGTAGAAGCCCTAAAAGCTGATAAATTGGAGCAGCTACTCAAATGAGTGCAGGGACTGGGTGTGATGCTCCAATAGGTAGCATTGGGTCACATCAAGACCAGCAGCAGAGATAAAGTTTGGGGTGGGTGCTCCTGAGTCTGAAGGACCTGAGCAGTTGGGGAACACATGCAGCGTTTCCTTGGACAACTAAAAGAAGGAAAAATATTGGTGCTACAGTGCAATCTATTTAAGATTGACAAGTCATGCAACACCTGGTTAGAATGGATTTTGGGTTTCCCAAAGCCAGAAATCATATCCAGGAAAGCAAAGATGCAGAGAGAAATGACTACAAGAGATTTTTTTTCCCTGAGGAGGGATGCAGTCAGGGTGTTAAGAGGAAAGAGTGGATCATTGGACAATAGGAATAATTATGAAGGGAGTATTATAGAGGGAGTAGGAGTGGCTAGCTGCCAGAACTTTGGTCTCTCCACCCCACTCCTTGCAGACTGGAGGAGGCTGTTGAAGGAACAGGAAAATCACTGGGGACTCTGAAAAATTACCTGAACAAAATTATATTTTCCATGGTGTAAGCAATTGCACAAAACACAGATAATCATCCTGGTTTTAAAAAATGATCATTGTGCCTGTGTTGCTCAGATAATCCCTGTCCATTTTACGCAGATGTTGTCTATTAATAACCAAATACATTATAACCCCAGACACGTCCTCTATATAGAATAATCCTGCTACCAAAATTGAGAATGAAAGAAGGTGCTGGATGACTAGCACTTAAGCAATTGTTCAGAGGTGGGTCATTTGCATCTTATGCTCTACTTCTGTAGAAGTTTGTTGGATTCCCAGCTGTGGGAATACCTGCACCTATGGAATTTAATATTTATAATAAATAGATTCAAACTGCCAGACCTCCGCAGAAGACTCACTAGTCTTGAAATATACAGCTATCTTGGGTCGTGCAAAATGTTGAGTGGCTTCAATATATAATTACATATGTTAAAATATTACCGTGGACACATAATGAAGAATAGCATGGGGCAAAGAATTAAAAAGGAATATTTACTCTACCTAGATATTAACTGCACACTCCTCATCAATGGCAGCTGAACATAACGGCTGGGGACTGAACTATGTGCCATTAATCCAACAAAAATAATTTATGATTGGTATGGTCAAAAAGCACAGCTGAGAATAAAAGAAATTGGTATGTGCTGGAAACCTGAGGCTCTGAATGGTACAAAGTGGGATAGTCAACATATTAAAACCTCAAGGGATAATGTTAAAACAGAATGAACCTATCCTTAACACTGATACACCCTGAGTCCCAGTGGTGTTAATTCTTGGTGTTCTAGTTATCAGAAGGCATAGTTCAACGGAAGTTTCTTTTAGGTGTTTCAGGTGTTTTGTTAGGATGTGCTATCTCCTAAAGAATAATAGAAAAGAAAAACACAATAGTAATTAATACTACTTACCAGATTGAATGGCAGAAAAAGCAACAAGTCCAGCCAACTGTAAATGGCACTTTAAAACCACAGCTGTTTGTTCCTGCCAAACTTAAATGGCCAGTTACAAGAAAAGCATGCTGGGATAGGTTCCTGTAAAATGGTGACCCAGACCTTTATGAGTTTTATTATGTCTTGCAATATTTGGTGTTTTTCTTAAAGACTCAGCTGCTGGAGTTGGGAGAATCTCAGTGTTCATTTAAAGAAAAAAACAAACACGAGTCTGTAGCCCTCATGGTAGCAGAAAAAAAGCTGGAAAATATGACCAAAGTATAACCTAAAACTCAAAAGGCAAATGAAAAAAATCTAGTATTTATTATTTTCAAGCCAATCTCATGATTTTGATTTTTGAATGCTTGGCATTGTCTATACTGGTGACTCTACACTACTGAGTTTCAGTAGTAAGCATGAAATCAGAGTGAAGGGGATGAACTCTCCCCTTTCTGAGTGTGAGGGATTTGGCTAAAAGACGCACCAAGATTTTCAAAACCAGAGCCTCATGGTTTGTAACAATAATTAGAACTTCTTAGACAAAGTTTGGGTTTTTTTGTTTTCCCATGGTAAATTTCTTGGGAGTTGTAGTTCAGATGCCTCATGCCCCCATCCTCCTTTATGGGTTGGACTCCCTGGTCAGACTACAGTTCCCATGATGCACTGTAATGCATAATGGCAGTTGTCTGGCCATGGTCCCTCAGGGAAGATGAAGTCCAGCTGGGGAGTCCATCCCATAACAAAGATTAAACACATGAAGCACTGCAACTATAACTCCCAGGAGGCATTGCAATGGCATTTCAGAATCAAACTATTTTTGGTCCAAAAATGGAAGTTTTTCAATGGCAAGCAGACACTTATGAAAAATTTCCCATCAAAATATTTTAATGGAAAATTTTCAAACAGCCCTAAAATTATGCCTATTTATCTTCTTTTGCTATATTATTTCTGTAAACTGAAAGCCTTCTATGGTTGGTGCCTCAGCTCAGTGTGGGGATGTTGGTAACAGAGGTATTGACAGGAAGCCCGCATTGAGAAACAAATGAGGAGAAGACCCCTTCATATACATGTCTTACTGCAAAAAGACAATCTGCAAAATTAATCAGTCCCCACTACATATTTCACACTGAACTAATGGGCATTATTGCTGAATCACCAGTATGGGGAAAAGAACTCAGGGCTTGTCTACAAGGGACTGTTATACTGGTATAAGCTAAGATGTGAATTTAAATCAGTATAGTTATGCTGGTTTAACCCCATACATAGACATTCTTATTTTGGTATAAGACTGCATCTTTTGGGTTTAGCTTATTAAGCAAAACTGGAAAAAAAATACTTGTATAGTGGAATAGTGTCCACACAGGGTGGAGGGCAAGGGTATTATACTGATATCACTATATTGGTATAAGTGGTAAAACTTTCCACTTTAGACAAAGTCTCGGTGTTTCAAGATGAAATTACTTCATTGACATCTGGTTAGGGATTTGGGTCAATTTTTTGACTTGGAGGGTTATGGCTAATTAATTCATCATTGCATTACAGCATTGGCTAATAGAGATGGTGTAATTAAGGCTGCAAAACGTATTGTTATGCCCCCATTATCATAGAGCAAATTAAAAACAACAACACCTTTTTCCATTTCTGTCTTAAGTTCTGACCCTGCACTGATTTGCACACATTCACATGGCTCTGCCTGCCTGGAGCTCATTCCAGGAATGGAGCCTCAATTATTAGTTGTTTGGGCTTTTTCCTCTATGTAGGTTTTTCTTAGCAATTCCTTTCTTGTAGTTAAAGAAAAGAAGAAGAAGAAGAAGAAGTAGTTAAAACTCTCTACCAATTTTAAAAGTGTTGGACTGTGCCAAGGTTTTGTGAGCGATGTCTATTATGTGTCCTTGAACTTAAAACTGTTAAGTCCCTATGGACTTCTAATGTTCATATCACAGCATCGGATTTCTTATAAATTGGTGACTAGCTGTTCTTTTCTGCTGAAATACAACTGGCATCCACAATATTGCCAACCACGAGTGCTCAACATTCCTGAGTCAGACCCACTAAGCATGATATGTCATTTTTTTAAACAAAGTTTAATTTGGGGTTTTTCTTGCTTTTCTTCTTGTTTCTGAGTCCAAAGTGCACATTTTCAATCTCTACACTAGATCATGAGGGCTAAATAATTACTTTTTAAAAATAGTGGAACCTGAGATTCCTGTTCAGAGTTTATGTAAAGAGCAGCCGAAGGAAGCTATTTGCAGTGCACACCCAAGCAACTTTATTCATCCTACAAAACCCAGGAACTATGCTGCATATTTTTGAGCACCATCTACTGGAACCTTTTTCTAATAACTGTTTACATATATAGAGGACTCCTGTAACAATTCCTAAGTAATCACATGTCGAAACAAAAGGTACAGAAATAAGAATTCATAGCTGGGTTTTTTTCCCTTCCAAAGTTCTCTTGCTGAGAATTCAAGTGCCAGATTACAGCTCAAAGGGTAAAATTCACCCATGTGCATTGGGCCACTGCCAGGCCTGTGTAGAGGTGTGAATTTCACCCAAAGTGAATTTAAGGGGTTGGGCTTGCAGTTCCTCCATAAAGAAAGTGTAAAATAGAAATGATAATTTAGCAAACTACACTGACAGTTTTATGTCTCTTACACTGTTGCTGGACTCTTCTGTAATAAAATATAAAACATAGCGGTTCAGAAAGTATTATTTTTATTTATTTATTTTGCAGTTCTATCAGCTAAAATGGATCATCTTTTGCAACCTATATAGCTTCCTGATTTTTATGGGGTTGCCCGTTGGGCCACAATTTAGTTTAATCCTCTGCCAACAGAGGGCAGAGGATTAAAAATGTTGGGCAAAATAGCAAATGAGTTTTTAAAAAGCCATCAGGAAGATTAGAGAGAAAGTTTTAAAAATCGGCTGTAGAAATAAAGAACACAGTTCATAAAAGCTTTTCCAGTACTCAGACCCCCCAGAGATCACTCAAGGAAGACGAAACTTTATGTGATGAAATGAGAGTGTGAGTTGAATACGGTAAGAAGTAAGTGTTAAATGACTGTTTCGTATTTAATTTTTGGAAATGTCTCCTAAATGCACTTACAAAGGAGACACTAGCTATACATTATAACTGAAGTGAACACACTACCTCAGATGAATTCAGAATTGTTGAGGCAGAGTTATTAATTAAACTAGAGAGATACAAAACTTGGGGATCTCCAGTCATTAGACAGAATCCATGTTAGCGTGTTATAAAATACTTAAGCGAAAGTTGTAATCTAATGGCATTTGTGCTTGCTAGTTCACAATTTATAAGATTGTAAGCAGCTGAAAATAATTAAATATTATACCATAATTAAAAAACAAAACAAAAACAAAGCACCTCCCACCCCAAACCAAACCAAAAACCGCCTTTGGCCTAGTATGCACCTCAGGTATAAATACATATTGGATGAACTAGTGCACTATATATATGGCATTTTGAACACCAGCTGTGTTTTCTGACGTACGATTTATGAGAAAGGACCTGCCCTCTTAAAAAGCATGGCTGTGATGTGTTTACAGTATCAACATTAGCGCTGAGAGCAGCCCTGAAGAAAAAGGGCCCTAAGTCGTGATGATTTTCAGACCAGGAGCTGCCTGTAAACTAAGGGCCCAGTTCAGCAAGGCATTTTAGCAAATGCATAACTGACCAGGGATAAGATTACAGACATGCTTAAAGTTAAGCATGTGCTTAAGTGCTCTGCTAAATCAAGGCTTATGGGCCTGATCCAGTCAGGGGCGGCTCTGAACATTCGCCCCCCCAGCAGGCAGGCATGCTGCGGCGCGCTCCAGTTGCTGTTGCTGGCGCAGCTCGGTGGTCCCTCCGCGCGCGCGCCTGCGGCGGCGCTCGCGGTCCCGCCGGCCACGCGCGGCGCGCAGACCACAGCCAGCAGCCACACACACACGGAGGTCCACCGGAGCCGCGGCGACCCCCGCCTCCCGGCTCAGCAGGCCGGGAGAGGCGCACACCACTGCCCCCGCCACCCCCCCCCAGCGAGCGCGCCATGCCGCCCGGCCGCCGCCGCCTGGCGTGCTGGGGTCTGGAGCCGCCCCTGGATCCAGTTCCATTGAATTCGATGGAAATGCACATATTGACTTCAGCAGGATTTACTTCAGGCCACCAAAATATGTCTGGCATATTGGAATGGCACAATGTCTTTCTATGACTTCAGAGTCTGTAAACATAGGTGGATTGCTTTCTAGCTTATAAAATTGTCTGTTGTGTTTGTGCATGTGTGGAGAGTGGCTTTGTATAAGTACTTTTACAAAAGCAGCGAGGATTAAACATTTACATGGATATGAGAACATCTACAGTTACATTAAGACCAAAATATATTTTTATAAGGGATATAAAACTTTATGTTTCAGAGCACAAGCCAACAGCTGACTGACAGGGTCAGAAAGAAATGTTCCATAAATCCAGATTATTCCATAACTGTCCTCTATGGGGCTTCTTCCTCTGAAGCATCTGGTACCAGCCACTGTCAGAGACATGATGCTGAATTACATGGCTCTGGTATAGTAAATTCTATGTAAATCTGAGTAAGTATTGAGTTCTTCAATGGAAACTACAATCCGTTGGTATGGCACAGCAATATTGTTGATAAATTTAGAGAATTAGTTAAAAAAATTATTTCTGTTCAGGGGCACAATTAAAATTTCAACATTTCTCACTCTGCAATATTGTGGTACCACAGTGTGTCCTAATCTTAGCACAGGAATATATCAGTGTTACTTCAGCTATATGTGGTACTGAATGTTAAATGACTGGTATAATGGAAACCTCAGTGTCTGAGGCATCTGGCAAGTAATCACAAAGCTATTGAAACCGTAAGTGTCATTAGGCCCCACTCTTGCAAAGTTATGCTGGCAATGGGAATATTTTAAAATTTGTAAAATTAACTTCCGGGATTAGCTGTGCCATAAGGCAGGTTTCTGATCCACCAGAGTTGCATTAGCATGGCATATTTTCAGGAAGATAATACAATTTCAATTAGCAATTTCTCCAGGATAGTTCAGGCACAAACAAGTTTTTCTTCAACATAATGAGGCATGATCTTGTTCCTTTAACTCTCCAATGATGTTTCTTCCCCTCTTCCGCTTCTTTACATACTTGTTGGAAAAGCACAAATAAATCGATGGGGCCACATTGTCAATGGCCCTCCTTAACTGCACCCACAATATTTATACGAAAATCTGTTCGCGTGCTCAAAAGCCAGGATTTACTTGATTTATATATACAGATTGCTGCATCTGCAAGCTGATGTACCCAGGAATACAGCAGGAGCAATTAAGCAATGGCCAGGTTGTTGAAAGAGCATTTTCAGAAGCTTGATGCCAGCCTTCCCAACACCAGAGTGGAGCACTTGTTTAGTACTGACTTAGAAGCATGCTACTGAGTAATCAGTACCATTTCCTGCACATACAGGTGTGTTTTGGATGTCTCCGGTCCAAATACTGATCCAGGCCAAACCTGCTTATCTGGGAGGTTTGATGTGCTCACACCACAAAACAGTATGATTCATAAGGCAAGTCAACTCAACTCAAGTTTGTCATGTTTTTCTGGTAGGCCTTGATGACAGTTAGGCAAATGGTGTATCATATGGGATGAACCTAGAAAAATAAATAAATTATTTACTTTTTATTTAAGTTGTGATAACATCCATATACCCCAAGTGGAGTAGAGCCTAGTCTACAGACATACAGAAAGACACAAAAGCTCTTTAATGACCTGAAAATGAAAAAGGTATCTTACAAAAAGTGGAAACATGGATGAATTACTCAGGAGCACAAAAGAATAGCACAAACATATAGGGATAAATCAGAAAGGCTAAAGCACAAAATGTGTTACACCTAGCAAGGGACATAAAAGGCAATAGGAAGTGGTGCTTTAAATACCTTAGAAGCAAGAGAAAGATGAAGGAAAGTAAGGCTGCTCAGTGGGGAAGGTGGGCTAATAACTGATGACATCAAGAGGTGTTTAATGGCTATTTTGCTTCAGTTATCACTAAAAAGGTTAATGGCAACAAGATACTCAACACAATATTAATAGGGGGGAAGGAACACAAGCCAAAAACTAAATTAATACGTAGCAGGTTTAAAACAAATAAAAGGAAGTATTTCTTCACACAACGCACAGTCAACCTGTGGAACTCCTTGCTGGAGGATGTTGTGAAGGCCAAGAGCATAACAGGGTTCAAAAAAGAACTAGATAAATTCATGGAGGATAGGTCCATCAATGACTATTAGCCAGGATGGGCAGGAATGATGTCCCTAGCCTCTGTTTGCCAGAAGCTGGGAATGAGCGACAGGGGATGGATCACTTGATGATTACCTGTTCTGTTCATTCCCTCTGGGGCACCTGGCACTGGCCACTGTCGGAAGACAGGATACTGAGCTAGATGAACCTTTGGTCTGACCTAGTAGGGCCATTCTTATGTTCAAATAGGGAAAGAACAGGATAATATTTAGATAAGTTAGATGTATTCAAGTTGGTGGGGGCCTAATGAAATTCATTCTAGGGGGGACTTAAGGTATGAGGCGAAGCAATCTCAAAGGATAGGTGAGGTCCCAGATGACTGGAGAAGGGCAAACATAGTACCTATCGTTAAAAAGGGGAACAAAGAGGACCCAGAGAATTACAGACCAGTCAGCCTAACTTCAAGACTTGCAAAGCTAATGGAATAAATTATTACGCAAAAAATTAATAAGTACCTAGAAGATATTAGGAAGACAGCATGGATTTATCAAGAACAAATCATGTCAAACCAACCTCATTCCCTTCTTTGACAGGTTACTGGCCTAGTGGATGGGAGAAGCAATAGGTGTGATTATATCTTGATTTTAGTACCGCTGTTGACACAGTCCTCCATGACATTCTCATAAGCAAATTAGAGAAATTGTACCTGACACCAAGTGGGAGGGGGTTGCAAGAATTTTGGATGACAGGATTAGAATTCAAAATGACAGTGAGAAATTGGAGCCTTGGTCTGAATTCAGCGAGATGAAATTCAATAAAGACAAGTGCACAGTACTTCACTTAAGCAGGAAAAATTGAATGCACAGTTACAAAATGGGAAAAAACTGTGTATGTGGTAGTACTGCTGCAAGATTTAGGAACTATAGTGAATCATAAATTGAATACGAGTCAACAATGAGATGCAGCTGAGAAAAAGGCTAATATTATTCTAGGGTGTATTACCAGGAACGTTATATATAAGACACAGAAGGAAATTGTCCATGGCTACTTGGCACTGGTGAGGCCTCAGCTGGAGTACTGTGTCCACTTTTGTGCACCACATGTTTGGACAGATGAAGCCAAAAGAGTCCAGAGAAGAGCAACAAAAATGAAAAAGGGTTTAGAAAACCTGACCTATGAAGAAAGTTTATAAACTGGACATGTTTAGCATTGAGAAAAAGAAGATTGGGTTGGAAGGGACTTGATAACGGTTTTCAAATATGTTAAGGACTGTTATAAAGAGGACAGTGGTCAATTGTTCTCCCTGTCCAGTGAAGGTAGGACAAGAAATAATGGGCTTACCCTGCAGCAAGGGAGATTTATGTTCACTATTAGAAAAAAAATTTCTAAGTGCAATAATGCTCTGGAATAGGCTTCCAAGGGAGAGTGTGGAATCCCCACCATTGGAGGTTTAGAACAGGTTGGAGAAACACCAGGGATGGTCTAGGTTTACTTGGTCCACCCTGAGCACAGGGGGCTGGCCTTTGACTTGGTAGTGGCCTTTCCAGAGCTAATTGGAAACAAGATCCAAAGAGTGAGTTTAACAAATTAGATGCGGGAAGTGGGGGTAATAAAAAGATCATGTTTACATAACTAGGTATTGCGTAATTTAATTGGTCCAAATCATCTGAAAGTTTTCTTTCATAGACAGCTAATTTTACCTATGCACCTATCTATCTCCATCTGCCATTCAACCTATCATTGTTGGACTGTCACCTTGTTGGGAGGGTTTTGAGGTTGTTTGAGGCACTAGTCTTGTTCAAGCAGGACATTCCAAGGAGTCTGTTTTCCATTTTTCAAATGTTCTTATGTTTATTTACTGTAATGACATGAGTGATATCACATTATACATTTTTTATGAATTAAAATGGTAGCACCGGTCTTAAAAGATTAATAATAAGGAACGCCTTTTAAGTGTGCTTATGGAAATATAATACAAATGATTAGGGTTTTAGAATTAGAATGACAGTGTGTAATTGTAATGTTTCTGCGGTTATATAGGAGCCAGTAATCCCTTAATGGAATACAGCGTGTATTTAATTATTTACAGGGGAAAAATGATTGCTGATAAAGTCATAGATTGATGGACCCACTGTCTCGACATGCTGAATGTGCTATGAAGGAGCAACTCCACTAGCTCTGCAGCCATACTCAGTCCAGCCTTTCTTACATCATACCATACTTAATACATCAGATATCTATACACTTCTGTAACGAGAGCTGGGATCTGAGAAAAATACACAGTGCACAAGTACTCCTGTACCATCGTGGAGATCACAGAGGGAACTATTCTTTACCCAGAGGCAGTTGTGTACTTTCCAAGATGTGCACAGTGCATATAATTAAATGATCGTAGGGAGAGGAGATTACTGACATTAGATCGTTCCTACTGTGCTAGTTACTGAAACATTGAGCCAATGTATGAGTCCCCTTAGCTCAGGCTAACAAAGGTTTTCTGGTGAGATAAACTGTATTTTTAACATAAATAGTATTATGAAGTCAGCAGCTCCCTAGTTAAGGTTGCACTGGGTTTTGCATGTAAGGCCTGAGCCAAAGTCCATTAACTTAATGGGAGGTTTTCCATTAACTACAATAGATTTTGGATTAGGTCTTCATGTTCCTGTTCAATAAGATACAAAAGGCCATGCTTAAATCCATCTGTATTCAGCAAAGCAGTTAACCGTGGGCTTATGTGTTTTGCTGAATAGGATGCTTTCCTGAATTGGAACCTTAAAGTGGGGTTTAAATCTCTTAATTATACCTGAAAATTCACACAAAGGAGTCAATCATAAACAAATGAGAATAAACTTTAATGTTCTAGGTCAGGGGTAGGCAACCTATGGCACGCATGCCGAAGGCGGCACGCGAGCTGATTTTCAGTGGCACTCACACTGCCCGGGTCTTGGCCACGGGTCCAGGGGGGCTCTGCATTTTAATTTAATTTTAAATGACACTTCTTAAACATTTTAAAAACCTTATTTACTTTACATACAACAATAGTTTAGTTATATATTATAGACTTATAGAAAGCAACCTTCTAAAAACATTAAAATGTATTACTGGCACGCGAAACCTTAAGTTAGAGTGAATAAATGAAGACTCGGCATAGCACTGCTGAAAGGCTGTCGACCCCTGTTCTAGGTACTTTTAACACTCATTTTATTGTATTTTCAGAATTCAAAAGGTTTCAAAATCACTCCTTTTAAAAATGTTCCTATGCCAGAGACTCCAGCCACTAGTAGGAGCAGCTACAGACACAGCCAAAGTAGTAGTGCCTTTACGGTGCACTTGGGCCATATTTTCAAACTTTTCTCTCCAACAGGAGGGCTAGCAATATACTTTTTTAAAATGTAAATTGAAATTCTCACTTAATCACTTGCTGCCAGGAGCTCAGCTTTAAGTAAAACATCCACTATTAACAAGACTCATGATAAAATCATGAGAGTTGGCAGCACTGCAATCTACAAATCTGTCACTGTCCTAGAAAGATTGTTTTCCAAACTTCTGACAGTCTAACTCCACAATAAAAACATATATGTCACCACAAGTTAGTAGAATCCCCAGGTTTGACATTTTTTGTATTATATAATGTTTATTTCGATGGCTGACTCAGTAGCATGTCTAAAATCTGTACCTCTCTGGGTTTAAAAAAAAAAAGTGATGGTCATGAAAAATTCCAAAATGAAAAGGTTACCAAGAAAGAAGGAAACACAATAACTAGACAGACAGATAGGAGCAAGCCCTAAACTTTTTAGACTGAGAAAATACTTGCAAATTAAAAAAGAGAAAAGTTTGCAATTTCATTATTGAATAACTGATTTACAGGGGCATTAAATCACATGAGCCATGAGTCTATATCTTACGGAGGACCAGATCCTTGTCTGGTGTAAATTGGCACAGCCTTACTGACATTAATTTATATCTATTAATGATCTGGCTTATAGTGTAGAAATTACTTTCATTTTTTAGGTTTTATTCCTGTTTATCTCAATACTGCTATGTTTCAGGATCTCTTGAGTGCCAAAGATTGCAACAATCACACTTTATTCAACTTGCTGTGTTTAGCTAAAAGCTCAGCTTACTGTAGCTCAATTACAGTAACTTTCATGAGGTGCCAATTGTTTATAATATATTTCTTTTATCAGCTTTAACAGTTTGCAGTCTTTAATCAGTCAGTGCAAATCAGGAATCAGGAACTGCTGCATTATTTTATTTGACTCTTTAACTTCACATATTGCTTAAGTTGTGGGCTCTCTCAGTAAACTGGTGCAGTGTTAGTGATGTGGCTACTACAGTAGCAGACATTCAAAAGTGGTGTGCTCAGGAGATATTGTGTGATCCTCTATGCACTAAAAAAAGTATTATGAAGTACAGTTCCCTTGGGAATCTTGCGCAATACTGTCCTTGAAGGATTGCACTTTTTAATGGTGTTCACAGTACTCTTCTGACATTCTCAGCAATTCCTGTTCTGTCTGAAACAAATTTTGTTACAATTTCCCAGAATGCATTGCTCTGGTATCATGTGCATCAGGTTGTTCAGTGCTATTTAAAATGTTGTAGGTTTCTGTTACTGTTGCAAATCGGAACTTTTGAATACTGTATTTGATAGCAAAAGAAGAAGAAATAACTTCCAATCCTTTTGTCAATAGTCTATGGAACCCTATCACACAGAATTCAGCAGAGTGGGCTGTTTCTGCTCAACCAGAAGATCAGAGAGGTATGTAGCTCAATACAGGGGTGCTTTGGCCTAGGTAGTTCAGTGCTATTCCTGCTATACTATACTTCTTTGGCCTTGGTGCTAGCCACTGCTATTGGCCCCTCACTGACACAAACACTTAATGAGAGAAGATATAAACCAATTAAAATGTGAATGTTATATACCTTTAAATACAGGCTTCCATTTATGCGAGAAACAGTTGATGATGATGATTGTAGGTGAAACACCGATTTCAAGAAATGAAATCGACAAAGGGATTCAGATCAACTGCACCTATCATTACTGTTACATGATCAGTCCAAGTTGGTATGTTTCTTGTCTGTAAGGAACTATGAAAGTACTATGTAAGAGCACATTTGTTAACACAGTTTATTGGCACACTTATTGGCAAAGCATACATAAAATACAGTTGTATTATATAACACACTGACTCACTGTGTCTTTACATGATGAATTGAACATATTAATATGGAAATGAAAAAAATTAGTTTCTTTTATAAAGTTTCACATAAATACACCAGAATAATAATAAAAAAAAAGTAACTGGTTTGAGGGCTCCAGGGCTTTACAAAAATATGATACAAGAAATATACTATGAAAAGAAATAACAACAAAGCCAACTCAGATACAATAATAAACACAAAAGTTTTAGATTTATTAAGCTGCCCACAAAATTAATGGATTACATGGCTTTAAAATATCTGGATCAACAGCAATTTTACAAAGCATAAACTCTCATAGGACAGGGCGTCTTTCTCCACATAAAAATATTTTTCATGTCTTTGATGGAAAAAAAAAGACATTTCTTGTTTCAGCACTTTTGATAAATGACAGAAGGACTATTGGCATCAGCTACAATATAAATTAAAAATGCTGGATCCTTTAAATGGTTAACCAATGAAAGAAGAGTTAAAGAAAGAACTAAGGTTACTTTAAATTACTTTTAAAAAGCTGATTTTTCTGAAACAAGAAATTGTAGGTGCAAGTTGAAAAGCAGAAAATATTTTACAATTTTAAAAAAGTTTTCCATAGTTATGTTAACGAGATCCTGAGCACTGAAGACTTGTTAAATATGGCCTTTGTTTGATGAGGAAAAAAGACCCCTCCAACAAAATGTTTTGTTTGAAATTTGCCATGAGGTGCTATTTAATTTTCAATTATTTTAATTGAGGTCAGTGCCAGTATCGTGTCATGTGTGAAAGCTTCCAAGAAAGGTACATGAAAGCTTATATATGATTTTTCTCTAATTAAAAAAAATCAGATAGCTGTAGTTTAGAAATAGATACTGTATCTGGAAAGGTTTTTATTTTTTAAGAATGGTGTAAAATAGTAATTATAATCCACTGACATACATAACAGTGAATAATGCTGCAGAATAACCTATTGGGAAGCTTGTGGCGTGGGATTTTCAGATTTGGTCTCCTGGTTAGCAGGAGGTTTGCTGTTCCATGGGCTGTTATTTCCCAGTGCAGGCGAATTGTTGAAGTCTTCTTCATCATCCATGCCATTTGCTGCATCATACTGTGTGTTCTCTAGTCTAGTGATAAGCCTTTCGTCTTCATCCCCAAATTCTCCTCCCATCAGCGTTGGTTCTCCTACCACCATCACATCCTGTGAACAGCACCCAACATTTGTTATATGGAAACCTTGAGAGAGAAAAAACCAACTTAAAATAGCCATATTAGAGGATTTGAATCTGTTAATTTTGTGACATTCGCACAATGGAATCAGATGCTCCTATATGGTTAGAGCCATGATGCAAACTTACACTTGAGTTTTAATTTATAAAATAAAACACTGTAAAACCCTCATCTATTTGTATATTCAAGGCACTGGGTCTCAAAAACCCAAAAATAGATAAAGCAAGAAGAATGAAATATACATTAAAAAAATAATCAGACTACAAAAGTGGAGACTGTTAGAAAGTTTTAAATGGTTGGTTTAACCTTCTACTTGGTATTTTTACACTCTATAAATTATTTCTTTTCCAGGCCATCAATTATTTTGTTTACAAAGACTGCTCAGGATGCAAATGAGTTGCAGTTTTGTAACATTCATGCAGTAAATCTAGTACATGACACAGTACTTCTCACACTCAGGCTGTTGAAAAAAAGAACACAGTGCAAAGACGGTAACTCTCTTATCCCTAGCCAGCCAAGCCCTTTTGCGCATCCAATATACTTGACATTCTGCTACTTAATTATGGTAATTAATTTAGGTAAAGTTTTTGATAAAAACAATGTTCACGCTGATTTGACAATTTGCATAGTTAATTAAGTCATTAGCAAAAACCTGCTGATTGCCAACAAGCCCTGAATTTACCATCTGTTATTTCATGGTGCCTCTCACCTATCTTTGCGTAGGCAACCCTGCCGCCAATCTGTGCAGTAAGAGGACCAATCTGTCCAGCTGGTACCATCAAAGGAAGATGAAGAGTGCTAATTATAATTATACTGATGAAGCTAGTAGTCATCAAAAACTGAAGCATTCAAGAAGGAAAGAATCCATCTAATCACTGCTTTAAGTACAAGTTGTCCTTCCACGAAAACTAGTAAACCACCTACTGTACTACAGTACATCACAGATTTGTTGCTGAACTCTAACCAGCATGGAGTAGAAAGGTGCAAAGCCAGACTGAAAAACAAAGTGCTCTCTTGTTTAATCTGTTTTAAGGAAAACAAACCACTGCACTGGGAAAGGAAATATATGGAATGCATCTTTTGATGCAACTGGACTGGCAGGGCTTCAGATAACATATTTGGTGAAAGTGCAATAATTCCAGATGTCCAGATTTGTACTTGCTGATTTAACCAGGATGTATTTCTATTCATAACTATAAAGCATCTGTAAAGTGCAAACAGAAGACTATTGCTTGCATATAGTAAGATTTTTATCACATATCTACTTCACGCTCCATGAAATAAAACAAGCTATTGCCTATAAATATTTACACTGCTTCATCATATTCCTTAACAAAAGCTGACATGTTATAGAAGATGGTGTATATGGTCATTTCAAACTGTACTCTGTGAGGAACTGTAGAATAGAGGAAATGTATTACATAATTTCTTCTTTACATTGTCTTGATTGTGTTACTCTAAATATCAATAAAATATTTCCTAAATCAAGCCATCACACAGCTTTGCAACAAAAGAATTTAAAGCAACAAAGGTGTTTATAATCAAAAGTTTGTTCTAATTTAGTCTTATGCCTTTAAAGCACAGACCACATTTATTTTGCAGTGCTGAACCACGACTGACCCCATTGTGTAGGGAAAGCAGTAAAGAGGACAGCAAATTAGATTTGAGCTTGCAATGTGATATGGCAGCCAAAAAAGACCAGCGTGACACTGAGCTGGATATTGAATCACAGACTAAGGCAGTGATAGTTCATCTCTAAAAAACACTGGCGAGACTGTACCTTGACTTCTGCATCACATTCTGGGCACTTCAACATTAGAAAGATGTCAGCAATTTGGATGAAGTTCAGAGACGTACATCAAAAATTACTAACAGGCTAGAGGCCCAATTTAAGAGGACAATTAAAAGAACAAAATATGTACACATTTTACCAAATTACTGCTACGGGGGCATATGTACACATTTTACCAAATTACTGCTACGGGGGGCATATGCTAAATGGGTAGACAGATTAAAGGGAGAGGAATTGTGTAGGGTGGTCCAAGGAGGTATAACCAGGACTACCAAGATGAAACTAAGTAAAGGACAATATAACTCACATTGGAAGGACATTTTTCCTGATACTCAGACTAGCAAACTATGGAATTATATTTGAAAGGAATCAGTAATAGCCCCATCATTTGAGTCACCTCAGTATGATGTAGGAAACATTCATGCACTGGCATGGGATAAACTAAGGGCTTGTCTTCACTACGGGGAAGACCAATGCTGCTGCAACCGATGCAGCAAGTGTCACTAATCAATGGCAGAGCACTTTCCAGTTGACCCGGGTGCTCCACCTCTCCAAGAAGAGTACAGTAAGTTGGCTGGAGAGTGTCTCCCATTGACACAGTGCAGTGAAGACACCAGGGTAAGTTGACCTAAGCTATGTCAACTCCAGCTATGTTATTCACGTAGCTGGAGTAGCGTAACTTAAGTTGACTCACCCCGGTAGTGAAGACAAGCCCTAAGTGACCTAGTAAGTATGTTCTATCTCCAATTTCTATGATCCTTTGCAGATCATTTATTATTCTTTCAGTATAACAATACCCACAAGACAGAACAGCTTGCTTATCTCTCTCCTCACCAGATTCAGTATATAATTTCTGTCTGGGGGCTAAATTTCAATTTTATTGAGTTTAGTGGGGTTTTCCCTGATCTTACTTACAAGATACCACAGCATTAGCTAGAGGGCACATACTCTTTATATTTTTGCTCTTTGTAATGTATTATATCAGGCAATAAATAATTTCTCAGGTAGCACGCATGCTCTCTTCTCCCCATAGTGGGTTTGTTGCTCCTCAGATGGAATGCTGAAGATCCCCACCAATTTAACCCCATTTAACCTCCACTCACTAGTTCCACCAACCTCTGAGGAGGACTGGAAGTGACTCCTTTTAGAGCCCCTCAACGCTTCTCCTTAAATTGGCCAGTGTGGGTCACTGTTCTTGAATGACACAAGGCTCCATCCCTCCCAGGGTTGAGGCTGCAGCTCTGGAGTACTCCTAGCTCCTGCTCATGGAGTGAGAAGCAGAATCCAAGAATTAAACCCTAGTCTGTTGCATGGCCGCACATACTGCTCTGGGCTAGTTACAGTAGCACATATTTGACGAGATTATTTAAATAAAGATTTAGGCTATAGTCACTCTTATTAATTTACTTTGTGATTAGAAACATTTTTAGTGATAGCAAAATATCTTTGCAGTGAAGCTCAGTAAATAAAGCACTGGATGTTTTACACACTGTGATAGAAAATTATCATTTAATAATATAATCATAACAGCAGCTTACATATATTAAGTGCCTTTCACTGACAAATCCCTAACTCTGACATCAAATGTAAATTTATATATATATATATGAACAGAACAATAAGACCATTATTCCCTGTGTTACTTCCCATGATATTAGATTCACTTAATTTAAGCCATCCTCAAATTTTGATTTGCTACAATTTCTGTATTTCTAATGCGTAAATGTAGGTGTTTTCATGGGCAAGCAGCTCCTGGTTTTGACAACTTTTGGCACCCAGGAGTATCTATTGATACTGGGGTGAGGATGTAGCTCTCTTTCCTTCGGGGTGAATGGGGTTAGAGATGATTATGTTGAGGGGTTTGAACTCATGGTTTCCCACAACAGCAACCATGAACAATCCCCTGCCCCAGTGCCTCCCACCCCAATATTTGTGACTACATCCAGTGAAGAAGGATAGTCACATCAAGCATGACAATTCTGCTAAAATGATGGGCAGTGATAGAGTTGTCATTTAAATTAGGTTTCAGGCTTATCACCCCCTTAAGATGCATGGGTAGCTTACACTTCTCAGTTTCGGCTGCCCATTAGGTTGACAATCTATTCTTGTTTGTTTAGCCATCATGGTTGAGAAAAAACTCTCGACTTGCACATCTCCATTCCCTTAAAACTAAGGAAATTGTTGAGTCATCAAGAAGTCTCTGGGTGTCCTACATGGTTCTGATGGCATGATACTATTCTGTCAGGTGTCACATGAATGATATCCTAGCACGTACAGGAAGTTCTGATCTAGAACTAAAATGGTTAATGGATGTGCTGGAGTGACTTGGCAAGCAATCCTGAAACTTAACCTTGTGAAGGGCAAGTTCAAGAGGGGAATGGTGTTTCTGGGGCATCTCTGCCGGCTTAGGAAAGTGACTGCAATGTTAGGCTTTGGAATCTCAGCATTCTGCCAGCTACAGGAGTCCCTTTGTGCTAGAAGTTCATCACGCCCACTGTACAGTTTGACATAGAAGGAATCACTATACTGGAGGACTGCTCAGTGCAGTCAGGCTTTCCAGAAGCTAAAGGAGAGTTTGATCAGAACATCATTCAGGGTTATCTGGAATGGGATGCTCTTTTGCACTGGGCAAAGCTGCCAGTGAGAGACAGTAGCTGTGCTCTCCCAAGAGGAAGTGACCGAGAATGGACTGTGGTCTTCTATAGCCTGATCTTCAGGAAACTGGAATGAAACCACTGTATGACCCACAGGGAGAGTGGCAGAGATATTTCACCCATAATGTGGGCATCACTGCATAGCGTGCTCATAATTCCTACAGACTCTGTCAAACTTCAGGTAATGCAAAGAACCGAAAGCTTATAGGCTGGATAAGCTGGAGCAGTACAATTTTAGAGTGTAGCATCAGCCAGGGCCCCAGCATGGAAATACAGTCACCTTGTCTCACTGTGTGTGCTTGTAACTGAATCGTCAATATTGTCACTGCCAGAAGAATCGGTCAGAATGGAAGCAGGTCGAGGAGACAACATCTGTACTATTATTGTAGCAGGAGGGGGAGAAGGCCACTTAGGCAAATAATGTTTCAAGTAGTGCACTGATAAAGTTTTTGTTATCCCAGTGGGTTTGGACTGAATCCTGGGAGGGTTTATTCAGGAAGTGTCAGACCCAGTGTGGTTTCAATGTCTCTGTTAGCTGATGGTGCTGACTGCACTATGACCACCTGTGTTGAAGATGAAATATCATATGCCTATAGCAGAGTCCTGTGGAATGTTGGAGACCTCATACTGGGTTCTGAAAAGATTCTGCTGGCTCAGGTGACAAATGTGGACATTCAGTGCTAGGGCTGTTATATCTTGTACAGCATACAGAGCACAGGCAGTGCCAATGTACGGGCAACATTGGAGTGGAGAGTTACTGATACTCTGTAACAGGAATTACCTTATTGGAGACAGGCTCCAGAAACATTCTTTAACCTGGAAGACAGGATGAGTTTATTTACTAGAGAGAAACTGAGATAGAAGCACAGCATTCACTAGAAATGATTGCACCCCACAGGAGAGAGGTCTTTGCTGGGTGGAGTTGTATCACTGGAGAAAAAGGGAAACCTCATATTAACCCAATATGGGTCTGGATATGAGCTCACCATTGAGGTCCTCCAGAGAAATGATGTGGAGGAAAATGGGACAGGAGCTGGTGCTGCTTAGTTGAGTCACCTGGAGACAGAAGTTGGGATCATCTAATTTCTGTTAGCTAATGACAGCAGGAATAAAGGAGAAGTTCCTCACTTGTCTGGTGCCTCCAACATTTGCAGAATTGTTTAGTTCCAAGTTGTTTATTTCCCATGAGCAGAGAAAATAAGAGGTCCAGTCACAGAGAATGCCATGACAAACAGAGACTTCAGTTTAGTGGCAAACTGTAGCCTGAAACTTGTGAAGTGAGGGCATTGTATTGAGGATGAACACATGCAAAGGCGAAGAAATGTAGTCTGTTTCCCTCTCTCACTGCATATAGGCGAAGGCAAGTGTAATAAATTTCACCTTTGCTATTGATCAGTTTGCTTGTGGATGAGGTTAAAAAGGGCAAACTGAAAGCGAGATTGCTGCGACCTGTAGCCAGCTTTAGAGAATACAAGCGCTTCTGAAATGAAGAACATAGCCTGTATTGTTTTAAAGAAATATGGTCTTGCCTCATTCACTCACATGCCCTAGACACTTCACAGTACGATTAGGTGAAAGGTATATTTAATTTAAAGAAAAAATGTTTGAATAGGTTTACACTGGAATGTCCTATAACTGAAAACACATTAGGTTCTGTCTGTCCTATATAATAGTATTTTTTTCTACAAAAGACAAACAATAATTAAAATATGTTCTCTATGAAGCACTATGAAATACAGTGAAGACTGAAAGGCAACCTACATGACTTGGAAAAAGCATATGGAATATATTGTATCCCTGTGTGCATCAGAATAGATGTACAAAAATCATTACCATCAATAGGAGCTGCACTATAATAATTATTTAATTAATGAGATAGAAAGAAAACTCCCTCACCCTTGCATATAATTGGGTGAAGCTTACTATATATTAAAGGGCTTGATTGTCCAATAAGATGTGAGTGCCAACTTCCACTGCAGTCAATGAGAGTTGCATGAACAGATCTCCTGGGATGGGGAGGCTAAGGGATGTGTATGCAGGGGAACAGATTCTGGTTCAGTTGAATTGAGCTCAGTAAAGGAGGTGGTAGAAATGAAGTGGCACTAGCCACTTTTACTATCCCTTGATTCTGGAGAAAGGTGAGGAGCAATCTGGATGCTCTACCTACAACTGAAGGTTGCTTTTTTTAAGACATGTTTTCTCACAGCTGCGAAGTCATCATTCTGGCAGCCAGGAATAGCCAGACATAACAGCATGTGGTGACTGGGGATGAAAGGAATCTCCAGGGTAGCCAGTTATGCCAGCTTTCTGGCTGCTTTGTGCCACCAGAATAGTAGAAGAGCTGGGGTGAAAATCTTCTCCTTGGATGAAGGATCCACATGAAAAGTTTGAATTGACAGAGCGAAAATAGGAACTTAATATACTGAAGCCAAAAGCTGTAGTAATCTAGGAGGTTGCTCAATCAATTGTTGAATCAGTCCATTTCATATCTTATGGTATTACTTTTAGATAGTCCACTCCTCTTTTTTACCTAAAAAGTTAGGCTTTCTGGGAGCCCACCTCCAGTTAGTTATCAATGGCCTACATCCTTTGTTACGATCCACAAAGGACCCACCATTTTGTATATGTTTATCAAAAATACAATAAAAGTCATTGCATGTTATTCTCTTAGTTCCCATATTGTCAAATTAATTTCCGTAGCTTTCAAATGCATGCATTACCCTCTCTGGATATAAGAGACAATTCACTCACAGTCTGGGGGCTGATTACTCATATATAGTGATTAAGACAATATACTTAACACTGGTAAGAGGAAATATTATTTTGCATGCTGCATAATTAACCCATGGAACTATTGCCACAAGATACCACTGAGATTAAGATTTTGGTATGGTTCAAAAAAGAATTAGCTGTTAATATGTACCACAAGATCAGTAATTGTTACACATAAAAGGATAAAAATTTGTAAGGGGCAGCAGTTCTCATGCTTCATTGCATAAGCCAACTGCTAACTGATACGGATTCTGAGGAAATAACTCCTATTCTCAGGTTATTCCATACTTGTTCAGTGTGGGGTTTCTTGCAGCTTCCACCGAAGCATCAGACAAAGATCACTCACTGCTGGAGACAGGAGAGCAGTCTAGAAAGACCACTGGTCTGGTTTGGTTGGCAATCCCTATGATCCTATTACGACTCAGGTTACTGTGTTCATCTGCCCTGTGATGGACGGAAGTCTGAAAGAATCTATCAGCATTGCTACTACTGATAACCAAAAGCCCAACCCAACTTCAGCTGAAGGCAGTGGAAAGACTCCCATTCACCTGAATGGGATTTGGATCATGCCTCCCAAAATTACATCCACTGCTTGAGGATCATTTATTAAAATTGTACTGCAGCACAAATTCCTCACCGTTCATCTCTGTTTTCCCTGTATCCACACCATATTGTGTAACGTCTCTTCATGCTTGTGATAATTTTGGCCCAAGAATACACCTTCTTTAAAATGTTAGGGAAAGCTTAAAGCATTGTAAGTGATTCAGGCCTAAAAGGAAAATGAGACTTACAGGTACCTGACTTGACAGGCTCAGGTTTGCAGCTGCTGTTTTTTTCTTGCTATTGGTACTATTTGCATTGTTCCCAGCACTGCTGTTCGAAGTGCTGCTGGTTGAATTTTTCCTTTTTCTCCGTTTGGTTGTCGGTTGTCTTGTGGGCTCTGCTATAATAAAAATGTAAGAGGCAAAGCAAATTACAGACATTTTAAAGCCCGTAGAAGAATTAACTACAAAGAGAAGCACTAAAAATCTGTTTCTTCTCAGCTATTTTAAAATTCATGGGTAATTATTACTTTATTATTATTTATTATTATTATTTGGGAGCAAACCCATGAGCTTGTAAATTCTGCATGGAATAAAAAGAAATGGAATCTGGTTTCAGTTTAAGTAGTAATTAATTTTACATCACTATCCATCCATGCATCTCAAAGTGCTTTACAAAGAAACAAGTATCATTAGAGAAAACTGAGGCACCAACAGGTGAAGTGGATTGCTGAAGGTCAGATAGTAGGTCAGGCACAGAGCTAACAACTGAACCCAACTCTCCTTTCTCCAAGCCCACTGCATCTAACCTTTGAACTATCTGCCTATGTCAAACATGTTTTACAGATAAGAGCAGCGTTCTAAAGTACTGTCAGCATCCAATGGCAATCAACTGAAAGATTACATCATTTTCTGCTACTTCAGTTACAGACCTCACTTTTGGTAGATCCTCACATTAGAATATATCAACCTGTGCTAAAATATGTTTCTCTACTAGTTTTCCAAATATATACCAAGTCAAGACTATTACATTCACTTGACTTCAGACCTTTGGCCACAAAAAACCAAAGTTGATAACTGTACAGTTCACTCAGATTGTGGTACGTGCATTTACTTTCAGTGACATTGCACCCCATAATGCTTTATGGAAATATGCTTATAAATGTATATGTAACATAACTGGAATATGTTTTATTCTAAATATGCTACATATCTCTGTAAAGGTTATGACCTACTGAATCTATTCCTCCTATTTGTATGCATGTATCATTTTTGTGTTCGAAGTTATGAATATTGGCTGTGCACTTGCTTGATTTCTAAGTAACCTTAGTAAAGCATTCGGTCAGCTTCTTGAGAAAGGAATGTGCAAGTTAAGTGCCCAATCAAGAAACATTTAACAGACAAAGGATCTTGGAAGGCTCCAATCCACATAAGAAGTCTACTTGAGTACGTTCAAGGTAGCATGTGAACCATGGCTGCTACCTGTAAGTTCTGAGTCATACATGGACACGTGACTTGCCCATGTGACTCCAAAACTCCATCTTGTAGCTGGGATGCTACACAGGGGGAGGGAGGGGTGTCCACGCACAAGAGAAAGTCTATTTAAACCCCTGGGAGACCCCTCCATTTTGTCTTCAGCTGGCTCAAGAGATAGCCACTCCACCCCCAAGGATACCTGAAAAAAACTGGAACAAAGACAGTAACTACAAGGGGGTGTAAGTGATTGCTGGACCCAGACTAGAAGGAGGTTAGTCTGTAAAATAAGCTTCCTGGAACATCTCTGAGGGTGAGGTTTCATCTGTAATCACTTTCTTACTGTATTAGGCATAGACTTGCGCGCTTTATTTTATTTTGCTTGGTAATTCACTTTGTTCTGTCTGTTACTACTTGGAACCACTTAAGTCCTACTTTTTTATTTAATAAAACCACTTTTTACTTATCAATTAACCCAGAGTATGCATTAATACCTGGGGGGCAAACAGCTGTGCATATCCCTCTATCACTGTTACAGAGGGCGAACAATTTATGAATTTATCCTTTATAAGCTTTATACAGGGTAAAACGGATTTATTTTGGGGTTTAGACACCATGGGGAGCTGGGCATCTGGGTGTTAAAGACAGGAACACTGCTTTCAGTTTGTGGGATGTGGTTCAGACCTGGGTCTGTGTTTACAGCCGGCAAGCATGTCTGGCACATCCAGGCAGGGTTCCAGACTCCCAAGCTGGCAGGGAAGGCAGGGGAAGTAGTAGTCTTGGCACATCAGTTGGCAGCCCCAAGGGGGTTTCTGTGATCCAACCCAGCACACTTTCAATTTTAATTTTTTTTTGCAAATGGTATTTTTGTGTTTATGATCAATGAAGTAAAATTCAGGCCTATAAGTATAAATTTATTAGACTAAAAGACTATTAATTATGACAGGAAGCTGTAATATATAAACTATGGTTTCTAATGGAGCCAGTGGGCATTTCATATACTGTGTATTATCTTTTACTTATGCTGAATTATATCTTGCACATTGTGAAATTATTTGAATGTGTATACATCTAAAACTTATTTCATATTATGTAGCATCAGAGTCAGATTACATGCCATTAGAATTATATCTAATGCCTTGTCTACAAAGCCAGGGTAAGTTGACCTAAGTTACGCTACTCCAGCTATGTGAATAACATAGCTGGAGTTGACGTAGCTTAGGTTGACTTACTGCGGTGTCTACACCATGCTGTGCCGATGGGAGATGCTCTCCCGTTGATTTACCTTTATCTTCTCATTCCAGTGGAATACCGGAGTCGACTGGAGAGCGCTCTGTGGTCAATTTAGCAGGTCTTCACTATACCTGCTAAATTGACCGCCGCTGCATCGACTGTAGCAGCGTCGATCCCCAGTAAGTGTAGAGATGGCCTAAGGTTATGTATAGAATAGTGCTTAACTTTGTTGTGTTATTTCCTTTACTAGTGGATTGTCAGCAAAGTTTTTCAGTGTTTCTATATTAATTCAATAATAACAACAAGTACAATAAAAATATAGAGAAAAACATACCTGGTGGTGCCACCATTCTCTGCCATTTTTGAAACAAGCATGTCTTCAGGCAATCCCGAGGACTTAGATTGTAAGTTTTATGTCTTGACATCAGTTCTTGCATTGGCTCCAATATTACACACAACTGAAAGAATCAGAAAGAATGTTTTAATCTAAAAACAATTTAGCATTAAAGTGATTGCAGAGTCTGAAACTCAGTTATTACTTTCCTGGCTTTTGTTTTGACTTTTCCTAGTTAGCTAATAGTGTCCAATACAGTATAGTTCTGTCTGTGTTGAGACCAGCCTAAATGTGGCCTCCAGGACCTCTCTCCTCCTTTCCCTATGACACTGGTACTTACACGTGCCATGACTACCTACTCCTCCCCAGCACTGCACATAAGTCTATCTAGATGTCTTGAAAGGTCCACAGCCTTCGCACCCAGCAGGAATAAACTGTGCGGTTCTCCCAGTCATCACAAACCCCACTATCTATATTTCTAGTAATCAAATCCCCCATTCCTGTTATCTGTCTCTTCTTAATAACTGGCATCCCCCCTCCCCAGGAGGGGTATCCTCAGTGCGAGAGGATACCATGACATCATCTGGAAGGCGGGTCCCAACTATGGGATCGTCTTCCTCTGTGCCAATTTGATGTCCTTCCCCAAGAGTTTTATCCTCCTCAACAGCACAGAGGCTGTCAGACTTGGGGTGGGACCAGTCTACTGTGTCCTGAAAAGTCTTGTCTGTGTATCTCTCTGTCTCCTTTAGCTCCTCCAATTCAGACACTCTGGTTTCAAGAGCCCATAGGGCCATGAATTGCTTGCACCGAATGTACATATATGCCCCTGCCTACAAGGCAGATAATCACACATGCTGCATTCAGTGCAATAAATTGGATAGTGCCCACTTACTGCTGGCCATGTACAAATAAAATTTCTCCTGTGTCATATGGGTTTATGCTGCCCATATTGTAACTAGGGAAAACTAGAGTCACTGCTATCTATAGATCTCTTAAATGATAATTCTCTCTGTAATCTATTTCATTTCAAACAGAAATTATAACTGGATAAGAAACACAGAAGAAGGTAGAGATGCCTGCAGGACTGGTCATAAGCACAAGCATTCAAAGTGATTCCTTGTTGCCCTCATGTACTGATTGATTTAGCAACTCCGTCTAGTTTGAACAACCCCTCTGTTTCTGGAATCAGGACATTCTCTGCACATTTCTCTCTCCAGAGCCTTGGACCCTGCAAAGCATAAGGTCAGTTCTGGATGCCTCAGGAATAACAGGTACTGTGCTCTGCAGTGACAAGTTCATTTTAAATGCATCTAGCTCGCTGTGAATTGGACACATGTAAAAGGAACTGGATTAACCATGATTGATATTAAATCTTTCAGTCTTTCTTGATGACCTTTGAGACCCTTTTGAAATCTAAAGTGACTCAAAGAACAAATCCCTGAAAGAGGAAGGGATCATGGTCCAATTATCCTAAGTCTGAAGAATCTGCCAGCAACAATCAGTATCTTGGTCCTTGCAAAGAGCTGGATTAAAAACGTAAGGACAAGATGCATTTAATACAGGGGCACATGCAGACCTAAAGCACCTGCCACCCTGATGTACCAGTGAGTAATGTAAATGACAATCCAGATTTAACAGATTTGAGTGATTTTTCTCAAATAATTGTAAAGAAATGTTTGACATTCCCCTGACTTTATCAGATAATCTCATTCTTTTAGTTGTCTTTTTTAAAAAAAATATTAACTTCTACAGAGGTTTAGATCATGCTTAAAGGCAACAATCCTTACTTAAAAATCATTATAAGAATCATTATTAATTATTATTAATAATAATAATAATGCAATAATAACAATAATACATAATTATCTTATCTATAAGCATTTTCTAGACAGCCCAATACAAATTTTATTGATGGGTAAAGATACACACATTAAATATTCTACTGCAGTGATGTATGAGTCTGTAAGTAATATAGCAGTAGGGATCTATTACTGACCACCTGACCAGGATGGGGATAGTGACTCTGAAATGCTCAGGGAGATTAGAGAGGCTATTAAAATAAAAAACTCAATAATAATGGGGGATTTCAACTCTCCTCCTATTGACTGTGTACATATCACCTCAGGACGGGATGCAGAGATAAAATTTCTTGACATCTTAAATGACTGCTTCTTGGAAAAGCTAGTCCTGGAACCCACAAGAGGAGAGGCAATTCTTGATTTAGTCTGAAGTGGAGCACAGGATCAGGTCCAAGAGGTGAATATAGCTGGACAGCTTCGTAATACTGACCATAATAAAATTAAATTTAACATCCCATGGCGGGGAAAACACCACAGTGGCCCAACACTGTAGCATTTAATTTCAGGAAGGGGAAGTACACAAAAATGATGAGCTTAGTTAAACAGAAATTAAAAGGTACAGCACCAAAAGTAAAATCCCTGCAAACTGCATGGAAACTTTTTAAAGACAACGTAATAGAGGCTCAACTTAAATGTATACCCCAAATTAAAAAACATAGTAAGAGAATTAAAAAAAGAGCCACTGTGGCTAAACAACAACATAGAAGAAGCAGTGAGAGGCAAAAAGGCATCCTTTAAAAAGTGGAAGTTAAATCCTAGTGAGAAAAATAGAAAGGGGCACAAACTCTGAAACATGATGTGTAAAAATATAAATTAGGAAGGCCAAAAAAGAAGTTGAAAAACAGTTAGCCAAAGACTCAAAAAGTAATAGCAATTTTTTAAAGCATATCAGAAGAAGGAAGCCTGCTAAAAAAACAGTGGGACTTCTGGATGATCGAGATGGTAAAGGAGCACTCAAGGACAATAAGGCCATTGCGGAGAAACTAAATGAATTCTTTGCATTGGTCTTCATGGTTGAGGATGTGAGGGAGATTCCCAAACCTGAGCCATTCTTTTTAGATGACAAATCTGAGGAACTGTCCCAGATTGAGGTATCATTAGAGGAGGTTTTGGAACAAACTGATAAACTAAACAGTAATAAGTCACCAGGACCAGATGGTATTCACCCAAGAGTTCTGAAGGAACACAAATGTGAAATTGCAGGACTACTAACTGTAGTCTGTAACTTATCATTTAAATCAGCTTCTGTACCAAATGACTGGACGATAGTTAATATGATGCTAATTTTTAAAAAGGGCTTTAGAGGTGACCCTGGCAATTACAGGCCGGTAAGCCTGACTTCAGTACTGGGCAAACTGGTTGAAACCATAGTAAAGAACAAAATTGTCAGACACATAGATGAACATAATTTGTTGGGGAATAGTCAACATGTTTTTTGCAAAGGGAAATCATGCCTCACCAATCTACTAGAATTCTCTGAGGGGGTCAACAAGCATGTGGACAAAGAGGATCCTGTGGATATAGTGTATTTAGATTTTCAGAAAGCCTCACCAAAGGCTCTTAAGCAAAGTAAGCAGTCATGGGATAAGAGGGATGGTCCTCTCATGGATTGGGAACTAGTTAAAAGATAGGAGACAAAGGATAGGAATAAATAGTCAGTTTTCAGAATGAAGAGAGGTAAATAGTGGTGTCCCCAGGGGGTCTGTACTGAGTCCAGTCCTATTCAACATGTTAATAAATGATCTGGAAAATGGGGTAAACACTGAGGTGGCAAAATCTGCAGATGATACAAAACTACTCAAGATAGTTAAGTCCCAGGCAGACTGTGAAGAGCTACAAAAGGATTTCTCAAAACTGGGTGACTGGGCAACAAAATTGCAGATGAAATCCAATGTTGATAAATTCAAAGTAATGCACGTTGGAAAACATAATCCCAACCATACATATAAAATGATGGAGTCCAAATTAGTTGTTACCATTCAAGAAAGAAATCTTGGCGTTATTGTGGCTAGTTCTCTGAAAACATCCACGCAATGTGCAGCGACAGTCAAAAAAGCGAACAGAATGTTGGGAATCATTAAGAAAGGGATAGATAATAAGACAGAAAATATCATATTGCCGCTCTATAAATCCATGGAATGCCCAAATTTTGAAAACTGTGTGCAGATGTGGTTGCCCCATATTAAAAAAAAAAACTATATTGGAATTGGAAAAAGTTCAGAAAAGGACAACAAAAATTATTAGAGGTATGAAATGGCTTCTGTATGAGGAGAGATAAATAAGACTGGGACTTTTCAGCTTGGAAAAGAGACGACTAAGGGGGGATATGATAGAGGTCTATAAAAATCTTGACTGGTGTGGAAAAAGTAAATAAGGAAGTGTTATTTACTCCTTCTAATGACAAAAGAACTAGGGGTCACCAAATGAAATTAATAGGCAGCAGGTTTAAAACAAACAAAAGGAAGATTTTTTTTCACACAACGCACAGTCAACCTGTGGAACTCTTTGCCAGAGGATGTTGTGAAGGCCAAGACTTTAGCAGGGTTCAAAAAAGAACTAGATAAATTCATGGAGGATAGGTCCATCAATGGCTATTAGCCAGGATGGGCAGGGATGGTGTCCCTAGCCTCTGTTTGCCAGAATCTGGGAATGGGAGACAGGAGATGAATCACTTGATCACTACCTGTTCTGTTCATCCTGTCGGAAGACAGGATACTGGACTAGATGGATCTTTGGTCTGATCCAGTATGGCTGTTCTTATGTCATAAGTATTAGTATTATTTTTTTTATGCAGAGACTTTGCACCTAGCACTGCACAAGACACAAAAGAGAGTTCCTAATCTGATAAGCTTACAATTTTCATAACACAAAGTCTTTGAAAATTATATTTCTTTTTCATTATATAAAATGAGTGTTTGCATACCATCATCCAGACAGGAAAAGAATATATGATCTCCCTCAATCACCAAAACACCCCCAAAGTACCATATATTTCACTTACTATTCTAGTATTATTATAATTAGTCTCCACTCCAGGTTTAATATTGCACCTCTGACCATGGGATTTGACTACAGTACTACTAGGAGTACCAATAGAATCTATGTGCACTAAGTGAGCATGGCCCTTAAAGCCACAGAAAAACCCACTGAGCTGCTAAGCTTACATTCTAGGGCGTTAATCATGCAACTGGATCCTCATGGTTTGACCCTCACACCTGTGTGGAGTCCTAATGACTTCAATGGCGCTACATGTGGGCCCTATGGTGCACCCACACTGATCCAATGATCAGATTGGTATGTAAGATAAAATATGAGAGAATGTGCAGCAATATGCCTTTGGAGCTCAGGGGAATGGAAGGTATATTGCCTAGCACAACGGGGTCCTGGTCCATGACTATTGGTACTAGACACTATGGTGAAAGAAAAGAAAGGAAGGCAAGGATAGGAACGAGAAGATCACATTGGGTTAAACATGCATGTATCTTGAAGGCTCTGCTTTTTTTTTTTAATTACATTTTTCTTACACAGAAGGCTATTGTTTATGGGCTTCAGAGAAAGAACAGTGTTTTAAGGAGGGACTTGGAGACATAGCAGACAGGGTCAAGAAGGTTTCCAAGTGTTTGGGGCAGTATGGAAGCTCCTGTAGTCCTTCAAATATCAATAGATAGATAATAGACAATACAAGACCAAAATCTGCTTTCACAGATAATGGTCCAAACCCAGTCCTGGAGGTTCACTGTCGTTACACCCAGAATGGATTTGGCCCCTCGATTTTTGTTCTAACACTGATTTCCTATAGTCATTTGAGAACATCAGTGCATAGTGATAGCACCACAGTTTAAAGAAAAGAGCTAAGAGCTCTTTCACACTACTGTATAAGAAGTTTATGTCTCTTGTTTCTAACTTTGATTCCCAAACACTCCCTTCAGCCACTCTTCTTTTCTCCACCAGAGTTGCTACAGCTCATATAATCTAGGCTTATTTTTCCATGCATAAAATTATTTCTTTTAAAAGCTATTGTAGCTCTGCCAGTTATGAGCTGCAGGTGGCAGAACTAACTCAGCTAAGAAACTTTTCCCCACTACTTAAGTGCTATGGAGCACAAAAGAACTGCATTCATTTCTGTCAATCAATGCCTTTTGCATTTTAAAGAGAATGCAGTGGGACTTGGAATCATGCAATACTTATGTGTGATAAGAAGGATCACAATCAGCAAGCCAATATCTTTACAGCAAGAAACCCATTTAGTCAGTATGTGTCATACCAACAACTCCAAAATTCCACCCAAAGGTTTAGAGGGAGACTGCCTCTGTCTATGGCTTATTGCTTTCACCCCTCAAAAGGAAAAGCTACGTTCATCACCATGGGAGATGGACTTTTTAAATATTTCATTGGAGATGACACCTAGAAAATTATGTGGAATATGATGACGTAATATTATTTTGTCTGAAAGAAGAGTGAGAAATTCACCAGCAGCTAGAGAGACTTCATTGAAGTTTTATTACAATTCAGCGTTTACTCTCCAATATCTGGCATCTTTGTCCAACTGAGAGCCTGTATCAGCCACTTGGAAAATGGAGGAAACTGTGGAACAGTTGCAGCTCAGACAGATTTACAACTCTTCATAAAAGTGACAGCCCTCTTCCCCCCACATTTCAATCTGAGTTTAGATTCAGATTCAGTGAGGGTCAATTATACCTGGAATAGGCTGTGCAATCTTGATATGGTTCAATGCTTTGTTTTACAGCTCTTTCCTTCTCCTCAAAGGTTCTGACTTAATAACAAACAAAGCTGAACACACACATTTTTTGCTTTAATTTTAAAGTTGAACAATACACACAGTGCCATTGCAAAGTATATGCTGGAATGTGACAGTTCAACCTAAAAATTAAAGCAAAAAATGTGTGTGTTCAGCTTTGTTTGACTCCACATAATTTTCTAGGTGTCATCTAGATGTTATTAATTATTATTTGTATAGCATTACAGGTATGAATGGTGACTTACAAACCATTGAACCCCTGCTCTGAAGAGATTACTATTTCAGTTACGAGAAGAAGGAGATGTCAGAGACAGGAGAGATTTGGGGACGGGGGGATGGAGAGATGGGGGAAGACAATAATTAGATGAGGTCACCTGCATGCCTCTTGAGGTGCACAGATTTTGTTTAGATGCTCCTGGAGTGGTGCCTCTGGCAGCTTTGAAGGAATATGGCTGTTTTGCCCATGCAGCTAGCCTGCTGCACATTAAACAAGTTGTTATTCTGTTCATTCACTGTTTGGTTATTTGAGAAACTGATACAAATTACAACAGAAAGCTCCTGAAATTTAGGGTCACCTTACCTTGAGTTGCCAACCCTGTAGTATTTCACTGGCCAGTTTGAGACTACTGAATCTCCATCCTGGATTTACCAGTAAGTACTCAGTGCTCCGTTATGTTTATTCATCCTATGCTCTGCCCTGAATGTCAGTCTAGGGCTCTCCAGTTTCTGCCTAACACCCAGAGGTAAGGAATGATTTCTCAATAATGCAGTATTCAGTTGCTCAATTGCTCCCAAGTTACAGAGCTCATCATGTTTTTACACTGCTCTGTATCAGCAACCATTTCAACTCCCAGTAACAGTGAGAATGGAAAAGAAGATGTATTATTTCAGAGAGGGCAAAGCTTTTACAAATTAACTATTTTCTATACATATATTATGGACATCTAGAAAATAAAATCAACTTCTAATATATCACTGACCAAGGCTGCTACTAATCCTTTTTAGTGTTTTGTATTGCAGTATTTCTAAATATCTTCCAGCTATTGGCATCCAGTACTGCCCTTCCCTCCACTGTGGTCAAGACCAATGCAGGGGTACGGACTACATTGCGAGATCTTCTTCTTCTTCTTAATCCTGCCCTATCTGAGTAGTGGCAGGAGCAATGACAACAGCAGCATGAGCCTAGGTGGGCAAGGATTTTACTGTCCTTAAAGACACAAGAACCTCCTCCCTCAAATGTTAGGGCTCACGTTTATGGCAATTAGCTTGCTCATACTAACAAAAGGGCTTGGCATTTCAGTACTCCTGTGGTCAAGAGGGCACTGCTTGGATGGTTATATAACTGCTATTGTAATGCTCTGTGAACATCCAAGCACCCAGCTCCCATTTAAAGTCTTCCTCAGGATTCATATTGTGTTTGTTGCTCCTCTTTGTATGCTTCTAACCGAATTGCACTGAGCTTAGCATTCTTTTTGCTGGACATGTGCAACCCTATTTGAATATTTTGTTCACACAGAGAGGGGTGTGTGAACCTTTTTAAAGTATGCAGCACTAGCCAGCTATGCCCTTCTTTCTCCACTTCAGGTGAAGCATTCATGCTGGAGCTGTTTCTGGAGATGGGGTTGATATCTGCCTAATCTATCTGTTTTGCAGTATGCTCTTCATGATGTTATGACATGGGTAGGGAGGGATCCTGCTTCGCAAGAGTCTTTCTCTTGAGGTTTTATAAAAAGCTTTAGACCTACCAATTTCTCACTGCTAAGCCCATTTGATACTTGTTTTCCCTTAGGCTTTTTGAAAAATGTAGCTTTTTTACTTTCTTTGTTATTATGCTTAATCACTCTATTTTAATACATAGTTTATATGTTTATAAAGGCGGTTTTATTGCTTATTTTTAGTGCTTCTGCCTTTGAAGTTTTTATATGGTTTTTCTAATAGATTTATATTATTTTTAGAGTGTACAGTGGAGAAATGATTCTTAAAGCCCTTCCTTGGGTGGCACCATCTTATTTGTCTGAGCTTTTCAAATAGTTTACTCCTGCCAGGCTCATGCCTCGTTTTACTCCCTATACCGAAACTCAACACTGTAGGTGACCTGGGCCTTTTCTTTATTCACAGATGATTAGCGCCCTGCAAATCTGCACAGATCTACTTTATATCTGCAGATATCCAGATCTGCAGACCATTTCTGTGGCTCGTGGATGGATGCGGATCCAAATTTTATATCTAAAGCCCTGCAAATCTGTGGATATTCACTTTATCTCTGCAGATCATTTTTGTGGATCGCAGATTGAATGCGGATAAAAAATTTATAACTGCGCAGGGCTCTACAGATGACAAATCAGGTGAACCAAGGGTGCTTGGTTCCCAGGGAATAAGATACAATTTTGGATTCCGAACTGCAAAGGCAAACTGCATCTTATAGTCATAGTTTAACAAACAAAGGCAAAAGTCCTTCTTTCAGCCAAAGTCTCATCTCATCTTTGGCTGGGTCTGATTCTCAGATCTAAGAAGATCCAGAGTGTGATTAATTCAACATCTAACTCTTATGGTCCCTCCAGATGAACATATCCTCATCCCTCCCATGCTGAGTTTCCTGGCATTCTTTACAACCAACACTTCTCCTTTAGCAGAGAGGATAACCACAAAGTAGGGTTAATATAGACATTTTAAGCCCTATCATAAGGCATAGCCTCCTGCAGACCATCAGCTGATCACACAGCACGTGTCTCATCTCAGACACACTTGCACTTAGGCAATGGCCAATACACAATGATCAGAACCTTGCACATCTGAGATCAGCTCTGAATGATTTTAAGAGCAAGCATAACAATTATCTTTGTAATTTAATTTAGCTTTAGTTTTAGACTATATTGAGGTGCAACGCATTGACTGGATGATAAGATCCACTGAAAATTATATTATGCTGAGTATCAATTTGAAAGAACTTGTCATAAATCAAGTCACTGGAAAAAATTCAATCTTAATGTAAGGTACAACTCCATTGACTTCATTGGACTTTGATGGAGATGCACCATTATGCCATGGATAAGGTTGGCCCACAATATTTAGGAGAGGACCTCTGCACCTTGACCCTAATATTTTTGATCCAAACCTCCTCCTATGATCTGATCTCTCTCAATTTAATAATGGGATATGAATCAATGCGACTACCCCATATCTGTTGATCTATCTTATTATGACCTGATGAAAAGTGTGTGACATTTGAAAGCTTCCTTAATTCAATTTTTTCTAAATTGTCCAAAACCACTATTGCTTACAGCTTGTTCTTGTTTCTTTATTATTGCATCCAGTACTAATACAATGCCCAATTTTATTTCTTGCATTGTACTGAATTAAAGTTAAAACACTCAATGATGTGCACTTCAAAAGATGTTCTTTTATTATTCTTCGCGAAGTGCAGATTTTTACTAATCAGAATTTCTTAGTAAACTGCTGGCAAACCAATCCAAACAGTATCTTTAGGAAACAGCATGGGAAAGGTCTATTTCCCTGCTTGCCATCTCCCATCACTATCATGTGTGATGTTGCTGCATGACATTTCCTTCCTCTCAATTTCTCCAAAAGGCAAACAAGCTACTATACAGCAGTTCTGAGTCAAATCCTACCACCTGATATTTCTGATATGCAAACTCTTAGCTTTTTCTATTTGTGCAACAATGAGACCTTATCAGTTTTTCTGCTTTTCATTTGGACTATAAAATGCATCCGCTATCTCTCTTCACCTGTGTCCTTGGCAGCTCCCTTAGGTTCAGATGGATTCTAGGATGTTGTTTGTCTTGTTCAAACTATTGCTGATCCCAAACAAATCACAGGGTGTATAAATTACACTTGAGTGCTGACAATTTTAAGTATGAAGGTATATTAAAACTTGCAAATAAGTTTAAGAATGTTTTCTTGGTGAAATGTTCTTCAGACAGCAAATGGAACTTTAGAAATACCTACGACAGAAGAATGACTAGGTCACACTTGATGAGAACATGGGTCTATAATTTAGCAGCACCCTAAAGATTTTAATATCGTGTATAATGTACTGTTTAATTTTACATACAGCACATAAGTAATCACTTTCTTTATACTGGAAATCAAAACATCATACTATGCTTCTTGTTTTAAAAGCACATTTTCCTACATTTTCTTATATCCAGGTTTCCTGTACCAAAAGTCATAACCCCCCCTTTACTTATATAGACGCACACATGCATGCCCGCACAATCATCCACACAAACTGAGTCAATATCACAAATGAAGCACATCCATCTGCAGAAGGTTACATGTACATAGCAACTATAATCTTATTTACAACCATGTAAAAAGGAAGCTTTTTCCAGGGTGTAACCAGCAAATTGTTTCTCTGTCATGAATCTCTTCACGTGTCCACATAAAATCATCTTGTTTCTATACTGCGGCTGGGGCACATATGCTGTATTTTTCACATAACCAGTTCTATTTTTAGACTGAATTGTAGGAAGTCGGCAGCACTAATAAATGGAAGAGAAATACAGAACTACACCACATGGTAATGTGCCAGTGCAAAAGCTACTCTGGCCTATAGCCAATGAACTGTGGTTAGATGTTAGAGAAATGAAAGTAGAAACACCACTTATAATGGAATGATTAATAAGCTGACAAACTTTCATGCATTTATTTCAACTTTTTGCATGCCAGCTGTATTAATACCAACATTTTCAATTTTGTTAGTCATATTTCTCAGCCTGATTCTGTTATGTGTACTTTACTGAGGCCCTCTTAATTCTACTTGCAAACAGAATGGAACAATATGAATAGCAGATGACATTTTACCTTGCAAAGTCTAAAAAGCAGGAAAACAAGAGAGCTTTAAAAAATGTACTAGTAAAACAACATGTCTGGCCACTAAATCCATGGTTTGTGATTCTCTCTTCTATTGACTCTGCAATTCACTTGTTTATGAAAAGTATGAAAGCAAAAATCCTCCAGAGCCTTTATACATAGGGGAAGAGTTCAGAGTTCTTTCAGGGACACAGATTCTTCCCTAATCCCCCCACTTCTCACCCAACCTACAGTACTTGTCCCAGCCACTGTTACCCTGTGGACAGATGGATGTTTATATAAAAGACCTTGTGCCTCAATAAAATTCCATTTTGGAGTTACATAAAAACAGCAATTACTGGAAAATGGAGCTTTTTAATTAAATGCATTTGAAGGAAGTAGGGATTAATGACTTTAAAGTAGGAGAGTATTTAATGCTTACAGTCATAGATCATCCCCTTCTGAAGCTGTATTATTGCTGTCTGCCAACGATGCTTTTAAGTATTGATATTGCCTGCATTAATAATGCTCTAAACTATGTTCATAACAATATAATTAGTAACACAATATTATATACTGTACCCAAAACTTTGCATTACCAATTATAGCACAGTAAATATAGTTTACAACAACATGCTCTAATTTGAGTTCTCAAATTAAAGGAATATAAACGTTGAGTAAGAGCTTTCCACAGATCCTGGGGTTTGTGTATCTGACACATTTCAAATCTCCTTGATAAATGCTGAAATAACAGGGCATTGGTTTGTAACATTTGCACATCTATCTAGCTAGTTTGCAGGTGCAGTCTGGTAAGTAGATATGTAACTGTTATTGTCTGCACCCACAGTTAACTGCAGTCACCAAATACTGGACAAAATTATTTGCAGACCCAAAATTGTGACTGCAAAAATCAGTGTCCAGGTTGCATCCCTTGTGAAATTCAGGCACTGTGTCTGTACCCTACAATGGATGAAGAGCTATATAGCGAATGCGGAAAGCCATCTACAAAAGTCAGCAGGGAAACAACCATTACGTTTGTGTTTCCATTAAGAATTCCAGTCAGGTACACCAAATCAATATTTTACCCCTGCCTGTACTCAAGCTGTTCTGTGAAGATCTATACAAAATCAGATATGGGATGTAGGGTGTGTGTGTGTGTGGGGGGGGGCTCTAGCATCAAATATCGGCACAACGTGCTAGCATATGTGGGTCTAGAGTCCCAGAATGGCAGGATGTGAGAGTGCTATGGGGCCGTTACACTGTGCTTGGGGGTTGGGCTATGCCACACAGTTACTTGGTAACTTTCTAACCATCTGTCAGAGAGCTGTAGATAGACTCTGCTGGGACTTGCATCCAGGTTGTCTTGCAAGGAGGAAGACTGCCAAAATATGGGGCCTTTGAGAGAGAGAGAAAGGTCTCCCTTCCTCCCTCATGTAAAAATAGCAGAAATACCAGATCAGGCTCAGAATCATTGGATATCTATGAATAATCAGGTAGTACAATCTGCCTGGTACCTTAATAGGTTAAGTGTTGGTGTGTTTTGTAGCCACAAAATATCTGATATTGCATCAAACATTGGCCTCATCAGCATTCAGTACTAATGCCATAGAATGACTGAATGCGGTCCACTGCTTTCCCCTTTCCTAGAAGCATTAATGAGTTGAGATGAAATGAAAATGAGTAGGAAGAAAAACATCTTCTCACCTGTGTTACTACTTTTCTTCCTTCCCTTCTCCTACCAACCTACTGGCATGTTCTATAGCTAGATTAGCAGCATCATACATACTACTTAGCATACCTGGCACATAGTATACTGGCACATAGTATACTGGCATATATACTGTATACAGTATACAGCACATATACTGGCACATAGTATTTTTTTGTTTTGTAGTTGTGGGTTAGTTGTTGCTAGTTATGGTTGATGGAATGGGATGGGGAAGGACAATAACCCACAGTTGTCTTATGGAAAGAAAATATTTCACTCTTTAAATCACTTAATTCATGTGACTATCGAGAAGAATAATTTGAGCTGCAAGTTGAAGGGCAGATGTGTTATCTGAGATGCTTTTCAAATTCATCCATTAATTTTAGGATCTCAACAGTGGTAATGCTGAGAAAGGTCATTGAAGCAGCACTGTGAATACTGCTAAATGTGGGCATGTCAGAGAGAAAGTTTTACCAGAATCATCTTCCAGTTGAGGGCAGCTGCAGATTTGATGACAGGGGGTGCCACTTTTACTGCAATGAAAACAGCCTGGGTTTTCACTAGGGGATGGAAAGAAAAGATCTACATTTTTCTTATGCCACACAACTAAGTTACTACAGTAGACTGACAGTATGTCATGATAACCTTGGTTTAACAGAACAAATTTTTAGCAATTTGGATCTTCTGGGGGAAGGAGGGTAGTGTGAATTCTGCCTTTGGCATGTGGCTCAAGCATTATCGCCAGTGCCAACATATTCTTCCTCTTCGGACAGTCCACTGATTCCAGAAATTGAGGGCAACTTTTAAGCTGTTTTCTAGTATTGTGATCAGAGTTACATATCCTTTATTTTCAAATGAGCTTTTAATTTGTTCCAGACAGCTTAGAAAATATCACAAAGCACAGCACAATTGTCAAACTCTCATTGTCACCACTGGGGTCAGAAGTAGCCAGCTAGTCACAGGGTTACAGTGATAGGAAGCAAGGACAGCATTTTCCTTTTCCTCTTGTACATGACTTCCTGATGGATCACATGTTCACACCACCTCATCTAGCAAATATCTCCAATGGTTCCACTCTCTTCCTGTCTTGAAGACTCTATTCCAATCTACCTGCATGCACTTATGTTTCCCTGCACCCTGCCTCCTGTTTCCTCAGTATTGGTTTTGGGGTCTTCCCAGTTCTCTACTCTATCATCTCCTCTCTCTACACCATCTCCAGTGTGCCAGATATCTGGAACAGTCTGCCTGCCCCCTTACACCTCACTGAGTCCCCAATCAAGGGCTAAAGTAAGAAGGAGCAGTGTGGCCAGGAATAGCAGCTCACCAGATGCTGCTAGAAGTGGAAGGGAGCTCCCCTTCCTCTCACTGGCTTGGTGTAGCAGTGCTTGCTCTCAGCTCTCCCTGCTCTGGGGCAGTTGTGCTGAGTGTTCCACCTCCTTTTTCAATCTACTTTAACCTCTGCCCATCCCTATTTATAATATAACTCTAGCCCTCCAGTTCTTCTTCACTACCTACTGCCAACAAGGATGCTTACCATTTCCAACCCACTGCATACCTCTTCTTGTCTACGTCTCCCCCTACTCTCACACTTTCTTATTGTATTGCTATTGCTTTGCTATTACTATTATGGGTGTGCATTGAGGGATACTTGTATAAATGGCCTCAGCTCATGGGAGGAAGGATGATTTTGTGGTTAAGGCCCTGGACTGGACTAAACTTGGGAAATTTGGGTTCAATTCCCAGCTTTGCCAAAAACTTGCTGTGTGACCTGGGGCAATAAACTTTAGCCTTGATGTGCCTCAGTTCCCATCTGCAAAATTGGGACAATAATATGTCCATACCTCAAATGGATACTGTGAGGATAGATTATACTTTATCCAAACACAAGACATTGGGCCTCAATACAAGGGTAACTGGGTGAATTTCAATAGCCTATGATATATACAGATTAGACTAGATCAGTGATACTCAGACTGAGGCTTGTGAGCAGCAAGTGGCTCTTTAATATGTCTCCTGTGGCTCTTTGCAGCACTTGATATTCAAACACTGTGTGATTTAATTATCAGCCAATCTAAATTATTAACCAATCTAGATGCTTTTACTATGTTATTAACCAATTGCAGTTGATAAAATAATACTTAGCCAGTCATTTTGCTGTGAGAATTTTATATATATGAAACAATTAATTCACACTATTGTGGCTTCTGAACCACTGAGGTCTGAGTATCACCGGACTAGATGATCTAATGGTCCCTTCTGGACTTTAAGTCTATGAATCTATGAATTTATTAATCTATGACTCTTTCATCAGTTATTGTGAGGGGCTCAGATATTACACATATGGGGCCATTTAAGTAGCTAAACAGTTATAAAATTACATTGTGTTGCACTTGTTGTTTTAGTAGCCTCTCCAATATATATAACATGGTGTTCCAAAATGTTATCATATTCAACTGCAGTGTATATTTTTTAAGCAAGCTCCTTTCTTGCTACAGCTGAGTCAGAATTTTTCAAGGCTTCATGGTTGGGGCACAGTGTTTGCAGTTCTTGTATGTCATCTCACAAAGGAAGTCATTTATCAGCAAGTTAAACCAGTGTGCAAGACCCTTTTTGCTTGTATAGCCACCATCCTTTGTAGCATAGATTTAGTTTAATTATGACCAATTTAAATGCAACAATTCAATTACATTTCATATAACAAAAACAATGAATAAATTATATTTTCCAGTATTCAGACTATCTGAATAATACAGCTTCCCAATCACTGGACATAATTATACAGTCCAAATTAAGACCCTTATTTGATGCAATAATCTAGAAGGCCAGAATAAAGGACCCAAATTTAGGTCATTCAAAATGACAAACAGAATGCACTCCTATTGGACCACTGGGTTAAACTTCTGAAATACTCTGATCCAGTTTATACACACTTCCATCATGAATGTGCATTGGAGATTGAAAAAATTGGGTTTGTTTAGTCTGGAAAAGAGAAGACTGAGGGGGAACATGATAACAGTTTTCAAGTACATAAAAGGTTGTTACAAGGAGGAGGGAGAAAAATTGTTTTTCTTAACCTCTGAGGATAGGACAAGAAGCAATGGGCTTAAATTGCAGCAAGGGAGGTTTAGGTTGGACATTAGGAAAAACTTCCTAACTGTCAAGGTGGTTAAGCACTGGAATAAATTGCCCTGGGAGGTTGTAGAATCTCCATCATTGGAAATATTTAAAAGCAGGTTAGACAAACACCTGTCAGGGATGGTCTAGATCAGTGGTTCTCAAAGCCGATCCACTGCTTGTTCAGGGAAAGCCCCTGGCGGGCCAGGCCAGTTTGTTTACCTGCTGTGTCCACAGGTTCAGTCAATCGCAGCTCCCACTGGCTGCGGTTCGCTGCTCCAGGCCAATGGGTGTTGTGGGAAAGGTGACCAGCACACCCCTCGGTCCACGCCGCTTCCCACATCCCCCATTGGCCTGGAGCAGTGAACCGTGGCCAGTGGGAGCCGCGATTGGCCGAACCTGCAGATACAGCAGGTAAACAAACCGGCCCGGCCCGGCCCGCCAGGGGCTTTCCCTGAACAAGCAGCGGACCGGCTTTGAGAACCACTGGTCTAGATAATACTTAGTCTTGCCATGAGTGCATGGGACTGGATTCTCAAGGTCCCTTCTAGTCCTATGATTCTATGATTGAGACACAGGCATATGTGTTCAAACCCCCAACCTGCACGAGTGCACTGGCACTGTCCATACATGTTTGAAAAATCTGCACTTCCTATTGTAAGAGTAGCCATTTCTTGGGCTAGTTTAATTCACATGATCACTCCTGCTGTAATACATTCATGCTGGAGATAATGTCTTTTCTCTTATGTTTCAAATTTTTTTCTACTCATATAGGTGGTATAGAAGAAAGTCAAGTAACCTTCTAAGACTCAGAAATGGTACCACTGGGGTTTGCTTTTACTTCTCTCAACAAGCATCAGCTTCATAAACACCCAGGATTTTAGTTTTCATGGCCTTGTGAATCAATTTTCTTTTTCCAAATGGCATTTCAACACATATTCCCAAATGTCTGCCATCCTGTCCTCTACTGACACTTGGGCCAGCAGATGATGCAAATGGACTGGCATACATAGCATTTGTGGAATCAAGGTCAGAAACCTACTAATCTTTGTTTCTTTGCCCGGTGATATCACATTCTACTTGGAGAGTGATGGTGTTTGCTTATTGTTGTGATTTTGCATTTTGGGGTGTTTCTGAATTGAATTACAGGCTTATCTTTTTTGTTTGATTTTTGTTGTTGTTCCCCTTCCCCCCGCCCCCCACCCCAAGAATGCCTGATGTCAGGGGGCTTGATTCTCCACTGCCTTGCAGCTCCTAGTTTTTACACCTATTCAAAGTGAGTGGGAAATGCTTCCGTAACAGTTTCCCACTCACTCTGCATAAGTGTAAATGACTACATGAGGTGAAGAGCAGAGAAGAATCAGAACCAGAGAGACTTTTTTAATCATTAAATGTAGTTTAACAATTAAGAGAAAATCAGAGTGATGATATATATTGTGGCATGAGTCAATTGATCAGAACACACTGATGAGTCTGTGTGCTGATGTAACTTAGGCCTTGCTGACGTGGGGAAACTGACCAGCATAGCTTTTGTGGAGTAAACTATTCCACAACAGGTATTCTGGTATAGCTCCCCATGTGGACACTTTATTCTGGAATAATTACTATTGCTTTGCCAGTCAATTTCCCTGCATAGACGAGGCCCTACACCAAGAAGATAAAAGGAGAGAGTATAGCAGCAAAAAGAACTAAGAGAAGTACATAAGTACCTCGTCCTACTTTATTTTACACCCTTCTATTTTTCTAAGAGTACATGGGGTCTGAGATGGGCACTGCTCAGGGCAGCTCACTCAGCTCTGGCTACATTCTATTTTTAGTGTGCTAGCTCGCTGACAGCTAGAGTAAGTACGTCTCCTCATTCAGGGGTTAGATTAGATGACCCTTGTGGTCCCTTCTAACCCTATGGTTCTGTGCTGGGATCGAAGTGTAGACATACACTAAAACTGTGCTATCTCCTGATTGTTCTAACTTCTACTAGAAAAGGTCACAAAACCATTTTTCCCTGTTTCTCTACCTCCTTTTGAGGGTTATCAGATCTTCCACAGTTTTGTAACACTACAGTACATGGGGGGCTATGCACCAGTATATGACAGTTTGGGGTGACATCAGATAGCACTCAGCACCTGCAAGTTCTTTAGTTCTTTTTATGTGGATATGCTTTTCCCATTTTGCTCTGTGGTCTAGTGTGATGGAAAAGAGAGAGTAGTTTCCTGATGGTATTTGAAAGTCTGATAAATTATCTTAGGTTGGCAGGCAAAGCTAAATCTGTATTTTTCTTCTCATTTTGATGGATGCTGGCCCATGACCCGGGCACAATAGCAACATGGTTGGTTGTTGAACCAAACCAAACAAAAAATGGAGCTTTGGGTGTGGAATCTGTAGATGTAGCTCACTTTCTATTCTCTGATTTCCCTCTCTCATGTTTTTAGTTGAGCCTTTGTTTCAAGGCACTTGATAACAGGAGGCTGAAGAAATAATTAATCACTGAATACTGTATATAACACAAAGTGTTGAGAGGAAAATACAGGCATAATTAAATTAAAGATCAGATTTTTAATTTCATGCAAATATATTGTGGCCTGTTTACCCATTTCAGATTCAAAACCTTGGGTCAAATTATTCCTTGAGCCTTGATCCTCTATGTCAGTGGTCCCCTAAGGAGGCGTGGAGGAACATTTGGGGCGCGGGGTGCGGCTAGGGCCTGGGCAGTCCCTACAGGGGAAGGAGAGGGAGCGCCACCTAGCTGTGCTTGGGCCCTCTTACTCCTGTCCACATCCCCACCTCCCGGAGCCCTGGCCCCACTCCCAACCCCGGCTCTGGGGAAGGGCGCAGAGCTTAAGGAAGTTCTACTCTAGAGAAAACATGAGAAAAGACTACATGTAGGCACTGGTAAGCTTAAGTGTCTGTCTTAGCTTTCCATGCTGAGCAGTCACCTAAAGCCTGTCAGACATCCGCTACCTTATTGTCAGAACTGCGAGTTAAAACAGATGTGGGAGGAGAATGGGCTTGTCCGAGGAGCCAGAGGCTTTATGGTGACCACAGCACGCAGATGAGGGGATAACAGCACACTCCCCTCTCAGACTTTACTTCTGCTACAAGGCAGGAATAACTTGGCAGCTATGCAGCAGCGTCTTATTATCATGGGACTGGGTTGCCCTGTCCCGCTTATCACTTTTTACCTTGTATCCCTATGTACAACACTCTGCAGGTGCACTGGACAGAATCAAATCCCTGATGTAACACCATCTGGCAGGGCTCACTCATCCTCAGAGTGCCCCCTAGTGTTGGTGTGGGATGTTGCCGGTATCTTTGGCCCCAGCTCCTCCTGCCAGCCGCCAGCCTCTGGCCCCAAGTCTTCTGTGGTTCAGCCTCTGGTCACGTCACCACAGTTTACACCTTCTGGAGAGTCATAAACAAGTCCAAATAAAACTAAATAGTTCTCCTACCCTCTTGGGCTACTGACATCTTTTCTTCTCTACTTACAACCTGTATCTTAGGGCTTCCCTTGAAGAATCCTATGCTGTCCATACGGTGCACTGCTCCTGTTGTCTCTGTCTTGTGTACCCTCAGTCAGAGACACCTGTGTCTTCACTTCGGCTGGACTCTTCAGTCTACTTACTAGCCAGGAGCCAATTATCTACTCACTTCCCCCAGGTGCAAAAGCATGACTCCTTCGGTGCGTTGTAGCTGAGGAGTTAAGCTCCATCACACACCACTAAAGTCAAAGGAGTTACATCAGAGATTACCTGGCTTTTGAAAAGGCCTGCACAGTTCAGTTAGCTTGTGCAGAGATAGTTGCTATTATTGGGCTCAATTTCGCTTGTTACCTCCCTTCATCCGCAAGGACAGCTCCATAAAGAATTCCTGGATCTCTCCCACCCCACCACTTCAGCCGGTGCTGCATAGTCCCCCGATGTGATTGCCATTCCACTGACTAGTAGAGGCAGGGGGATATGGCCATAACCCACATACTCCCTTACTCTTTTAGGGGGTCTTGAACTCCATGGGTGCAAAGATTCCTGAATGTGAAGTTTGCACCTCCACTCCAGCTCTTGCCTGTGCATCTTTGAAGAAGCTGGACACTCTCTGGCCTGTCCCGTTGTCATATAGTCAATCAAAAATGTGCACAGAGAGTCTAGATAAGATTTTCAGGCAAGAATCAAAATCAAACATATTCCCTCTCATCTCATCATCATTTGTGCAAATGAGGGATAACTCTTTACTCTCAGTGCAACCTGTGGTGAGAAAGCAAGATGATCTGTATTCCATGTGCCTAGATAGGACTTTCAAAAACCAGGATTCTATTATTAAAAAGTGGCTGGATTACTTTATTTTGACTTTCTTTTTAAGGACAATTTGTGAAATAACCTAGTGTCATGAATGAGCAAAATAAAGGATCAAAACAACAACTATATGTTGTTTCTAAACTCAAAACAAAAGTTTAAATTAGGGCTGTCAAGAGAGTAAAAAAATTAATCACGCTGATAAACATAATAGAATACCATTTATTTCAATATTTTTGGATGTTTTCTACATTTTCAAATATATTGATTTCAATTACAACACAGAATACAAAGCGTACAGTGCTCAGTTTATATTTATTTTTATTACAAATATTTGCACTGTAAAAACAAAAGAAATAGTATTTTTCAATTAATCTAATACAAGTACTGTAGTGCAAACTCTTTATCATGAAAGTTGAACTCACAATGTAGAATTATGTACAAAAAAACTGCATTAAAAATAAAACAAAGTAAAATTTTCGAGCCTATAAGTCCACTCAGTCCTACTTCTTGTTCAGCCAATTGCTCAGACAAACAAGTTTGCTAAAGTTTGCAGGAGATAATGCTACCTGCTTTACAATGTCACCTGAAAGTCAGAACAGCCGTTCTCATGGCACTGTTGTAGCTGGTGTCACAAGATATTTATGTGCCAGATGTGCTAAAGATTCATATGTCTCTTCATTCTTCAGCCACCATTCCAGAGAATATGCATCCATGCTGATGATGGGTTCTGCTCGATAACGATCCAAAGCAGTGCAGACTGATGCATGTTCATTTTCATCATTTGAGACAGATGCCACCAGCAGAAGGTTGATTTTCTTTTTTGGTGGTTTGAGTTCTGTAGTTTCCACATCGGAGTGTTGCTCTTTTAAGACTTCTGAAAGCATGCTCCACATCTTGTCCCTCTCAGATTTTGGAAGGCACTTCAGATTCTTTAACCTTGAGTGCTGCAGCTATCTATTAATCTCACATTGGTACCTTCTTTGTGTTTTGTTAAATCTGCAGTGAAAGTGTTCTTAAAATGAACATGTGCTGGGTCATCATCCGAGACTGCTGTAACATGAAATATATTGCAAAATGCGGGTAAAATAGAGCCAGAGACATACAATTCTCCCCCAAGGGGCTGAGTCATAAATTTAATTAACACATTATTTTTTAACAAGCGTCATCAGCATGGAAGCATGTCCTCTGGAATGGTGGCCGAAGCATGAAGGGGCATATGAATGTTTAGAATATATGGCACTTAGATACCTTGCAATTCCGGCTACAACAGTGTCATGTGAATGCCTATTTTCACTTTCTGGTGACACTGTAAATAAAAAGTGGGCAGCATTATCTCCTGTAAATGTAAACAAACTTGTTTGTCTGAACAATTGGCTGAACAAGAATTAGGACTGAGTGGACTTGTAGGCTCTAAAGTTTTGCATTGTTTTGTTTTTGAGTGGTTATGTTTTGTACATAATTCTACATTTTTTAAGTTCAATTTCCATGATAAAGAGATTGCACTACAGTACTTGTATTAGGTGAATTGAAAAATACTATTTCTTTTGTTTATCATTTTTACAGTGCAAATATTTGTAATCCAAATAATATAAACTGAGCACTGAACACTTTGTGCTTTCTGTTGTAATTGAAATCAATATATTTGACAATGTAGAAAAACATCCAAATTATTTTAATAAATTTCAATTAGTAGTCTATTTTTTAACAGTGCAATTAAAACTGCGTTCAATCATGATTAATTTTTTAAAACATGCTTAATTTTTTTGATTTATTCACATGAATTAACTGCGATTAATTGACAGCCCTAGTTAAAATCATACCCAAACACTGGTTTGGAATCACATCTGTCCTTACCAGGCTACATATGATAAATATGAAAGAAACAGCATCCAGGAAAAAAAGTGCTCCTCTGATAAGGGAAAAAAAAATCACAATCTTTTCTTTGGGGGGGCGGGGAATAGTCTTCATTTCCTCCTTTAAAAAACAGACCATCGGACCTATTATTAGCATTTTGTACAAAGCTTCACACAAGAAGGTCCTTAAATTGTTAGGCTCATTAAGTCACTCCATAAAATAGCATGATGGAGCTCCAAGCTTATTATCTCAGGCTGACTTCCAGAAAAGATTTGAAGTTTACATGTAAAAATATTTTCCCACTAAATTTCTGGAATCTGAGAGTCAAGCTGTGTTCTTTCTGACTCATATATCACCATCATAATAATTCTGCAACCAGAACTTAGCTAACGATATTGTTGCGGAAGTGCAAGTCAGAATGGAATCTAGCCCAGTCTCTCCTCATTGCATTGGCTCTGTAGTGCTTGCAAGAAATAATAAAAAATAGCAAATCCTTCTTTTACTCAGAAATATAAACAAGGAGCAGATCCACTAAAAAAGAAGGCCTCATTTTTCTGACAACAACCATATTTCAAGCAAATTGAGAAGACTCATATTTTAAAATATAACAACCCGGGATTCTCCATGGGGATTGGGGATTCTCCCCATATCACAGAGCAGCACAGTCCCGCCAAGTGTCATGCATCTCATGTGGGACTCAGATATTTGGCAGCCCTGTCATGCCGGCCTGCAGCTCAGGTGGCTGCCCTCTTTCTGGTAGGCAAAGAGAAGCTGCTGCTCTTGCTGCCGGAGATTCTGATGAGTTAGGGATAAAAATGAGTTATTTCTACTGCAAGTTGGGGGCAGCGAAGAGCTGCTTCCAGCCATGGTCCTATACTTCAGGGGAGTAGAAGTATCTCTTACCTGCGATGATAAATATCATCATGTGTGGAAAATAATGGCAGATAGGTGGTATGATCCCACAATTAGTGCACAAGCCTAGAATTTAGGAGACCTATGGTCAAAGCCCCTGCTCTACCACAACCTTCCTGGGTGATCTTGGGCAAGTCATTGGGCTTTGAGCAGGGGGTTGGACTAGATGACCTCCTGAGGTCCCTTCCAACCCTGAGATTCTATGATTCAGTCTCCCTGTGCCTCATCTCCTCCTGTGAGAATAGTACTTCCCCACCGCACAGGGCTATTGTACCAAAAAATAAATTAAAAATTGTGCAGTGCTCAGATAATGGAGGCCACATAAGTGCCATAGATAGTTCAAGATTTTCGGAGTCCAGAGTATATAGAAGCAGGCATAGCAAGATTTACATTATAAATAGCTTTAGTACGCCAGACACAAATGGAACTTTCAGCCATGTTGTCCATGATGTCATAGGCATATGCTCTAGTAAAATATATATGTATGAACTTTTTCCCTCTTTATTATTATTTCCATTTTATAATAGCAACAACAGCCTGCAGGCAATGCATTTTCTGGCACGTCTTGGGTGGTTGAAGTCATCTGGCCTTCCTGATGCCACGTAATACATTCAAGGTGTTCAGTACTGATAACTAACCACTGATGCACTTCCTGGACTTTCCTACTGCATCAATAACACACTGCCAATACTTGCTAGCTAGTGTAACTTTTATATGTCAAAACTTGAAGAAAAGTCACCGAGTTTTATATACATACTAAAATATCTATGTGATCAGCATAAATAAGTCACCCTAAATAAATACAGTCTAGTTTCATATTTAATTTTTTTGAGCATTCCCAAATGGAAGGCTTAATTTTTTGTTACCAAAGGCATTTTCTACATGATCATGATGCCTGTGATATCCCATAGATTCATGCAGCTTTATTTATTAATATGCAGAGAGCAAGTGTTAGTAAGTGCATGCTTCTGACAGCCCCTGCAGTTACGAATAAAGCAGCTAATGAGAAGAAAAACTGCCCATATTGCCTAGCTCCCAAGGCTCAAGCCATCTTTAAGATAGAATGCAATGACAAATGATACTTTTCACCTTTATATATATCATCTTTCCAAGATTATAGATTGAGATGGATAGCTTTTTAGAATAACACTACCACAAGCATTAGACACAGATCAAATGTTTGCCTCCAGCATGAATGCTATACAATGCAGCAAACGTTCCAGAATAAAATGAAATGCACTAATTGTTAGATGGAAAGTATGTAGTTATATTCTTAAAGCAAATTAACGTCCAGTAATTTAAAAAATCCAAGCTCATTGATAAATTTCGCTGAGTCTTCCTTGAAAAAAAACTCTGGTAACAATAAGTACAGGTATTTTCTTCTAAGATTTCTCACATTTTGGCGTAAATAATTATAGCTCCACTGAAGTCAACAGATCTATACCAATTTACACCAGTTGAGGATCTGGCCCAACTCGTCATTTTTCAGGAGAAGCCCACATAATAAGCAACCTTTGGATAATTAAAGCAAAACATTCTAAGATAGAAATGTAGTCACCCTTGTAGCTGTGTTTGCACAATCCTGTAAGATGCTGAAAACTCTCTCTTGAGAGGCACTGAGCAGCCATGACTTCCACTGAAATTTAGTGAGCTCAGCATCTTGCAAAATTGGGCTCAAAATTACATTGTTAGCAAGTATTTAAAAAGCCCTATAATATCAGCTTGGTTTCTCCTTATATCACTTCATTTTAGGGAAAAGCAGACATTGAGAGAAAACAATCTCAAATAATTGCCAAAAACTAGAGAGACAAGGTGGGTGAGGTAATATCTTTTATCACTTGTCTCTCTCACCAACAGAAGTTGGTCCAATAAAAGATATTACCTCACCTACCTTATCTCTCTAATATCCTGGGACCAACATGGCTACAACAACATATGCCAAAAACTAGGCAGCACAATCTATTTTTCTTCTATATTTTAACCCTTTTTCTTACTTTCTTTCAGGCAACAATTGTGAGCAGAATTTTGGTGGCAGAAAGAAAGGCAGGAGGGAGTTAGCAGAAAATTAAAAGTATCTGGAGGGAGGGCAACTTGTTCATGCATCTCTGGGGGCCATAATTCACTCCTGTGGCTAGGTTCTGCTTCTGTTTCTTTCCCCCAACTTCACACATTTCTAATCCCTACTGCAGTAAACAGTGAAAAATAATGAAAGCTCTCAAAGCTTCCATGGTTCCCTAGCCAACTATCTTCTCCTTCTCAGTCCAAATGAGAGAAAAGCTTTTCCTCTGTGAACCAGAGTTGTACTTTTGGGGCCAAATCCTCCATGGTTGCAAATGAGGATAGCACCATTGACCTCAACAGAGCTATGCTGATTTACACAGCTGAAGATAAGGGCCTTTGTATCCAATACTGTTGTAAATTAAATTATTACAATCTTCACTTTTTTTTTCTTCTCTGAGGGTCCTCAAGTTGTTATTTTTATAACTGTTACTGTTCATGCATTACATCTTGAAAGCAATGTGTCATACAAGGATGAAACTCTGCTCCCAGTTATATCACAGTAAATCTGAAGTAATGCCATTGGTTTCTGAGGAGTTACTCCATTTTATATACTGATGTAACTGCAAACAGAATTTGCATCCTATATATTATTTAGCATGCTTATAGAATGGCTTTCCAAGGGAGTTAAGTGGCAATCTGAGCCAAAATGTTAAAAGACGACTAATTGAGCCAGTCTTCCCAGAAACAGAGCCAGAAAGAATTGACGGAGCTGGCACACAAGGAGTCCAGATGGCCTTCAAGGTACTGTAAACTACCCAGAAGATGCAAAAAATAAGGTGTCATGAACATTTGTTATCTGCTAAACGTTTGTAAAGCAAAAACTGACACTTTCCTCCAAGTGAAATCTTAATATGGAAAAAGTGAAATTTACCAGAAAGAGGGATTTCCAGTTACTGTTTCAATTTGGTTTGGGTCTAACAAGTTTACAGGTTTTTTTGCATCTGTATTACAGACTCTCAACCACACTCTTCTGTGTTCTAAATTCTTCTCTACATTTTACTCTTCATCAAGAAGAGAATTACAGGAATGTAGATTTTGGACTGTATCATTCTTCATTCTACTTACGATCTTCGTCATCAGAATGGATGAGTTTTGTTCCATGTTCTGTTTCTTATTGCAACTGTTCTCACAGAATTTATTGTGGAATTTAAAAACTACTATATTTAAGGGAACATAATAATAGTATATACAATATTCTGTCCTTTAAGTGGCTGGACATTTCACCTCCACATCACAGGTTAATTAATCTATCAGGGATACAATGGAATATCAGTCATAATATTGCACATGGAAGAGTTATAAAATACAGAAGCATAATACTAAACACTAAACTAATATTTTAAAATGGCATTAATGCTTTGACACCTCTTGCCAAAAGCCAATAAACTGAAGTGTCCAGTGGCATCTATTGAGTATGTTGAGTATTATCTTTGTTTGAGCCTCACACTCAGCAGATTATTTAGTTTAATAATTCACTTCTTTAGAACAGGTTGTGTCTTCCAATAAGTTTGGATCATGTATTATATACAAATAATAATAAATAATAACAATCCTCCTCCAACTGACAAAAAGGGAAGAAGGAGAACCCGGGGACCTACAGACCAGTCAGCCTCACCTCAGTCCCTGGAAAAATCCTGAAGCAGGTCCTCAAGGAATCCATTTTGAAGCACTTGGAGGAGAGGAAGGTGATCAGGAACAGTCAACATGGCTTCACCAAGGGCAAGTCATGACTGACTAACCTGATTGCCTTCAATGAGGAGATAACTGGCTGTGCTGATATGGGGAAAGCAGTGGATGTGATACATCTTGACTTTAGCAAAGCTTTTGATATGGTCTCCCACAGTATTCTCACCAGCAAGTTAAAAAACTATGGACTGGATGAATGAACTATAATGTGGATAGAAAGCTGGCTAGATTGTCGGGCTCAACGGGTAATGATCAATGGCTCGATGTCTAGTTGGCAGCCAGTATCAAGCGGAGTGCCCCAGAGATCAGTCCTGAGGCCGGTTTTGTTCAACATCTTTATTGATGATCTGGATGATGGGATAGATTGCACCCTCAGCAAGTTTGCGGATGACACTAAGCTGAGGAGAGCGGTAGATATGCTGGAGGGTAGGGATAGGGTCCAGAGTGACCTAGACAAATTGGAGGGTTGGGCCAAAAGAAATACGATGAGGTTCAACAAGAACAAGTGCAGAGTCCTGCACTTAGGATGGAAGAATCCCATGCACTGCTACAGGCCAGAGACCGACTGGCTAAGTAGCAGTTCTGCAGAAAAGGACCTGGGGATTACAGTGGATTTGAAGCTGAATATGAGTTAGCAGTGTGCCCCTGTTACCAAGAAGGCTAATGGCATATTGGGCTGCATTAGTAGGAGCACTGCCAGCAGATCGAGGGAAGTGATTATTTCCCTCTATTGGGCACTGGTGAGGCCACATCTGGAGTATTGCATCCAGTTTTGGGCCTCCCACAATAGAAAGGATGTGGACAAATTGGAGAGGGTCCAGCGGAGAGCAACGAAAATGATCGGGGGCTGGAGCTCATGACTTACGAGGAGAGGCTGAGGGAACTTGTTTAGTCTGCAGAAGAGAAAAATGAGGGGGGATTTGATAGCAGCCTTCAACTACCTGAAGGGGGCTCCAAAGAGGATGGAGCTAAGCTGTTCTCAGTGGTGATAGATGACAGAACAAGGAGCAATGGCCTCAAATTGCAGTTGGGGAGGTCTAGGTTGGATATTAGGAAACACTATTTCACTGGGAGGGTGGTGAAGCACTGTAATGGGTTGCCTAGGGAGGTGGTGGAATCTCCATCCTTAGAGGTTTTTAAGGCCAGGCTTGACAAAGCCCCAGCTGGGATGATTTAGTTGGTGTTGGTCTTGCTTCGAGCAGGAGGTTGGACTAGATGATCTCCTGAGGTCTCTTCCAACCTTAATTTTCTATGATTCTAAACAAGGTTTTCCAGCTATTATATAAGGTAAACACAAGTGTACAGCTATTTATTTACTGTCCTTGATCCATGTGCTCAAATTCCACTAACTTCAATAGAAGCTTTGCATGGAAACCAAAGACAATTTACAAAAACACTTAGATATACATAAAACAGACAAAGGGGTGAGGTAACATATTTTACTGGACCAACTTTTTTTGGTAAGAGAGACAAACTTTTGAGCTACACAGAGCTTTTCTTCAGGTCTAGGAAAGGTATTGAGAGTGTCACAGCTAAATACAAGATCAAAGTGATAGTTCAGCACACATAGTTTGCACATATTCTAACACAATATTTCTCAACCTATTCGATACCAGGGACAGACTTGCAGCCTTCCTAAACTGTGTCAGGGAGATCTCAGGGCCTGGTGCCAGTGTTGATCATTGTAGCAGTGAAGCTATGTCTGCATCCTGAAATAAATCTTTCCTGAACCCTCTCTTCTGGCCTTCAAGCAACCCTCCAACCTCTCCAAGCTCATTATCAGAAGCCAGCTCCCCACAGCCCAGGACATGCCTATCACAACATGTGCTGTACTTCATCCAGTGCACTAAATGCCCCAATAACAACTATGGGGGTGAAACCTGACAATCAGTACACTCTTGAATGAACTTACACAGGAAAATGATAAAAATCAAAAACACTCTATCACCTGTGGATGAGCACTTTTCACAAAGGGACCACTCTATATCTGATCTCTGAAAGTAAATCTTCAAAGTAAATCTGCACAACACTTTCCAAAGATGAGCCTGGGAGCATAAACTCATTACTCTGCTAGATACTAAAAATCATGGACTGAACAGAGACACTGGATTTACAGCTTATTACAACAATCTGCAACCCATTAACCCCCACATTTTGTTCTATGACTACAGGGGTCTTAATGGGCCACTTCACCTTGAATGGTCCCTTAGAATATATACTAACTACTTATCTATGCATAACAGGTTAAATACGTTTCAAGAGAATATTTTATATTAACCCAACAGGCTGTTAAATCCCTGACACCTAAGATACCCATCGTGATTTTTAAACATGTTTGTGAATCATACGTATTTATACGCAAGCTCAAATGAAATAGAGTCACAAAGCAACCCTGTGTTTACACACTTATTTCAGCATTGGCTTGACATTCTCAATTAAATGCCATAAAATACGGTAAATTCTCAATGGGCCAGTTTCTGCTCTCACAGCCATATAAATCAGCAGTAAATCCACTCAAGTCAACTGTTACAACAATGTACAGCTGGTGTATGAGAGATCAAAATGAGACCCAATTGCTGTAATTTTCTTAGATTTGTAGATTAAGAATGGAAAATTTACAGCCTGGGATAAGACTGGGTATTCTGCACTTTCTAACAATTAGGCCTCTTCAAGTTGTCTCAGGTTGGGTATCTCAGAGCTGAGAAACCCAAAATAGCTAATCACTTTTGAAAATCTTGGCTCACATTTTTATTTAGGGCCCATTGCTATTTTTTCGAATGGAAAGTGGTGAGACTACTTTCCAGTTTGGGTGTACAAGACAAAGCAAACTCAAAACAAGAGATACAAAGGTACTCAAACCCAACAGAATGGTTAGTTTTGTAATTCCAATCATTATATGTGCTTTCTCACTTCAGTTAATAGTCACATCAAAGTACCATCACCTTGTCTGTCTCCTTAGCTGTTCCTGAGTGGATTCACAGAGTGTAACCAAATCACCATAAAGAGAAAGTTAAAATCCAAGAAATAAAATAGTTACATTTGCTGCTAACGATCCTTTTGGCTGCTCAAGCTTTGGTCCTTCGTGAAACAGGAAAAACATACTGATGCTAAGTTTTTTACATTAATTCATGCTATTTACACAGTCTGCCATTTAATATTAGTGAATGGTGGCTGTTCACTTATAGTGAAATTCTCTCCTGCCTACATAAATCCAGAGTAATCAGGCTTTGTGCAAGAATATAAACACAGGTGGGGGGGATGGAATTTGTCTTCCCAGCTTGCCAGCAGACCATGTAACTGCAATGCAGCTCTTTTGCAGCTAATGCTTCAGACTATGGAATACCCTATGCAGACCTAGTGCAGTGATTTTAAGCCATTGGATTTGCATCAGTACCTATTCCTTGATCGCCTTCGAGTAACATCCCTCTCTGCACATTCCTATTTGCATCAGGCACACCACTGGTATTTGATAAACAACAAATCATTCTGCCATTCTGACTGCCTGGAACAAAATGTTGGGATTGGCACTGTCAGGTCCTCATATAAATCCTACTTCCCTAATGCTCATGTCCTTAGTACTATTTATGATTGTATTGCATTCTAGTATAGGTTTTTCATCCTGTCCTCTAAAAACTTCCCTAAGGCTCTATTCTTGGCTCTCTTACTTTTTCTCCTTCTACCTTATCTCCCAAGATAACATTCCTAACATTCTGTCTTCCATCTTTCTGTCTTTTTCTAAACTGCCCACATCATGCTATACCCTGATTTCCCACTCCTGAATGCTTCAGAGACTGAAGACCTCTTTGTCTTAATCTCTCTGTCACCCTCTCATTCTCTTTAATTTAGACCTTAATTTTGCTCCCAAGGTCATATGTTTGTATGTCCACAGTGCACCAATAGTCGGTTTGAATTCATGCACAATATATCTTACCTTTAGGACTCTCTTAAATTAAGACTCAAGAGCCCATCACAGTGTCCTGTATGTGAAAATTTGCCTTCACTACTTCTGCAATATTGCTAGAATTTGTCTTTGCCTCACTTGAAATTCTTAATGCTTTAATCACTTACTCCCTTGCTGCCACCATTTCCTCTTGTTTATTGTCTTCCTAAATTCCTATTATCTAGAAAAACAAATACTATGCCAAGAAACAGAATTGATCATCTATATCTATACTACTAGCATCTGCACTGGCTTCCTATACATCTCAAAATCACATTAAAAATTGCCTTCCTAATTTTCAAAATTCTTGAGACACTTGCTCCAGCCTACTTTTCCTCTGTCTGCCTCAGCTTCCCCATCTACAAAATATGTATCCCTTTTTGTAAAGTGCTTTGAGATTGATGGATGAAAAGTGCTACATAAGAGGAAATTATTATTAATAACAACTTTATGACCTTGTATCCATCTCTTGACTCCGTTACCCCAGATTTGGTCTCTTTACAATATTGCTTTAGTTGGATGTTCATCTTTTACTTGAGCTGGCCCATTTTTCTGGAACTGATTTGCCTTCTGTCCCCCTATCCCTTTCGTCTTGATCACTTCTTTTCTATAAACTGTTTCTTAAGAACTTCTTTCACTCTTTCTCTTCAGCTTATGATGGATGGATTCTTGCTGTAAAGCGTTTTGTGATACTGTGTATTAGAGGATATTATATTTAAAAAAACTACCACGTATTTGATTGTCAAAGATGCATACTTCATCAAATTTTCCATTCAGAAATTACCAGCCGATCTTATCCTACAAAGAGGTAAACACAGAAAAGGGAGGGATGCAAGCTACTGTGATTGCCACTAAAATAAACACTTCCTGCAATGTAGTGTTTGCCTCACTAGAAATTCCATGGCAGGATCACCTGACTAAGAACATCAGAACAGCCATACTGGGTCAGACCAAAGTCCATCAAGCCCAGTATCCTGTCTTCCGACAGTGACCAATGCCAGATGCTTCAGAGGATATGAACAGAACAGGTAATTATCAAGTGATCCATCCACTGTAGCCCATTCCCAGCTTCTGGAAGCACAGATTATAGGCAGCACAGGTAGACTGTAGATTCCTCTGGCTAACGTTGTCTGGCATTTTCAATTATAATATCCTCCCTTCAGTTGCTTATAACTTTGCCAGACTCAATCCATTTGGACCAAAATTTCTCATGAATGGTGCATTTCCCTCAGGCTGAAGGTTTCTGGAAAGTTTCAGGTAAAATGATTTAGTCATTTCTCAGAATGAGATTAAGGGGAAATAAATTTGTTTTGCACATGTTAAAAAAATAAAATGATCATAACTGATTTGTTGAAAAGTTCTGGCACCTCCATGCTTTGGTGCAGGGACTAAAAATTTGGCAGGAAGATCACCCTAGTGTCAGCGCTGTGCCTTTTGCTGTCCCCATGAAAAATCACCCGAATTTGGCCAAATTATAAATCTCAGTTTGTATGTGCTCTGCAGAGACTTGTTAGGTCATACATCTCTGGAGATTTCATCTGCACTGAGCATGCTCCATCCCCTCATTGCTTCTACCTGTAACTGAGCTATGCATTCCCCAGGCAGTGAGGAAGAGGAGGAAGGAGGACGAGGAAACCTGACTGGGATTCAGAGAGGGAAGGTAGGAGTGGGAAAGGGAGGAGGCATGGGCAGGACTCAGGAGGAGCAAGGGCATGAATTGGGTGGAGAATAGCAGTTGGAGCAGGACAGGAGCCAAGCAGCAGGCAGGTAGGTGGGAGTCAGAGGAGACAGACATGTATGGTAGGAGCAGAAGGGAACAGGAAGAGGTTGAGGTGGGGGGAAGAGGCAGAAGGATCTGTAACCACTAGAGCACAATCCCCTATAGAACATGGAGTTGAACCCAAGAGTCCTAAGTCTCAACACTCCTTCACTGTCTAGGAAATTGCTGTGACACCACTGGCGCTTTTTGTGTCTCATCTCCTTCTAGTGGTGGGTCCACTTTCCACAGCTACCAGTTAAGTTACTCTCTTAGCTCATGTGGAGCTTCAGCAGTAGAGAACCATGCTCTGAATCTAAAGATTCCAAACTTCCTGATGACCCATGCTGGAAGCTGGTATGGTTCCACCTTATTAAACTTTTGTTTTTTCAATTTCTACTTTTATTAAAAACATAGGAAATGACATCCAAAAATATTACAGTTGCAAAGTCAAGCTCTCAGAAGTTAGGAAATGCAAGAAATAAAGGGTTGGTGTGCCCCCTCTACTCCACCCATGCGTATACATTCTGACAGTGTTTAATTACATGATCACATGCGATTGTGTCTAAAGAAACCCTCTTTCAGGGCCCAGGATGGACTTGCTCTGGAATATTAGGACCCCTCCCTCATTTGTTGCAAAAGTTTGAACTCAGGTGGTGAATGAGGCAGGGAACTCCCGGAAAACAAAGAATGGCCTCATGACTAAGGCAACTGAATTCTCCAGACTTTCTGGAGAAAAATTCTATCCCTGCTTCTGCCACAGAGTGGGCCAGTCACTTAGGGGAGGGCTACACTGTGCAGTTGTCGCCAAAACTTTTGTCTTTCGCGGGTACTTAAAAAAGTCCCCCCCGTGAAAGACAAAAGTTTTGCTGACGCAAGAGGCAGTGTGAACGCGGCTTTGCCGGCAGGATCACTGTCCTGCTGACAAAGCTTATGCCACTTGCGGGGCTGGAAGTATTTTGTCGGCAAAAGTGCCAACAAAATACCGCAAAAGAGCATTCGCACTTGTTGACTTTTACTGACAAGGCTGTATCAACACAGCCTTGTCGCTAAAAGCTCCGAAGTGTAGGCAAGCCCAGAAACTAAACTTTTCGCATGGGGAAACAGTGTGTTCCTCATTTTCTTTTGATTTGCAAAAGTGCTCAGCACTCCGAATTACAGGAGCTCTGCTCTGAATATATGAAGTGTTATAACATTCTAAGCACTCTGAAAAATCGGGCCCTAAATCTCTGAACTTCGGCATCCAGAATTAGTTGACACTTTTGACGGTTTTGGCTTTAATCCTTGGCTTCACCTCATAGGGGTGTTCTGAATATAAATTCATTAACATTTGTAAAGGACTAAGATACTACGATGAAAGCACCATAGAAAAACCCATGAGGAAATTAATAATTCTGTGTTCAGTGTGGGGTTTAGATGGTGTGCAGTAAATAATACATGGGACCACACACTGAATTATGAGGATAAAAAGAAATATTGAATAGCTCCCATTCAGTGAGGACCATCTACCATGCACACTAAATGAGGCAGAAGTTCTGTGGGAAAAAATAACATGTGAACATATAATTAAGGACTATATCATAATGCACAAGGGGGAACAATTAAGAGGGCAACCTTAATTCTGGCACCTCCTAACTTTTGAGTGCTTGACTTTGCAACCTTAACATTCTTTTAATATATATATTTTTGGGGTGAAATATAACAGTGAAATAAATACTGACCAGATAGTACCACAGATAATTGCAGAACTAGGGCCAAACTTCCTGAGCAGAACCCCTAAATGACACTCAAATATTTTGTCCTAATACCCATATTTATACATGCAAACTCCGTAATGGCACATTAAAAGGAATAATTGCATACATAAGTGTATATTTTGCATGTACAAATGAAAAATGTGCATGCATAACAGGTATGCATATAAACGGCGTGGATGCAATTTAAGCGTCCCCTTTTGAAATGTTATCCCATTATATAATTTATTACGTTAGCCTTCTAAGGCTAGAAGACTGAAAATGTCTAGTGAGAAACTAATTAAGTACAAAGTGGGCTCCAGAGGTTATTGCCCCCAAAATTGACATTTGCAATGGTGACATTTTGTTACTGGGGTGCATAATAGAGAATTGGATACCTTGTAATTAAGGCTCGGCTTAACACACTCATGCAGGGACATAAGGGGGGGAAAGACCTCTCACTTCCCTCTCTGGCCTGCCTGGATCATTGCCCAGACACTGGGTGGAGAGAGCTGAGCTGGTTCTTCCTGTGCAGGGGGTGGGCGGCGGCTGGGGAATGGTCAGAGCTTTGGTTGCACTCACCCTAACACACAAGTGAGTAGAGCTAAATTGGCTTGAGGGGAAGATGGAATATCCATACCTGGTAAAGGGTTGCAACAAACTACTCCATTCCCTTCCTTCCCCAGAGCCAGGGAGATGCAGAGGAGGAATTCTGGGCTCCTGCTGGACAGCATAGGGCTGTGCCTAAAGGTTCCATCTAGCTGCAACTGCTTTACAATGCTGGAGTGACCTTTTTTTAAACTTCAAGTATGTGAGAAATGTAGCTTTGTTTTCTGGAATATGAAAGTCTATGGCACAGGGACAGAGAGGAATTTGAGCTCTAAAATATAAAGGAATGGTACTCCAAGTATATCCCTATTGTTCAGACTTGGTTCAAGTCCATTGTAAATTAGATGTATCTAAATACACACCTAAGGGGAGTAGCTGAGTATCTAACAAAGCAAACAGGTAACAATTTACCTACCTAAAATTCTTACAATCTGATAGGAACTGTTCTACAGATTGTCCTGTTCATCCTCCCTCTCCTATTCATTACCTAGAGTGTTGATTGAGGGTAGGATATAGTTCTTAGCCTTAATATCTGATTTTTTACAATATCCATCACTTGCTAAGAAACAAAATAAAAACAATGGTTGATATTAATTTAAAACTTATGAGGTATCGTTCACTGTTTCTTAGAGGACCACAGTAACTAATGAATCCTATGCAAGAGCTACAGCAAAGCATGCTGACCCCACTGATGAGCTAATCAATTATGCTGGTACAAAACAAGGTAATAACCAAAGCAAAAGAAAACCCATGTTCTTTACAGAACCAGGAAGGAGTGGGGAGAAAGCACATTTGCCGAATCCAAATCCAACACGGCAAAACAGGTAGGGCAGTAAATTTTGTTTCAAGTTTCCAAGAAAATATTTTTAAGATTTCTACCTCCCTCCAGCCTTTAACAAAAATTAATGTTCCTCTAAGCACAGCAGCTTTATTTCCACCAACTCAAAGTGAATGAAGAAAAAACAGAGTATACAGGTAGAAGGTTTGAATAGTAGAAATTGTAATTATCCCAAATAATAGGGATATGCCATACTATAGTGTTTACAGAGTACAATATACATGCTACACCTTTATATCAGCAGTTTCTTAAATCAAGGTTTACATTCTGCTTTTAAAAAGACTGCAGCATAGCTCGCTGCTGTGTGCGCTTTGGAGAATAAAAATGATTAATTCTGCCCGTCAATGAAGTTTTTTCTTATGATTATCACAAGCCTTTGCAGCATGCAGCAAAAGAAAAATGGAAATCATTTATAGACTTATGTTAAAACCTTATTTAAAAACACATAACAATACTAATTATTAAACACCAGAAAGGATTAAATAAAAATCAGGTAAAATGCTGACTTTAAAAAATTTAAACATAGCTGCATTTAAGATAATTTTTTTTCAATGAACCATTTTACAGCTCTGGGTTAAGAAGGAATTTTTATTTCAAAATTAAAAGAAGAAAACGATGGGAAAAGAAGTAAATCAAACGGGAAATGTGTCATCTCATGTGAGCGCCAATGATGAGCTGCACATTTGAAAAGAGCAGAATGATCAATTCATCACTACAAAGCAGAAAGAAGCAGAGAGTGCCTCGAAAAAGATTTCCTTTTGGAATCACCATGGCCCAGAGTCAGCAAAAGCTTTGTACCCAGGAACCTAATGTTGTCTTTTAAACTAACAAAACTAGACTATTCTGGAAGAAAAAGAAAAAGGTAAGACTTCATCATTTAATCCCCTTCCACTTCACTGTGTATCTTCCCAGTGCTTATCTTGATACTATTTTTCTTCCCCCAACCCCCTCCCTGACAGTATGACAGTATGGATAGTTCATGCCAAATGTGCACTAATCTATATCTCAGAGTTTCTGCTTATCTCATTAGTCTGTCTCACATTCAACAGTTAGAGAACATGTAGCAAAGGAATTGCAAGGTGTTGGCAGTTGCTAGAGTGATAGAGTGTTGCAAATTCAAAATGGCACTTCCTGAACCATCTATGATTGCACACGGAACACCACAACACATACATCTGATTGTAATATTTCTACTGGCAACAATTCTAATATGCTCTTTTATTTCACCTCAGGTTTTGTGCCGAATTCTTCTCTCAGTTCCATTGCGGGTAAACCTGCCCCTGGTAATTGAGAGTAGCATTTGAGCTATTGTTTTTAATCTGATGCTAAATAAGTAATTAGCACTGACCAACTAGTCAACTTGGGGAACAAGGGCATAGCCATAGAGACGTCTTGGTGAGATCTCACCTTAGGCCCTAGTCCTGCAAGTTATCCCTGTGCTCACATAGAGCCCCACTGATCTGAGTGGGGTTCTGCTTGGTGCAGGTCTCTGTCTGCCTGGAACATTTTGTAGAATCATGACCCCTACTGAATTGCAGCTGATTTAACTGCTATTCCGTGCAGTTCTGCATTGGGCTGATAACATTTTCATCTTCCAGAATACTCTTGTTTTTCTAAAAGCCCAAACATTTTGAATAACTATTCACTTAATTAAAAGGAAAAACAAACAGTTACTGGTGTCCACCTTGGCTTGGTGCATTGTTAGGTATCTTGCCTCATTTTATTTGCTTAATAATATTTCCAAAACTAGAAACGGTTTGCATTTTAATCATAAAAATATTAACTTTCCAGACTCTTTTGTCAGTTTGTGCACTGTGAACCCACACAGGAGAATACTTTGAGAAAATAAAAATAAACTTACAAACTTTGAATGCACTTTAAGGTTCAGAAAGCAATGGGAACAAATGCATTATTTAATCATAAAAAAAATACAGACAATGTAGTGCAAAGCTGAGGAAAGAACTCAGGCTCCCAGAGGCAAAGCAGGGTGGGAGCATGGAGGGTACGACTGTTTTCAGAGCTGGACCTGTTATTAGCCTTCTCCTAATACTGCTTTTTATTAGGGAGGTGGAAAGGAGGCTGAGACCACTGGATGGTGGTAAGAACTAGCTGCAGTTTTCTCAGAAACAGTGATTTAGAGACAAGAGAAAACAAATAAGAAATCTTAGCAAAACAGGATGGAAAACTTCTAGTTTACGAACAATAAATCCTGCTAAAGTTGAAAAGAAATCCCTGGAAAAATACAGGGGCAGATCCAGCTTCCATTCAAGTCAATGACAAATTTTCTATTCACTTCAGTGGGGCAGGTTTGAGCCCCAACATTACTATGTGCTGCTTTGTTACCCTAATTCCAATCACAATATTACTCCCCCACCCTCATTAAGGGCTCATTCCAACCTTACCTGACTGGCTCATACCCTGTTTTTGTTATTTTGGCTCAACAATGCTTGTAACCTTTTAAAATTACTCAGAATAACTGCCAAGTGCAGTAGCACTTACCCTGAGGTAGTTGAGGGTGAAGTTAGTCAGACCCATTCGGGTGATGTTTTTGGACAGCTGCTCTAGCACCTGAGGGTCTTGTGCCTAAGTAGGAAGGAAACAAGGAAATTGGCACTTTGCTTTTGGTTTGTTTTTTGAGGGGGGAAATCACTCTTGTGGAAAAATTACATTTCAAGGCTAGAATTAAAATTTAAATAAATAAAATCACTCCAGAGGTCTTTTACTGGATTTGTAATATTAAGCAATACCAATTTGTTATAAGACAAAGTCCCTTTCAGATGGTCTTTCTATAAATCCCTCCACTGCTCCAGCTCATCTTAAAAGCTAAATGCATTTATATAAAATTACTATTATATATATTATATTAGCACCTGGAGACCCTAACTGAGATTGGGACCCCAGTGTGACCCCACTGTACAAAAGACATAGTATGAGACAGTGACCATCCTGTAATCTTTTCATATCACATTTTTCTAAATACACAACTCTTGCTTTAAGTGATTAACCCAGTTGTGCAAACTCTCATTTACTTTCATAGAATATCAGGGTTGGAAGGGACCTCAGGAGGTCATCTAGTCCAACTCCCTGCTCAAAGAAGGACCAATCCCCAGACAGATTTTTTGCCCCAGTTCCACATGGCCCCCTCAAGGATTGAACTCACAATCCTGAGTTTAGCAGGCCAATGCTCAAACCACTGAGCTATCCCTTTCATGAGGGGTCTGTGTCACAGGGCTTGTAGGATCAGGCCACAGACTAGAAGATCTTCTGGTAGGGATTGAGAGTTAGATTTTCAAAGGTATTTAGAAGCCTAAAGGTGCAGATAGGCGATTAGTGGGATTTTTACCTACTTAGGTGCTTCTGAAAATCTCACTAGGTGCCTATCTGTATATTTAGACATCTAAATACCTTTGAAAATCTGGGCCTGTATCCTTAAAATCTTTATGGCCCTAATCCTGCAGTTCACTGTGTGCAGTTGGAACCCCATTGACTTCAGTATTTGTACAGGGCCACTGGACTTTGCAGAGCCCAGCTGACACATAGAAGATACTGCTGGGTGGAGAGAGAGTGAGCTAGAGGGTTCCCGGGAGCTGCAGTTCCCAGCATGCCCTGAGGGAAGGAGAGGGCAGCATGCAGAAAACTCCGTGCAAGCCTGGGACCGAGCATCAAGCTGTTTCTTCCTCTGGATTCCTGGGCTCTGGGGGATGGAGGGAGATGGGTGTCTGGGCAAGGGGAGCCTCACGGTTGGGCTCTGGGGAGGAGGGGGTTCAGGTGTATTGGCTGGGGGAGGCCTGGCAGGTGGGCTCTGGGGGGGAGGGGTTGTGGGTGTCTGGCTCCCTCCTGTGGGGAGGGGGAAAACAAGAACTGGGTTGTCATTGGGGTTTCTTTAACTCTCTTCTCCTAGAGGGATTTTTGTGTGTGTCTGTATTGTTACAGACATGCTTGCTGACAGGTATTTTGAAACAAATTACCAAAATAATTGAAACTGGCATGATTATGTAGTGTTATTTTGACAAATAAGATTTTCAGAATTTTGCAGAATTTTAAAATATTGTGCATAAAATTTTTAATTTTCTGGTGCCGAATTTTTATTTTTTGGTGCAGAATGCCCCCAGGAGTAACAATGTAAAAGTACTCTGGAATTCTGGTTCATGTCATTACAGAGAAGGGGCTTTCAATGTGAAAATAAGATCTGGATTCAGGTTGCAAAGTTTTGGTTTGGGCCCATCCCTACCAAAAATGTGTGTATGTATGTATTTGCTATCTCCTGTAAGTATAAAAATCAGCTTTCACATTTAGGGACCAAATTCTTCTCTCAGCTAGTGATGAAAGCCCACTGACTTCAGTGGAGTTGCATCAATATAAATGAAAGCGGACTTTGGCCCCAAATCTTTGTCATGCAACCCACAACGACAAAATGGGATTCAAGAAAAAATGTATTAGAGTGAAGTGAAAAATAACTGTGAAAATATAGTTACAATACAGCCTTACACAAAACACTGAGAAACAGGGGAGAGTGATGAAAGAAAGGCTTATAAATTAATGCGGTTGCAGTCAGAACAAAATATTTATAGTTAATTGCCTGGGCTGTGAAATTTGCTGGAGTTCTTTAAAAATATAATCTCATCTCTTTGCATTAGGTCAAATGAAAAAAGGATTACTTACATGCATGGCTAGAATGCTGCGTGGAATTAATTCTCTGTACTGTCTAATGGTAAAGTGCCATGTTTTTATTCTCATAAGATCATCAAAGGTAAACTCCAAGATAAGACGCCCTTCTGTGCATACCTAGGATTAATAAAACACATGAAATAAAATCTTCCAGGAAATCTGTGCAGAATTACAATATTCTCACTCATTTAAACTAAACTCCAAAATATCGTCGGTATTTTAGTGTTCATTGTCATTGGGTTAATTGTTTCCCCTTCTCTAGAAAAAGAATTAGGGAAAGAAACTTCACAGGGAAGATAACAACTTATTATACTCTAGATTTTATAGCATTGTGTGTACTAAAACTTATTTATTGCACCATTTTGTTTCCCTTTTTAATCACCACGGCTAATTAATGATACTAAACCTTTCAGCATAGGTGACTGTTGTGCATACTTGATGTCAAGCTGCTGAGCCAGTCGTTCCCAACCTTTTAAAGTTTGATCCTCCCTACTAATGGATTAATGTATAAATGCTCCATTTGCATCCACTAGCAGTGCATAATGCCCCAGCATGGTTGCTGTCAATACTCATTTTTCTGTTCTTTTTTTCTTGTTGTCTTTTTTCCAAGTGCTTCCTCCCCACATATACACCCCCTTTTTATTTTTAATCTAGTTTTCTTCTCTCATTTTCTTTCTCTTTTATCAGCTGCCTATCCCACAGATTTGCCACTAACCAGAAAGCTACATGCAGGTGTCCCTGGGTCTGCACTGGTAGCTCCATGGACTATTGAAGCTGAGTATTGTGGGAGTAAAGAAGAGACACTTAGACCAGTATGCCAATGCCTGATCTTGTAGCTCTGTACATGTGAGTTGCCCCCCACAGTCAGATAATTCATATTGTACTGTGAAGGATGCTGTATTAGAAAAGCGAGGGGGTGGGTGGGCAGGTAGAAGGATGGGTAAATGCAGTTGGGTACTGCAGGAGAAGGGAGAGGAAGTGGCTGGCTTTTATACAGCTGCCCACAGCTTGATCTGTGAGCAGTGAAGTATCTGAGTATCATGCGGCAGTAATGCATTCAGTCTTGTTGAGGGTGCCAAATGCACTCCTTGCATGGTGCCCTGGCTAGTGGATCTCTGAAGCATTGTACACATTAGCAGCACTGGAAACTCTTTTTAAAAAACTGGTTATGAATTTAGTCTCAAAGCTCCTGTTAGGAGTTAGTATGACTGAGGGAACCTGCAGTGAAAGAAATAATGAAAAGAGAGAGACAGTAATTAGTGAAATGTTCTTACAGTACTGTACACAGACAATTAGATAACAATCTTCCATTAAAAAAAGACACATTGCAACTTTAATCAAATAATAGCTCAATTAAATAAAACAAATTGTAATGCCAGTTTGCTAGTTAGTCTGTTTGCACGTTGGTGTGACCACCAGACCCAGGTTTATTTCGTTTGTGGTTTTGCAGTGTGTATTTTTTCTGATTAACTACTCATTTGATGCTGGTGTCTCCTCACAGTTTGACCTGCTTTAGCATAGTGTTCAAAACCACTTAGACTAGGCTACCAGGGATATTGTGCAGGCAAAATATTGTAGGCCTAGGAAAGAAAGACTTGTTAATAAGTTCTGGGTTCTCTTATTCACTGTACCTCAGTCATGCATTCAGTTTTGTATAGCTGATGGCCTATATCGAGGATTCATTCCCTCACTTGACTTTGATGTTCTCATTATCTTCATACTAAGATTAAAAATTTCACACACACGACTCTAATACTCTAATGTGAGATAGCTGAGCCTATCAATATTACTGTACTGTGGTCAAGGATCCTGGTTATTGCCCAGTTAATATTAAACTACATCAGGTTTATAATAATTTCTTATAATAATAGCCCATACTCTCCCAAATATGCCTTCTTTGAAATGTTAAGAAATACAGCTCTCCATAGACTTTATTTTATGTGCACATGTTAACAAATGGTCACAGAAAAGCTGCAACACATACCTCATATCATTGGCAACATTTTACACATCTTATAAAGGAATTTAATTTTCCCCTGTACAAAAGAATTTCAGGTATTGCTTCTAATCAATAAAATTAATGTAGTTCTTACTTGAAGTTGGCCTCTTTTTTTTTTTTTAAAGAAAAGGTGTCTTTCCCACAGAATCCAAAATCAAAAGAGTCTCCAATTAAGAAAACATTTTCTGTTGTGCTGAATTCATGTTACCTTACTGTGAGCTCTGACATTTTGTTTCTGTGGTAACCAAAATCAGCTGATTAGTTGGCATGGCAACAGAAAAGATGTAATCCCAGCAGACACACTCTAATCAATGCCCCCAGCACAGATGGTCTCCGGAGGATCAACAAGAAAGAGGCTGGCAGGCATTCAGTATATCACGTGGTAGCTCTAGACTAGGCCAGGAAAAAGAAAACTAAAAAAGAACATTTCTCAAACTAACCAATAGCTTTTTAACCCCTTCCTTGCATTGATTAATTGTAGGCTATTCAACGGGTTGCACCCATGAAAAATGACCTCAAAATTGCTTTCTATTGGATAGAATGTAGTTTTTCTAAAATAAAAAATCTTTTCTTCCCTTTTCAGCCCATATTAATAGATCATTTCTCAAACCTGTTCCTTTACTTGAAAAGCAGTCTAAAGCTTATATGAATACATACAATTAGTAAGATTATTTACTCAGTAAGACTTAAAAAGATAAAGTGAGCTTTAGTGTTATACTTGTGAAGTATGGATGATTGAGTCATTGTCAACTGCAGAGAAAAATGTATTTTTATTATAGCGATATGTGCATGTAGTCTATTACCATTTTTAGTAGAACTGATCTCATAAATAAAGTTCATTTATGTGAGGCTATTGGGAAATACAAAAATCACTAGCACTAAAAAACAGCTCAACTACCATATAAAGTTTGAGTATAAGTAAATTACAAGAGTCTGGGTTAATTCTGTGAGAGCATTGCTTCCACTATGTGAAGGGGAAAAAAAATTAAAATCCAAACACCAAGGTGAATTCACATGGTCGCTTGGATGTTTAGAACCTGATTTTACTATCACAGAAGTCAGTGGCAAAACTGTTAACTGGAACCTTTAATCCTGAACATGAATTTCCCTTCTTTTATTAGTTTTAATTCACCCCCTGAACGTTATTAAAATATTTCTATTAATTTATTTCCTTTGGATTTTATTAAAAATGTAGCATTTACTTCTTTGTTCAGTAAGATATTTAAGCACTTGGGTAACTTTAAGCAGGTTAATAACCCCCCCATTGAAGTCAGTTTTGACTACTTGCACTTAAAGTCAAGTATATGCTTAAGTACCTGGCTTAAAAAAGAGAAAAAAATGACTAATCTCACATTTACGCAGTACTATCTAATAAGTTGACCTAAGCAGGAAAATATAAAAATGCATAGCATGTGGATCATTGATGCAACAGATGATCAAACCTCTATCAGGACTGTTCCAGACTATTGTAATAAAACTACTTAGAGAATTTTTAGCTTACAGACTGTTCATCAGACCAAAGTGGGTGCTAAACAACAGCAGTGTGCTTGATGTGTTTGAATACTAAAAATGTTTACAACAGAGTCACTAAAGGAAGGAAAAACCTTACTCAACCAAATTCTGACACGGTGTTAAGTGGGTGAATTAAATTTAATGTAGTTACACATGTTACATGAGGTTTGACTTTTGTCCACTGTACCCAGGCCACAAGGATATAGTTCTGCCATTACATGTGCTGGGTCCTTATTGACTTCACTGGGGGTTGTGCATGCACCTTAGAGAGCAAAATTTGGTTCCATCTCACTTTCGAACATGCCAAGCAGTGTTACTCTTTTCTCCTTTATTCTACATTCTAAAGGAGTTTTATTAAGAACAATAATGGTTTAATTGTAAAAACATAAAAAAACAATTTAAGTTTTTTCCTGAAGCTAAGTTTATACTTTCTATTGAGGTATAGAGATTTACATTAGACTCCTCAACAGACTTTCACTATTGGAGTGTGTATGGTGTCACTAAGACTCCAATTTTGCGAATCTTTGCAAGATTGAGACCAAACTGCCATCACATGTATGGAGTGCTTATCTTGAAATAGATGTGATCTGTATATATTCAGCCCAAGACAGATTTTGGTCCTTAGTAGCGTTCCACCTTTTTTTTTTTCTTTTTTTTTTGGTATCAGCTGGATACTATTTCCCCCTCTGAAGGAACAGCGCTGTAGTACAGTGTGCTGACAACGCAAAACAAATGTGTTCAATCAGCAAAAGTATTTATTGAATGCTAGAGATTCCAAAGGAAGGGTTCCAAAAAACTGCTTCTCTGTGTAATATTGCATTAAACCAGCTGACCCGTGTTCTGCCCTTTGGCCAACTGTGTCACAAAGCGGAGAAAAATCATGGAAATGACACAAATGTTGTTCGAGTGCCATTCAGAAGGGACAAGTAGCTACACTATAGCTTCCCTTCCACTGCACATAGCCAAACATCTAGCCATGGCTGCAATATGCAAGCTCTTCATTGGCCAGGTGGTGAGGAGGGGTCATCTAGGAACAGCTGGTTTACTTGGCATGCTTCCTTCTCTTTGTGGGGCAAATTTTTGATGCAATACATGCATCATAAACTCAGAGCCCCAGTAACTTGAGTTGGTTGGAATGTTTCAGTAAAGCGCTTGAGTGTTTTTGTGTTTTGTTTTCATTCCGTGGAATAGACCCAAATGTTGAAACCTCAGAATTGTTCTCAAAATAAAATTCTTGTTTTCTGGCCAACCCTACCAGTAACTCAATCTCAATGTCCTTTCATAGAATCATAGACTATCAGGGTTGGAAGGGACCCCAGGAGATCATCTAGTCCAACCCCCTGATCAAAGCAGGACCTATTCCCAATTAAATAATCCAACAGATTTTTGCTCCATATCCCTAAATGGTCCCCCCTCAAGGATTGAGCTCACAATCCTGGGTTTAGCAGGCCAATGCTCAAACTACTGAGTTATCCCTCCCCCTTTAACTACTGTGAAAGAGGTATGTGAATATGGCAGGCAAGAAGTCAATGCAATCTGATGGAACAAGTTCTACATGATCTGATGGAACAAGTTCTACCATGCCATGAATACCCTAGAAATGCTCAGTCATCACAATGCCAGTGGCCTATATTCTCTGCCTACATTAGAACCTCACCAATACTACATGCCAGTGAGGAACATAGAACAGGTTTAACTGTTCCCTAAAGGCTCGGATACATTTCATCAGTCCCCCTCCCTCTTGCACTTTTCTCCATTCAAAGAGTAGGAGTTAGCCATCTGAGGATGCATAAAAATGAGAATAAAGGCTAAATAAGCAAAGCATGTATTTCCAGTTTCACTAACCACAGTTTGCGGTCATTCTTCATTTCAAGTGTGTCATTTAATTCCATAAGATTTTTATTTTATTTTAATTTGGTATATCTAATTGCTTTTCTGCCTGTTTAGTCTTGTTTATATAAGTATAATGCATCCTATTTAATTATGTGATTTAGCTGCAAGACTGGAAGGGGCCAAAGCATGAAGAAAATTCAATCTTCAATCAGACGTGGTGGACACCTATTTAGAACCTGATCCAAAGACTGCTGAAATCACTGTGAATCATTCCTTTGACTTCAATGCGCTTTGGATCAGGCTCTATTGTATTAAAGCACCAGCTGTTCTGAGACTTCCCAGTCCCCAATGGGTAAAATATCTAAATAAAGCATGTGAACCAAAATGTAGCAACAATGTGATGATTCTCTGTTGTTTTAAAATTAAGATGAGATAAAGTACACAGGCAGCTGAAACTTAGTTCCTATAAGTTTGGTGGCTGTGATGGCTTAGTTTTATGTGCCTTCTCTTGCAAAACTTCCTTTGAAGACTGCAAAAGATGCCCACAAAGTTTTCCAGTTAGGTAACAAATAATAATAATACAAAATATAAAGGGATGAAAGTGCTTGGAGGCATTAGAAATCAACAAAGCCTTTCAGAAAAACCCAGTAATAATACTCCCTGAAAAACACACACACATACACAAAACACAAAATGTTTTACTGAATCTTTCCTGTTACCTTGGTAAACATGGGTTTTCCATGCTGGGTGACCATGGTGCACTGATCACAGTCCACTGTGATAGATGAGTTGTGGTATGACTCTTTTGAGTGCTTGAGAATGTAATACAGGTCTGTTACACCTCCTTCAAAGACAGTGCTAAAATAACGAGGAATTAGGGTCCTTCCAATGGCTGTGGGGAAAATACAAAGCAAAAATCAACAAATACTCTAGGTTATAACAAACACAACATCAATGTTTTTAAGTGAAACTTTCATTTGAAGAATATAATACATATTCTCAGAGAGCTACAGAACTAGAGTCTCCACCTGCTGCCATTGAAATCAATGGAAAGCCTATTCTCTTCAGTAGGTATGGACCTCAGTTTGTATAGCTTTTTTATACAGTTGGTGAACTAGCTTCTTTCTTCCTGAAGTTTTGGAGATTCTTGTAGATGTTCAAAGGTTATTACTACACAGGAGCCATGCTGGGTAAATCTTGTCTGAAACTTGGATGCTATATCCCATTTCCATAAATAAATGTGTAAATAAAACCAGAGCATATGTGTGCTTATGCAAATACAGGCACGCACGGAAACATATAACTCTTTATGCATAGAGTACGTACACATATATATTAATACAGTATATACAATATATATGTATAGCTAATATAGTCTGTTGAATGGAGTGAGAACTATAGGAGGAAAACAAAAACCCTGCGATTTAAAGACAGTGGGATGCAATATATAAATCCACAGGCTAATAGCACAGAGATCTCTTTTTCAATTCAAATGGAAATAGTTGCCTATATAAGGTAATCTAAAATGGCTGAAGATGCATACGGGGTAAGTCTGCACTGTGATACAAGACCTGCGCTGCGGCTGGCCCAGGTCAGCTGACTTGGGCTCGTGGGGCTTGGGCTGCAGAGTTATAAAACTGCAGTGCAGATGCTCCAGCTCTAGCTGGAACCCAGGCTCTGAGACCCCAGCTGACCTGGTCTCTGAGACTCAGTGCCGCAGGGTTTTTATTGCAGTGTAGATATACCCTGTCCATGGATATGAACTGTATGTGAAGAAAAATTTGACCAATAGAGCAGCCTTCGTTTGTTTTTTAAAACCCAACTCATAGATTCAAGGGACAAACCCTGCAACCCTTGGAAACAATTTCCATTGAATTCGCATCACTGAAATCAATGGCAGTTTTGAAGAAGGACTGCAGGACTTAGCTCACAATAAATAAATAAATAAACAAGCTCTGAATGTTTTTCACTTGCACAGAGCAGTAGCAGTAATCGAAATCAAAGGGAAATGTGTTATGTGCAATTGATGTTTTCCTGCTCCATTTTTGCAGACAGTTTGGCTGCCATCAACAACTTAAAACACCAAGACAACATTTTAGGAATAGGTACTTTATGAACAGATCAATATTGTATTTTTAGAATGACTTAATAATACTTTGAACTTACAATATATTATGTTTTTCACCTGAAAAATGTTTTGCAAATATTAATTAATCCTCAACATTCCTGTGTCTATACTCCTGTGTGGCAGTAGGTAAAGATTAACTCCTTCATGTAGAGGGAAAACCAAGAGAGGTTAAGTGACTTAGTCTACCCCAATAGAGGAGTCAGTATCAGAGCACAGATTAGAACTCATTAATTCCTAGCTCAGACCACTGAGTTCATGTCTCTCTGTCTTGTTCTGTATGTTTTGAGGGTAATTTTTAAAAATGCACTTCCTTTGGAGTTCTGCCTGCATAAGAACTAAGGAATTTATATATCTGAGAGTGGGGATTGGGAATTAAAAAGTCTGACACTTTATAGATGAGCAGTTTTGTGGAAGTAGTGTAGGTCTTTCCACATTACTTTAAAAAATATCATATATAGCTGTCTCAGCCAATTTAATTGTGCCAGAAAATCCCAGGGTTTAATAAATCTCTCTTTATTTTCTATATTATAATAATATAACAGTACAATAGACACGTATAGAAAATAGACAAGGGTTTCCTAAAAGTTTTTGCTGAGATATGGAATTTTAACATGGCTATGAATGCTTTATATTACATTGAAGTTTTACGTGTAATTTATAAATCTATACTGAAGTCTCTGGATATAGCTGACAAGTCAATGTATAATTTGAACAATTATTCTACCATACAAGCCCCCATAAAAAACTCACCTATGCATTAACTATGTATTAATTTACTATAGTCTTTTAATTTAATTAGAGAAACTAAAGTTCAGTGAATCAGCAGAAGACTTTTCTAAAGCTTTAAGTAACAATTTCCTATGTTGCTCAGTATGGTATATTGTAAAATGAGAAATTTATCCATCAAGTTAATTTCTCGTTCCCCTAAGGCTAATTAGGACAAATTAAGTTTCCTGCTAATCATCCTGAGCAGTTACTGCCTGATATGAAAATCTAGGATTTCTACTGATTGCAGTAAATGTATATTCACGTTACTTGTGCAGTGCATGAATATCATGAACATATTTTAAATGGAGTTTAAAATAATTTGATAGGTGGTTCCCAAAATGGTCTGGTCACATGGTGCTGGCTTTCCTCCTTGCTTCCAGCTGCTGAAACACATTAAAGAAAGCTAGATATGTATTGAATACTTTCCTGTTATTACTTTTACACATAAACAATGGCTGTGATTGCCACAGGGATATTATGCAGCTGTGCATGGAAGAGTGGGGGTTTCCACAATCATGAATGGGAAAGGAGGTGTCCCCATGACTATCTCTCTATAAAGATGTGCCCCATTCTGTGAAGGAGCATGAAAACCCTTTTGCAGTATGGTGTCTGTATTTAAACACAGCACACATGCAAGCACACACACACATTTTACATCTATAAAACCAAAACTAACCAAAACGAATGCTCAAATTGAACAAAAATCCTAAACAGGTTTTCATCACTTGGAAAGGTGCACCTAGAATTGGGGTGCATAGGGAGGGTCAATACAAAAAATTAATTGAGCACCATCCATACTGTGCACTGAGTGAGGCAGGAGTTCTGTGGAAAAAATAGTATGTGATCATGTAATTAAAGATAAGGGGGATGAATAAAGGTTGCACAGGAAACCTTAATTCTGACATTTCCTAAGTTTCAAGTGCTTGATTTTGCAACTTGATTAATGTTCTTTTAATGTAGGTTTTTGTGCATAATTTCCTAGGTTTTTAATAAAGCAAACTGAAAGAAGAGAAATTCCATTATGTGGCATCATACTGACAGCCAGATGGTTCACCCAAAGGTCCTAGTCTCCTTGCCCAGCCAGTATCAGTTCCCCCACTCCTTTTCCCTAGTCTCCTTATCCAGACTGTCCCAGTTTCCCCTTCGTGGCTCCTTATCCCATCCATCTCTCTCCTTGTCCCCCACTGGCTCCCAGTCTCCCTACCTGGGGTCATCCTTCAATCTCAGCCTACCCCCCACCCCAACAGTTCCTTGTCCCAGTCTCTTTGCCCAGCCAGTTTTAGTTCTCCCTCACTCTGTACACTGTTTGTCAGATTTGTCTCTCCTGCCCTCTTCTCATGTTCCCCTCACTAGTTCCTTGTCTATGCAGTCCCAGTTTCCTCATCTTCCCCAGCTCTTCATCCGATCTCAATGTTTTCCCCTACCCAGCGAACTGGCTCCCAGTCCTCTCCCCATACATATATTCCCCACCAGCTCCCAGTCCCAGTCTCCTCTCCACAGATCTCAGACCCAGCCACCTTGCCCAACTAGTTCTAGCTTTCTTTCCCGCACAGCTACCAGTCCCATCTTCCTTGCCTAACCAGTCACAGCCTGCCCTATCCCCAGGTCCTAATCCCAGTCTCCTTGCTGAGTCTGGCTGATGTACGGGGGGCCAAGGAGAGGGTCCCACAGCCTGAGTCCCATTGTAGCTTCATGGCCTTCTCCATTAGGTTCTCCCTAAGGCAAAGTTCACACCATTCCCGGATACGGCTGGGGAACGAATGGCAGATACTGCACTTTGCCGCAATGTGGGCTTCCCTGAGGCAGTACAAGCAGCATTGGTGGTTGTTGCTGACTGAGAAGGATTGCAGGCAGGAAGCACAAAGTTTGAAGCCTGGAGTCCTGGGCATAATCCAGTACCCAAACTGGGCATAATCCAGTACCGGCAGGGGGAAGGGCAGGAGCTCTCCAGGTCAGGGAGACTAATGATAAAACACTAAAACTATCAAATAAAAACTTTAAAACTCAGAATATAAAAATTTACAGCTATCTAAACATCTCCACAGATAAAGAAGAAAGCTGAAGCTTCAGACACAGGAGGTTCTGACCCTGACCATGTGGCAGTGATAAGGAACTGGGGAGAGGCAGTCTGCCCACCCTTTATCTCCTGCAGACCAAATGACACCGCTTTCAAAATTCTCCAGCTCTGGGCATGTGGAGCACATGCTTACCCACAGTGGAATACATGTAGGGACCAGGACTTGAAGAAGATCAAGACCTTTCTTAGAGTTAACCACCACTGCCTTCATCAGTGACTGCACATTCTGCAGCCAAGAAGATGACTCTTTCCCCTCTCTTTCACTACCATTTAAGCATGCATTGGTCTCCAGAATTTTGTTTTAAGTTATGCATTTAGGAATGGATACCTAAATACTGAGTATCTGTTCCCATCCTGTTATTTCCCATGAAGGACAGGTCACTGTGGCTTAAATGTGATAGCAAAAGGGGTGTGAAATGACAAAAAGCACCTGGATTTAGAATCAGGTAGAAGTTATTTCTATGAAAATAGCTACAAAAAAGGCATAGCTGAAATCAGGTATTTTTAGCGTACTCTTATGCCAATATTAGCTAGACTAACGTAAAAAATGTTTAGCCTATCCAGATGTGTAACCAATAGAGAGTTATCTAGCTATGTGCTATTTTGTATACTTTTCAGTGAATCAGAAATTCTAGAACTCAAGAAAATCATGTGGATTTATGACAGTCCCACAGTATGGGATCCAGAAATCAATTAACTGATGTTTATACTGATCCAGAAAAGTGTGTGACAAACACCATGCTGTTAGTGATCTTCATATTACAGAACCTTTATAAAACAACATGCATGGAAAACTCAAAAGAATAGAAATTTTATATGCACTATTTGAGAAGGGCTGAAGCATTTCATGGCATGTAGTCTGCTTCCCTGTGAAGTGAAAAGCATGTCACATACTAGCTTTTTGGCTGTGGTGTGCCATTGTCACTTAGCATAGCAGTTTGTGCAGCATTGTCATACTGGTACTAGTTAAAATTATGTTCATATGTCTTTTCAGTTATTTCTCTCTTAAATAGAACAGAATACGCATAAATTCCCAGCAACTTTGCCCTTGTTCTCCCCGAAAACACTGCCATCTATCTATCTGTGCTTTCATATTGAAGTATCCAGCAGATACCCTTATTTTCCAAACTACCTTATAACAAATTACAAATCAAATTCCTATGAATCCCTTATAAAATGAAGGAGGTGGGTTTTCTGTTTTTCTTTTGAGGCAGTTGATTCTGCAGTTTTCCATGTACCATACTCCTATTTACTCTAGTGAGAGTTCTGCATGCTATAGAACCACAAAAATTAGACTTTCCATTACATTCTTTGTCGTTCACCACTATTGCAACAAACTATCTGCCATGTTGTTAGCTGGCTAAATGAAAATCTCTGTTTTTAAAAGTATCTCTTTGTAGTTGACCAGCTCTAGGACGTATATGGGAATCTGTTTGTTTGTTGATGGCCAATAGTGTGGTCAGCACTATACAAGATATGAAGGAATAAAAAAGAGCCTGATTCTTACTGGCTTTTGCGCTTTGCATCATCATTTACACCTGTTCAAGTGAGTGCAAAAGGGTGTAAATAGTGACCACTGAGATGACTGAGTGAGGAATTCTGATCTGGTGGTATTTGACACCAAATATGCACACATGTAAATGACAACAAAAGACGATGGCAGTGGAGCCTCTGCCCCAAGCTATACAGACAGATAAGAATAAGATTTAACAACCCTGCATTAGACAACCCAGATACAATTTTGTTTTACTTTTATATGCAGAAAGTCAGTGACAGCTTTTTTATTGGTAAGCATTTAGTGTTTGTGGGCTTTGCAAAGAAGTGAGTTTTAAGAAGGGATTTGACTAAACAGAGGGTGGCGTGGTTGGCACCCTGGGATAAGAGGGAGCCGAACTTGTTGGGAAGTATAAAGGAAGGCACAGCAACAAAGCTAAAGGTTAAATCTAAATACAACCCAAGTGCCTGAAGTTGAGGATTTGAAGCTGACTGTAAGAATTTTATTTTTTAATTATTTTATTTGAAAGATGTACAGAAAAAAAATCCAATAGCACCAATAACAGGGTGGCTGTATGAACAGGTCAGCCATATGAGAAACATGGTCCATGTAATATATAACAGTCTGTCTTTTCTTCCCATGGGATAAAAACCCTAGCAATGGGTGAAGCTTGTGGGGTTCAGGGTTTGCGAACCTCACACTGTTTTGGGAATTTTCAAAATTAGTTTGCATTTGTGACTCCATGATTTTTTTTCGAGAGTCAATTAAAAGAAAAAATAATCATGTTTTCTAGTTAATGGGTAGCCTCTATTATTTGTGATATTAGAGATAAAAGAACACATCTTCCCTTTATGTCCCAAAGCTAGGCTGGCAAAATATTCATGGTATGTGTTATATATATGTGGAGGATATCATCTTTCCTCTCACCAAACCTTCTTGTTTGTCTGATGCATCTATCATGTCTTGTCTTTTAGCCGATAAGCTTTCTGAGACAGAGACTGTCATTTACTATATGTTTATACAGAATCACAAATGGCAACAAACTTGCACAGTAGTTTTGACCGTGGCTGTGGCAGTGTGGCTGGAGTGAGAAGAAATCTCTCAGAGAGGGCAGTGACAGGCCATTTACCACAGCTTAGGTCATAACCAACACCTTGAACTCCATCTGGAGACCAATACGCAGCCAGTACTGGCAATATATGCTCCTAGTAACATCTTCGCTCAGTAAGTAACCGATGCATTCTGCACCAGCTTCAAGTTTCCGATTGGTTTTACATGCCCCATGTAAAGTGTATTACAATAGACTAATATAAGGTTGCAGTGTTTTTTATTAGGCTTACCAATCATAAAAGGATGATATAACAGCTCACATGGCTTGGCATTTGAACAGCTGAACTAGGTTTCTGGAAGCTCACAGTAGACCACTCTGTTCTCCAAATACAGAATTCAAGACTTCTAATTGAAGATGGATGTAGGTTTATAGTCTGCAACTGTTCCAGGAAGAATTATGAACTAATCATTTGCCCACTTTCAATGTTTAAAAAAAATTACTGTCAATTATTAATTTTACATAAACGGAAAAACCTATCTGTGATAAAGAATCTTTAGTTTTAACATATAAACATTCACATTTGGAAAACCAAAACCATCACTCCCCAGTGAAGACTTAACATCTCAAGTTTCAGATTTGGGATCAGTAAAAGGCACAAATATATGTACTTTTAACAGAGTGCAAATATAACTAACAAATGAGTTGCCTGAATATAATCACAGTTGCAGTTTGGTCTGTAAGTATTGTCTGTATTAATTATTTTAGCTGACTTGGTCCAGCAACTGCACAGAAGTTTCAAAGGCAAGCCAAAGCAGTTATCCACAGCTTTATGACACTCTACTGTCAAAACATAACAAAGCACAACCAAGCTCATGCGAAAAAACAACAAAATGCAAGACCATAAAAATGATGGAGATTGTGCAGGACAGGCATTATGGAGGAACAAATGCAATCCATGCCACCACATAGTACCACAACAACATAGAAAATGATACCCAGATAAATGGTCTGAAGAAATAAGGACAAACACATAAAATTCAAATGACAGCCCAACCGAAAGGGATAAACAAAAGACAGGCAAACAATCCACTTTTACTCGATCAAACAGACATCTACCCTCTGACTTTAGTTGACTTTGGCAGTATATTGAAGATTGTATTACACAAAAATTATGTGCATGAACAAACAAAGTGACATTAAGTCAAAGTGATAGCAGTCATACACTCTCTGGTGCCATGATCCTGTCATATATCACAAGCTAATTGGAGTTGGGCTGGGTCAGAACTTAGATAGGAGACCTCAGAATCAATACTTGGTTGCTGCAGGAAATGGTGTGCTGTATTTCTAGACATGACTAAAAGGCTACTGAATTTCAGTGATGGGTTAAGTGACCCATGTACACATTTCATTTTCATTATATTGGGCCAGATCACCATCTGGTGTAAACTGACACAGTTCCATTGAAATCAATGGAGCTATGCCAATTAATACAAGCTAAAGATCTGGCCATTATGTTTGGGATCCTTCCAGATGAAATGCAATATAAACATTCAATTTATGACTATGAGAGCAGGCAATCAAGCAACAAGATCCCTTCTGCCAGATTCACTGGAGCAAACATGTTCTGGAACTCATTTACTATAGTCTGTCTCCAAAGATAGTTCCCTCAGTTATTAATTCCCAGTGTCCACTCGAAGCTATGCTGATATGCTCTGGAAGCTGGAGGGCCATGGATAAAAGATCCTTAACTCTGCTCTAAATAAGTCCTCCCCATTTATAGCCTTTGTGTGGGAAGATGTACTCCAGATACAGTATTACTCTGAATGGAAAGACAGAGAGATCTCTCTCACCAATGCACACCCTTAGAAATATCAAAAAACAAGTTGAGGGGTACTGAGCCAGAGGTTGTGAACACAAGGTGGAGGGTTTCACCTCTGCCACTTTCATTTACAATCATATCAAGTCAGTATCAACCCATCTTTATCAGCTGCTCATTGTTCATGAGCCTTTGTGAACTGTGTTTCTGGTCACAGTCCATTTCATAGCAGACAGATGTGCATATCTCTAAATCACCACCACTTGCACTAATCTTTCCAGTAGACCCAAGAGAGCTCAAGGATTGACCGGACACTCAGAATGGATGACCTCTTCAACCCTAAAAGACATCTTTTCAGATCAGAACTGAGGCGTATTGGTAGGCAGTGTGGGAGGGGAAGTTTGCCTGTTCTGTGGACAGACAACTTCATGTTCAGGACTGTGAATCCAGCATCTCAATCAGCTCCACATTCAGTTTACAAATACTAGCAGAAAAACATATGTCCATAGCTCAACAAAGGCCACTTTATAGTGAGGAGCATGTATGGAGAATTTGTGAGAGGTGAGGGGTTTAGAACAATATGATAAAAGAGCTGCAAGAAATTCTCAAATTCATAAGACTGCAGTGAGCATATGTGGATTGATAACCAGTGTGATTTTTCTGGTAATTTTATACTGTAGACATATGAACAATATCTCACCAGTGGATAACATCAGTTGTCAGTCACATATATATTTTATAACAACCAGAACACTTTTTTCCCACCCACAAAGCGGTTGGTGGTTAGCTTTGATTTCTTTTTCTACTGCAAAGCATTTTTTCTTTTTCTTTCATTCTTTTTCTTTTTAAAATGTTAATGGAAGTTAACTATAGAGAAAGTTAAAAAACAGTATTCAAGAGCTTAGACCAAATAATTAGAAAAAATATTCCAGTTTTAAAATGTTCTGTTTGTTTTAAATATGAAGATTGTTTATTACTTAGAGAACTAGTGCACTGCTTTCAGCAATACAAATCAGATTTCTGACAAAACTGTATCAAAACCATTTTCAACAAAGAACAAGAAATGTAGCAAGTTTCCATGCTTCAGTCAGAACATATATTGTACAACATTTCCAATGAAATCTTACTCAATTATACAGAAATAAATGTACATCAATAACGAGCGTGTATTGTAGGTTCTGTAACAAATCTGTACTGATGAGGAAATGACCCCTTCCTGTGATTTTCTTTCCCTTCAGCTGTGGGATATTTTCCATGTTTCATATAATCATCGTGCTATCTTTTCTCTATATATTTGCCACAATTGACTACAGTTTTTAGAACGGATATATGTAAGGAACAGTGACTGATAGTTTTAAAAAACCAGTGGATAGACAACTTCAGGAACCTGTTATACTCATGATTTCAAATGATCAGAAAGTTATTTTTATTAAAGAAATATTTTTACTACTATATTTTGGTCTGCGACTTGGAACATTTCATTACGAATTCCTATCAGAACACACTTCCTCGAAGAACTGGAGAAATTCAAGATGGTAGATTCCCAAATAGATGGGAACAAAAGCCATCTATTTTTCAAGGGTGTGATATGGACATAGGACTTGATACAACTCCCAAAGCAACTAATGGGCAGCTTTGTTGACTTCAATTGGAATTGAATCACACCCAGAATTTGCAGAGCTCCGTGTGGATACAAAAAGGTGTATCCGCATCTGATCCGCTATGCTCAAAAATTGTGTGTGGATATCCGCATTTACAGATTTGCAGGGCTCTAAACAGCTCCACAGGTCACTGTGCAACAGTGATACAAGGCTGTGTTAAGCCCACTTCTCCCCAGAGACCTCCTGCCCTGCCGCCACTCTGCCCCTGTAGGACCTCCTTCTCCACTCTGGGAAGGGAGGCTACAATTCTGGGTCCTTCTATGCAACACTGCCCTCCCAGTCGGGGACTCGGACACACCTACACAGTTGCAGCAGCTCTAATGCACGCGGCCATTGACGCCTGCTCGTTTAAAGAACAATCCCACCTTCAAAATGGTCCCTTCTTGGAGTTGTAGTTTACCTCCTCCCTTTGAGCAAGATGGGGACTACTAGTCCCAGAATGCTCAGCACGCTGCTGCGTGAATTCAGAGAGCCAAACTGGAGCCCGCAGGCTGGGTGACAGCCGCTCCATTCGGGTAAGTGTGTGCTGCAGAGTCCTGTGCAAATACAAAATTTGTATCCGCATCCATACTGCACTCCGCAAAAATGGTCTGCAGATATCCGCATCCCCGGATACAAAGCAGATACCTGCGGATTTGCAAGGCTCTAATAATTTGACCTGAAGGGGCCCCATGTGAGATGAAATGAGAGAGACAAAAATATTATTATGCAGGTATTTGAAACTGCTGTGGGACTCATTCCTCGGGTGTAAATAACTCTTTCTATAACATCTGTTCCATAATTCTTTATTTCCGATGTAACTAAATTACAACCATAAAAGTGAGGGGACACCAAATTTGTGTGGAACATAGGTGACTTTGGGACAATAGTGAGAGATTACCTTGAAATTAGGTACACGTGAGAGGTATGCTCAGGCCATAGTGAGGCATTGACTTAGCCTGAGTGGGACAGTGGTGACAAAATGTATTTACTGCATAATACCTACATGGTTTAAACCCATTCTGCAGATGCTCTCTGCTATTCAGACTGACACAGTAACTAGAATATGAGCATCTAAGGATTTGTCTACATGGTGGGGTAATGTGGAGTATGGGGATGTGACTTCTAAAGTGCATTAATGTGGTGAAACATTAATTGGTCTTTGTAGTACTGAGTCAAAGAATATTTTAGGGTCAAATCCTGAAGTCCCTATAGGGTCCTCTCTTAGACAACGGGAGTTTCCTTGAATTAAGGGACTGCAAGATTTTCCAATGATGAATAAGGAAGAGCATATTTATCTTGGGGATGATTTGCTTTTGTTACAACTTACTAACAGCAGTCAAAGTCTCACTGTTTCTTCCCACTGATCAGTCTGCTACACACACTGACTTCATCCCACAACAAAACTCATGCCATTCAACGGCAGAGGGGGCTTATTTGTTACGTTTTGTTTGTTTGAGTAGTTGAGTCTCTCACGTTACTAAGGCTGGAACGATAATTTCCCCAAGTCGTGTGCAATGTGACTAAAGCTTCAGAAACACAAAAATGATGTTCTGCCATGGCTGTATTTGTGTGCATCTATTCAGGGCACAACTAAATATTTAACAGAAGTGACTGCTCATTTCTTCAGTACCCTCCTATGGACAAAACTTGAGGGAGAAGAAATGAGGATCAGCCTATACTGGGCCCTCAAAAAAGCCTGAGGTCCAATTTGCATGAGGTAATATGTTAATTTGCATATATTTACAGATTGAGACTGTTGGCAAATTACCTTCCTTTTTTTTTTTTAAAGAAAAAATTCCTCCTCTTCAGGAACAGATGTTTCCCCATGAGGCCACTTCAGGGGCAGTTCCCCTCTATCTGGGTGGGGTTGAGCTGTTCCTTCTCGCTCTATTTCCATCTGTCTCACGACTGAGTAACCTAATTCCTGTCTCTACCTGCATTTTCCTCCCCTACAGTCCCACCTCCAATCACCCTCCTTCAAATTCATGCTTCTCTTTTAAAATCACAAAACCCATTCCCTGAAGAATATGTGTTTGTGACAATTTGTTCAGTATTTAAATATGCTAAATAAATATGGCATAATTAGTTGTGCTCTGGAAACTCTTAATAATAATAGTATTTTGGTACATGCAAAATCACAGATTCCTGGGAGAACTGCTGTTCAAGATCCCAGAAAAGGCGGCATTTCAAAACTTCAGTGACTGTGCTGAAGTGGTGAAGAGAGCTGGCAGCAAATTATATCCCTTAGCAGTGGCGTTAGAACAGTTTTAAAATGAGGGGTGCTAAAAGCCATTGAACAAAACTGTAAACCCCATATATGATGGAAACCCCTTCAAGCTTAGCACCCCCTACACACCTAGATCCAGCACCCCGGTTCCATAACGAAACATTAGGTTAACTGCAACAAGAGCAAACGTCAGTGTTAAACTGATGAACAGTGTTTTTTTTTTAAACATATAACACTCTGTGGGGAAATTAAATACAGGAAAAGGAAATGCTCTAAAAAAATTACACTGTGAATAAAGGGTAGATATGATCCATATCATTATGTCAGTGTTTCTCTATGATATGTTGAACCCTAAAATGAATCACAAACCTTTGATGCTCCCCAAAGTATTACTTAATCTATCATCATCTTACTCCGAAGTGCTTCACCGTGAATTGGAAAGTACCTACTATGTTTTCTATCCTGTTCTATGGTGCCTAGCAAAATGGGGTCAATCATTCATCAAGAAGCAGTTAATTGTTTTCACTGATGTTGCAAAGACAGGTTGCTTATCATGTAAGAAAAATCCTGAAAGATTACTAAAAATACACTCTTTGTTCTCACAGCCTAGGGCCTGGTGTACACACAGTTTTGTACCAGTATAAGTATGCTAATTAGTTTTACTTAGAACAACCCCTAGGTGCATGTGGTTATACCAATATAAACATACTTTATACTAGTACAATTTATTCCCCTTCTTGCAAAGGAATATCTACAGCATAACTGTATCCACACTAGCGGATATATGGTATAGTTAGAGCGATAACTTTTGTCTGTAGATAAGTCCGAACACTATAGTTTGCAAAGGTTATTTATTGTTCTGATTTCAGCAAAGACTTTTCTGGCAACTATTATGACTTGAAGGAATCAAAAATTTAAATTTTACAGCAGGATATATGACTAAATAATTTTACTCTGTTTGTACCTCTTCTCAACCTGGGATTCAACCCCAATGGCTGACATAGTTGACTGTACAATTAATTTTTCATAAATTTAATCTCAACATCCGATTACTATTCTGAGGCTGGAATATGCACATTAAAAGTAGGCATTTTATTAGTCCACATATAGTCTGTGCTGGGTCATCATCTGAGACTGCTATAACATGAAATATATGGCACAATGTGGGTGAAACAGAGCAGGAGACATACACTTCTCAGTCACAAATTTAATTAATACATTATTTTTTTTAATGAGCATTATCAGCATGGAAGCATGTCTTCTGCAGGGCCAGTGCAACCATTCAGGCGACCTAGGCGGTCGCCTAGGGCACTGGCATTTGGGGGGCGCCATTTTCTTTGGCAGCGACCACGGCGGCCGGATCTTCGGCCGCCCCGATTGCCCCCAGCATTTAGGGGGAGGGAGCTGGGGCAGGGAAGTGTGGGAAGGGCCGCCTGCAGCAAGTAAGGGGGGGGCGGCATGCAGGAGAACTCCCCACCCCAGCTCACCCCTGTCCCACCTCCTCCCCGAGCACGCCGTGGCCGCTTCACTTCTCCTGCCTCCCAGGCTTGCGGTGCCTAAGCTGATTGGTGCCGCAAATCTGGGAGGCGGGAGAAGTGAAGCAGCGACGGCGTGCTCGGGGTGCTCATGCATGGAGCAGGGCTGAGCTGGGGCGGGGGGGTGCCTCAGGGCAGAGGATAGGGGGTGGGGAGCTGCCGCAGGGCGGGTGCCTCAGGGCGGAGAGGGGGAGCTGCCGTGGAGGGGCACCTCAGGGCGGGGGTGCGGGGAGAGAGGGCACAAGGTGGAAGTTTCGCCTAGGGCATGAAACATCCTTGCACCGGCCCTGGTCTTCTGGAATGGTGGCCAAAGCATGAAGGGACATACAAATATTTAGCATATTTGGTATGTAAATACCTTGCAATGCCAGCTACAAAAGTGCCATGCGAATGCCTGTTCTCACTTTCAGGTGACACTGTAAATAAGAAGCGGGCAGAGTTATCTCCCGCAAATGAAAACAAACTTGTTTGTCTTAGCAATTGGCTGAACAAGAAGTAGGACTGAGTGGACTTGTAGGCTCTGAAGTTTTAAATTGTTTTGTTTTTGAGTGCAGTTATGTAACCAAAAAAATCTACATTTGTAAGTTGCACTTTCATGACAAAGAGATTGCAGTACAGTACTTGTATGAAGTGAACTGAAAAATACTATTTTTTTTCATTGTTACAGTTCAAATATTTATGTACTTTGATTTCAATTACAACACAGAATAGAATATATATAAAAATGTAGAAAACCATCTGAAATATTTAATAAATTTCAACTGGTATTCTATTGTTTAACAGTGCAATTAAAACTCTGATTAATCACAATGCATTTTTGTAAATTAATCAGTTAACTGTGATTAATTGACAGCCCTACTAATAATAGAAGGGCTTTGATGTAGGGAAAGGAGAAGGCAACTGCTTTAAACCTGGAGGCAGTAACAGTGCTAAATATTGTTCCCAAAAACTCTGGGAGAAAAAGTGTTTAGATGTTGCTTAATACTGCTACATTTTTCTATTTATCCAGTTAAAAGACACAGTTCTAGTACCTTCCCTCTTACATTTAGAAAATCTTCTTTTTGCTACAATACATATTGAGTATAATTATATTTTCATTTAGCAATATTTGCTAAATTTAAGCAACAAATTTAGCAATAAGTGGCTTGCCGTATTATCACAATAACCAAGGCCATTCAATAATAAATAAGAATAACTTCATCTTAATTTTTATGGTATCTTTCATCTTGAAAAATCCTAAAGCACTTTATTACTTTATGACCAGGTTTTAGCACCTTAAAAATCTATGAATTCAGTGGGACTACTCACATGAGTAAGTGTTTTCAAGATAGAGTCCGTAACATACACAGGGACAGTTTTCTCTGCAAGAAATTACCCTGACAATACTGCTTCTCAGGAGGCAACCACTTCAAGGAATAAAAGATATTGCAAACAAATAACCAGATAGCTAGACCATCCTGAAGTTCTAACATGGCTGTGTTTTCAGACAATCTGTTAACTTCCTTTAGCAGTGACCGTTATGAACATCTTCAATGCCCCAGCAAACATAAAGCAGCAGATTATTATTGAGTGCCTCATGCTGTACAATATCCTGAATTATTTTTAAAATAATATGCTGCTGTTTGATTAATGAATAATTTCCAAGAAAAAAGATTTTATACTCCTTTTTTACTGTTGATTTTTTTGGCATAGTACTTGAGCATGCACCAACTTTAAACATCTTGGTAGTCAATTGACGTAAACTCACACGTTTAAAGACAGGCACATGATTAAGTACTTTGCTGAATTGGGGCTCAGCCTGGTACTACCTCCAATACCTTAGCCCATTTAGGGCTTTACAGGTCCACACCACCATCTTAAGTTTCACCAAAAGCATATCACAAAGCACAGCTGAGTGATCACGGTGAGACGCTCTGCTATGTAAGTGAACTATCACGCTCTGTACCAGCTTCTATTTAGTCTGGTTTTAGGCCTATCCCTTTGTACAGAACACTGAAGTAATGTAACCTCAAGGCAACAAAAGCATGGATGACAGTTGCAAGATTTGCTCTTGGCTGTATGTAAAAGATAAAAAGGTGACCAGGCTGCTACTGCTACCTGCAACTGGGACTCCAACAGACACCTAGACTGTGAACCTGACCAACAAATGGCAGACACACACACTCAGTTAAGGGGAAAAGAATTATTCTTACCATCCTCTATGGTTGCTCTCCTCCCAAGCCAAACAACATCACCTCAGTCTTGTCTGGATTCACATCCATGTACCATTGTCACCCAGTCACTGACTAAGGTCCCTGAGTGTTTTGGATGGGTCAAATGAAATGGAGATTAGACTAAAAAGAGTAAATTGGATGACCCGGGTAATTATAGGCCTATCAGTCTGACACTGATCCCTGGCAAGATAATGGAACAGCTGATATGGGAGTCGATTAATAAGGAATTAAAGGAGGGTAATAAAATTAATGCCAATCAAGATGGGTTTATGGAAAACAGATCCTGTCAAACTAACTGGATTTTTTTATGAGATTACAAATTTGGCTGATAAAGGTGTGAGGCTGGCAGACCAGGTCATGCAAGAGTGTATTCAGATCAATTCACTTGTGTATTAGTACAGATCAAAGCAATGGTTAGATGTATAAGAGTGTTTTGGGTGTTTAAAGTTCATGAAAACTAATGGGACATTATTTGCATAGTTTTCAGTTATCTGTTCCTGTTGTAATGTAATAGCAAACATTTACATTGTGTATATCCCTGTAACTAAATAACCCATCAAATAAATCTTGTGAAATACTAATGAAGAACTTAAGGACTTTAACAGAAAATACTAATTACAAAGTAAGTGGCCATCATGTATGAGTGCCTTACTCACTCATTGTCATCAAAGGAAAAACCCACATGGGTAAAGACATTGTCGGTTTGTCTTCTGTTCAAAGAAGCTATAAATATGGGATTTATGGAAATATCCTTTATCTCTAACTTTTTGGACTCTTACAGGGAAGTGTACCAGATCCCAGAGACAATCTGGATACCCTGAAAGGACTTGTGGGAAACTGGCAGTTTATTACATCACTGCCACCATTTGGAATTACAAACTGTAACTCACCTCTTATTACATTTTACCTGCTTTAGCCTCTCAATAACTCTCATTTCCTTTTCTTAGTTAATAAATCTATAGTTAATTTACTATAGAATTGGTTGCTAGCATCATCTTTGGTGTAAGATCTGGAGTACCAATTGATCTAGGGTAAGTGGCCAGTCTTTTGGGACTGAGAGCAAACTGATGTGGTGTGATTTTTGGTTTAAATAATCTTTTATCACAAACTTCAGTTTGTCTGGGTGGCAAGATAGACTGGAGAGTCTAAAGGGACTGTCTGTGACCCCATGGTAAGACTGTTATAGTGTTCCAGGAGTTCACATTTGGTGAAATCTAATTGCAGAACACACCATTAGCTTGGGGTATTTGCTCTGTTTTCTGACAGTCTGCCCTGAGGAAGGCACTCACAGTGGTGAGCTACTCCAGACATTGTGACGAATGGTAATAGTGTTGATGTAACAGACTTAGATTTCTGCAATGCATTTAACTTGGCACTGCATGACATTTTGTTTAAAAACTAGAATACAAAATTAACATGGCACACATTAACTGGATTAAAACTGGCTAAGTGATAGTTCTCAAAATGTAACTGTAAATGGGGAATCGTCATCGATCGGTATGCTTCCAGTGGGGTCCCACAGGGATCAGTTCTTGGCCCTATGCTATTTAACATTTTCATCAATGAAGAAAACAAAAAATCATCACTGATAAAATTTGCAGATGACACAAAAATTAGGGGAGTGGTAAATAATAAAGAGGACAGGTCATTGATTCAGAGCAGGCAAACAGTATCTGCTGTAATAAGGCTAAATGTACATGCATACATCTAGGGACAAAGAACCTAGGAAAGGGTGGACTCTATCCTGGAAAGCAGTGACTCTGAAAAAGATTTGGTTGTGGTGGATAATCATGGCAACATGAGTTCCCAGCGTGATGCTGTGGCCAAAAGAGTGAATGTGATCCTGGGATGCATAAATGGGAATTTTGAGTAGGAATAGAGAGGATATTTCACCACTGTATTTGGCACTGGTGTGGCTGCTGCTTTAATACCGTGTCTAGTTCTGGTGCCCAAAATTCAAGAAGGATGTTGATTAATTGGAGAGGGTTCAGAAAAGAGCCAAGAGAATGATTAAAGGATTACAAACATGTTGTATAGTGATAGACTTTAAGGACTCAATCTATTTAGTTTAACAAAGAGAAGATTAAGGGGTGATTCGATTACAGTTTACAAGTATCTACATGGGGAACAAATACTTAATAATGGGCTCTTCAATCTAGCAGAGAAAGAAATCTAACAATCTAAATCTAACAATCCCCAATGGCTACACAAAATCAGACTAGAAATAAAATGTATATTTTTAACAGTGAGCATAATTAACCTTTGGAATAATTTCCCCAGGGTTGTGGTGGATTCTCCATCACTGGCTATTTTTAAATCAAGGCTGGATATTTTTCTAAAAGATCTGGTCTAGGAATTTTGAGGGGGGAAGTTCTATGGCCCCTATTATATAGGCGGTCAGGCTATATGATCACCATGATCCCTTCTGGCCTTGGAATCTAGGACATTTCACTATCCTTGCCCATATGCACCTAAAAATAATCTGGGATAATAAATTAGGCTGCAAGTGCTCATATAAAGTATGAACTAAAAGATATGAGAAATCTTATACAGTGACCAGAAATGCAAAATTAAAATTGATGCAATTCAAGTGACATCATAGGTTATATTTTAGCATTGCTCAGTAATATGAGCCTATTGTAGGGCAATGCAGTGACAACCTCTTTTGGAAATTGTTGGACAAAATGGATAACTATGGACTTATCTTCTGGGAATGTGCTAAATTCAGGAAAATGTTGATTCCCTGTTTTCACCATAATTAGTATAAGTCTGCTTCATGCATGTTAGCAGACTATACACAAAAAGATGATGGGGATAAATGGAATAAATGGATTAATGGTGGCAGAAGAAAAGTAAGCTAAAGGCGCTTGAAAGATCTCTGAGAGCCAACAATTCAGAAAGGAACCTGGGTAACAAAATTGAGAAACTAGAACTAATGGTGCAGGAAGTGAAGCTAGATATTATAGGGATAACAGAAACATGGTGGAATAGTGGTCATGACTGGAATAAAAGTATTGAAGGTATTGAAGACAGAAATAAAGGCAAAGGTGGCAGAGTAGCATTGCATATTAACAATGAGGTAGACTAAAAAAACTAGAAGAGATGGAATGGATAAAACAACAGTAATTGGGATGAAATACAACATGGTTTTACAAAAGGTATATCACGCCAGACCAACCTCATCTCTTTCTTTGAGAAGATAACAGATTTTTTAGACACTGGAAATGCAGTAGATCAAATCTCCCAGGATTTCAGTAAGTTATTTGATATAGTTCCACCTGGGAAATTATTAAATTGGAGAGGATGGGGATTAATATGAGAATTGAAAGGTGGATAAGGAACTGGTTAAAGGGGAGACTACAATGGGTCATACTGAAAGAACTATCAGGCTGGAGAGAGGTTACTAGTGGAGTCCCTCATATATCAGTCTTGAGACCAATCTTATTTAACATTTTTATTAATAACCTTGCACAAAAAGTGGGAGTGTGCTAATAATATTTCCAGATGACACAAACTTGGGACGTATTTCCAATATGGAGGAGGACTGGAATATCATACAAGATGATCTGGGTGACCTTGTCAACTGGTGTAATAAAAATAGGGTAAATTTTAATGATGCAGAGTACAAGGTCATGCATTTAGGCAATAGCAACAAAACATTTTGCTATCAGTTGGGGACTTATCAGTTGGAAGTGATGGAGGAGGAGAAAGACCAGGGTGTATTGGTTGATCACAGGATGACTATGAGCCATCAATGTGATACAGCTGTGAAAAAGGCCAATACAGTCCTAGGATGCATCAGGCAAGGTATTTCCAGTAGAGACAGGGAAGTATTAGTACCATTATACAAGACACTGGTGAGACCACATCTGGAATACTGTGTGCAATTCTAGTCTTCGATGTTTAAGAAAGATGAATTCAAACTGGAACAGGTGCAGAAAAGGGCTGCTGGGATGATCCGAGGAATGGAAAACCTACCTTATGAGAGGAGATTCAAAGAGCTTGGCTTGTTTAGCCTAACCAAAAGAAAGCTGAGGGCAGATATGATTGCTCTCTATAAGCACATCAGAGGGATAAATACCAGGGAGGGAGAGGAGTTATTTAAGTTAAGTGCCAATGTGGACACAAGAACAAATGGATATAAACTGGCCATCAATAAATGCAGGCGGCTCCCATTGGCCTGGAGCAGTGATCTGCGGCCAGTGGGAGCCGCAATCGGCCGGATCTGCGGATGGGGCAGGTAAACACACTGGCCCGGCCTGCCAGGGGCTTTCCCTGCACAAGCGGCGACCCTTGTGTGAGAAACCCTCCCCTAGATTCTCTTCTGCAGAACTGCCACTTAGGCAGTCAGTCCCCAGCCTGTAGCGATGCATGGGATTCTTCCATCCTAAGTGCAGGACTCTGCACTTGTCTTTGTTGAACCTCATCAGATTTCTTTTGGCTCAACCCTCCAATTTGTCTAGGTCACTCTGGACCCTATCCCTATCCCTACCCTCCAGCATATCTACCTCTCCCGCCAGCTTTAACTTCTTTAACTTGCTGGCAAGAATACTGTGGGAGACCAAGGCAAAAAAAACATTGAGTACTTCAGCTTTTTCCACATCATCTGTCACTAGGTTGCCTCCCCCTTTCAGTAAGTGTCCCACACATTTTCCCTGACCTTCTTCTTGTTGCTAACATACCTGTAGAAACCCTTCTGGTTACCCTTCATATCCCTTGCTAGCTGCAACTCCAATCGTGCTTTGGCCTTCCTGATTACACCCCTGCATGCATGAACAGTATTTTTATACTCCTCCCATGTCATGTGTCCAAGTTTCCATTTCTTGTAAGCTTCCATTTTGTGTTTAAGCTCACCAAAGATTTCTCAATTAAGCCAAACTGGTCACCTGCCATATTTGCTATTCTTTCCGCACTTCTGGATGGTTTGTTCCTGCGCCCCCAATAAGGCTTCTTTAAAATACAGCCAGCTCTCCTGGACTCCTGCCCCCTTATATTATTTATAATAGCTTGTTTAATTTTGTATTAAAATATGCTACAAGTCAGTAGCAATTTATACAGCACTTATTACTTAAATACTTCATAAGACAAGCACATCATTTCCTCTGTTATAGTTTCCTTTATGACTATGGGACTAACCCTCCTCTTATTTTTATTGAGTAGTTCTATTGATTTAAACTGCACTTCTCCTAGCAGTAAGGCAAGCAAGAGTTGGCCCTGCATGCTGTTCTTTATGGTTGCATAAGATATTGACAAAAATAAAGAAAAAAAATCAAATGGCACCCATTCCTGAATAATATTGGAAGATCTATAGCAGGTGCACTTGAAAAGATCATTCCGTCTTTAGAAAATGTATGGATACTACCACTATTTCCCATTTTAGTATAGGGAACATCTGGAACTTGTACTGTCTCTAACACCACCATGAGCAATTTTTAATTGTGCCCAGTGAACACACACATTTTGCAAATATGTCACAGTGAAGATAATGTAGAATGTCTTGTTTGTTTTTAAAGACATGAGAAACAAAACCAGACCCAAACAATCCCCTCTGTGAATAGACAGAAGCAGAAGCCTGTTTGTTATGTGAGCAAGTCACGATAGAGGACAGGAGTTAGCTGTGTGATAGGCACCCTTCATCCCCGTGATCTCATGGGAGTGTCTGGTCCAGGGATCCCAAAGGATAGACAAGACAAAGTCACTCATCAACCTACGAGCCAACTTGGCAGAAGGTAACGTGGGCCAAGATCTTGATACTGTAGCTTCAGTGAGGGACTCTCTACAAAGAACTACTTGCTGGATGGGTGTATTAATTTGAAATGGTTCCCCCTTTGAGTTGTGCAGTCCCCGATGCGGTTTCCTAGGGCAGCTAGTAGCAGGGAAATAACACTGGATCTTTTATTTGTAATTTAGTTTATTGGGCAAATTTTTACACTAGTAAACCAGTCAAGTACACTAGTTTAAATCCATGGTAATTCCACTGATTTCCATTGGAGTTACAATTCCACTGACCTAATGGTGTTACTTCAGATTCCTACCAGGATAACTGACAGCAGGATTTGTCTCACACAGTTTTACTTTTTTAAAATTATTATTTCTGTTATTATAGATCTCTTTGTTTTAAGCATGTATTATTTCTCCATTTGGTACAGAGGAGGGCAGATTCATATTTTTGATGTACTCTGATATTAAGGTGACAAAGAGCATAAAAACTTATAAATAAGAAATACAACATTACTAGCTCACTACAGCATGGCCTGTTATATCATGTTATTTCTGAAAACAATTGCAATAAAAATAAATATTACCAACACCATAGCCCACAAATCTCAATTATTGGGAGTTTTCCAATTGTTTTAAAACAAAGAAAAACCTTTAAAAATGAAGTAACTATCTTCACGTAAATAATTCATGTACACATAGAGGACCAAAGTGTCAAATGGTTGGCTTAATGTTTTATGTTTAGTATTGATATTATGTGCACCTTGTGCTCGAGAGCTCAGGACTTAGTTTATATCGACTGCTTTTCATATTTTTTAAGCACTACATAGTGCAATGCACACTCTAAATTATAGCTCTTTCTCCAGGGGCATTTAACACCTTGGTGACACCCCCAAAATAAATAGCATAGATAAGTGGCTGATTTGCAGATTCACCATTTGCTGGGCTCTCTGGATACACCTTACTTACTCTCCTTAAGTTCAGACCCAATATATAGGCACACATAGTAAGCAGGTCCAACAACATTTTTAAAGGGTTCTCATCTCTCAAAGAGGCTAAGGTACAAGTAGGCCTCAGGACTCAAGCTTCATATTTTTTCAATGAAAATCTGATGTCTGCTCCCAATTATGCAGTCCCAATTCAAATGACCGAAATAAATTATTGTCTCTGGAAGTCATAGGCACTAAAGTAACCATAAATAAATATGAATAATAAAAGTAGAAACTGAAGTAGAAACTGTGTGTATGCTGAATCTATACTGTGTGCACATTTTGTTAAGTCTTTCACTGTTAAATCTGCAGATTTTTCTGAGAGAAACAGTTCCTATTGGGATGTTATTAAATATGGTAGTCAGATTCTATCAAGCTGTTCTGTTTATATCCAGAAAAGCAGAAAATACCTTGGAGATTTGTCACAGCCACTTTTGCAAATTCATACTTTGAAAGAGCTGCTTATAATACAGAAAACAGCCTAGCACTTCTTTAATGAATGGCATACATAGCATAATATTTCATCTTACAGTCAAGGTATATTTTCAGTAGAAAAGCAGTTATGTTACAACCAGACTAGAAAATTAAATATACTACTCAGAGAGAAGAAAACCTCCATGCAGCCTACAAAGTTTAAACAACCAAGTGAATGATACAGCAGGCATCCTGTTCAAAAGTAGATTGTTTTCATTATTTGTAAATCATAATTAGGCACTGTATTGTCATATGCATCAGTTCCATTTTAATTATACAGCATCTCTAAATTAAAACAGGCAGGGACAAGTAAATTTAATTTAAGACAAAATAACTAAAAACATACACTGTTCTGCAGCAAAAAGGTATGTGTTTTATAGCCAAAAGATTTAAATTATGAAGATTCAAGTGTGTTTGACTATCATAATTTTCTGAATGTTAAAGGCAATGTTAAGTATCATAAATACTATATTGTATTCCCTGGGTCAAATTCTACTCGCAGCCACACCCATGCAACCTAAAATTTGACGCAGATGTTAATGAACATTAACATCACTATTTGAAAATATCTGACTTATACATGTGTAACAACCCTATTTGGCTACACATCTTTGTAGTCTAACAAAATTCTTTACAAGATAGCAAAAGATACATGGCTGACTATTGGCATGAATGGTGTAATATTTGAATTTGGCAAATGTATTTGAGTTTAGATTTTCAATGGGGAAAGGAAGACTCATTATTTTGATTTTATTAGGCAACCATATAAATACTAGCAGACACCTATGCTATTTCCTCTTTTAAAAAGGACCATCCCTGAAGCAGGCTTGAGTAGTATACATGAGCTAGAAAACAGGTTACCTTCATAATATAGCACAAGAAAACAAATCCACAGTTTGTTGATTCTGATTACTTTGATCCTCTTACAAATCTTTAAATGAAATTAAAAGTTAGAAAATTCAAAAACAATAAAAGGAAATACCTTTTCTTACAATGTGTAATGAAGCTGTGGAACTCACTGCTACTGTATGTTGTTGAAGCCAAGAATTTAGCAAGATTAAAAAAGGGATCAGACATTTATATGGTTAACAAGAATAGGCAGAATTAAAAGAGTTAGTGCTAACATTAATTTTATAAGAGATATTATAAAATCAGAAGCCAATCTCTAATTGAAGTGATTAGGATGAGATTTAATTTGGGGGCAGATTATCCCACACCAATCTACTGTGAGGTTTCTTGCACCTTTCTCTAATGCTTTTGGTGCTGGCCATTGTGGGAGACTGGAGACTAATGGACCGTGGATTAGATCCAGTATGGCAGTTCCTCCTATGTTCACCCTAAAGAATCAACTTTTTCAAAATATATCACTATGGATGTCACCCACCATAGATTTTCAAGGGAGAAAACAAGGAGCAACTTCTAAGTCCTTATAGGGCAAGAAAAGGAAAAGTTAAATAAAATAACTAGTGTTGAAAATCCTAGGTTGGACTATCCTGACAAAATTCATGCACAGATCTGTCTCCTTCTGTGTAGACTGAGGATTTATCTGTCTTTGTGGCACTTTCCCCTCACAATGGATATCACAGAGAGTGCTATATAGGTCTGGGGTCTGTGGTGGGTGCCTAATAGCCCTTTGGTGATTTCCCTGATAAAGTAATACAGGAAGTATTATCCTTACTGAATGGGGAGGCCAACCTAGTGACAGATGATGTGGAAAAAGCTGAAGTACTCAATGCTTTTTTTGCCTTGGTCTTCACAGACAAGGTCAGTTCCCAGACTGCTGCACTGGGCAGCACAGTATGGGGAGGAGGTGAGCAACCCTCATTGGTGAAAGAACAGGTTAAGGACTATTTAGAAAAGCTGGACATGAACAAGTTCATGGGTCCAGATCTAATGTATCTGAGGGTGCTAAAGGAGTTGGCTGATGTGATTGCAGAGCCATTGGCCATTGTCTTTGAAAACTCATGGTGATTGTGGGGAGGTCCCGGATGACTGGAAAAAGGCAAATATAGTGCCCATCTTTAAAAAAAGGGAAGAAGGAGAATCCTGAAAACTACAGAACAGTCAGCCTTAACTCAGTTCCTGGAAAAATCATGGAGCAGATCCTCAAGGAATCCATTTTGAAGCACTTGAAGGAGAGGAAGGTGATCAGGAACAGTCAATATGGATTAACCAAAGTCAAGTCATGCCTGACCAATCTGATTGCCTTCTATGATGAGATAACTGGCTTTATGGATATGGGGAAAGTGGTGAACATGATATACCTTGACTTTAGCAAAGCTTTTGATATGGTCTACCACAGTATTCTTGCCAGCAAGTTAAAGAAGTACAGATTGGATGAATGGACTATAAAGTGGATAGAAAGCTGGCTATATCGTTGAGCTCAACGGGTAGCGATCAATGGCTCGATGTCTAGTTGGCAGCGGGTATCAAGCGGAATGCCCCAAGGGTCTGTCCTGGAGCCAGTTTTGTTCAACATCTTCATTAATGATCTGGATGATGGGATGGATTGCACCCTCAGCAAGTTTGCCGATAACACTAAGATGGGGGTAGAGGTAGATATGCTGGAGGGTAGGGATAGGGTCCAGAGTGACCTAGACAAATTGGAGGGTTGGGCCAAAATAAATCTGATGAGGTTCAACAAGAACAAGTGCAGAGTCTTGCACTTAGGATGGAAGAATCCCATTCACTGCTACAGGCTGGGGACCGACTGGCTAAGCAGCAGTTCTGCAGAAAAGGACCTGGGGATTACAGTGGCTGAGAAGCTGGATATGAGTCAACAGTGTGCCCTTGTTGCCAAGAAGGCTAATGGCATATTGGGCTGCATTAGTAGGAGCATTGCCAGCAGATAGAGGGATGTGATTATTCCCCTCTATTCAGCACTGGTGAGGCCACATTTGGAGTATTGCATCCGGTTTTGGCCCCCCCCCACCCAATAGAAAGGATGTGGACAAATTGGAGAGAGCCCAGCGGAGGGCAACAAAAATGATTAGGGGGCTGGGGCTCATAATTTATGAGGAGAGGCTGAGGGAACCGGGCTTATTTAGTCTGCAGAAGAGAAGAGTGAGGGGGGATTTGATAGCAGCCTTCAACTACCTGAAGGGGGACTCCAAAGAACATGGAACTTGGCTGTTCTCAGTGGTGGCAGATGACAGAACAAGGAGCAATGGTATCAAGTTGCAGTTGGGGAGGTGTTGGATATTAGGAAAACCTATTTCACTAGGAGGGTGGTGAAGCACTAGAATGGGTTATCTAGGGAGGTGGTGGAATCTCCTTCCTTAGAGGTTTTTAAGGCTCAGCTTGACGAAGCCCTGGCTGGGATGTTTTAGCTGGGGTTGGTCCTACTTTGAGCAGGGAGTTGGACTAGATGACCTCCTGAAGTCTCTTCCAACTCTAATCTTCTATGATTCTAAGTACAGCCTGAAGCATGGCAGTTGATAACCTTTAAGCAAAATAAACAGATTTTTCTTTTAAAAAATTGGTGAAAAAAGTTACATGCCTGCCTGTATGCTGATGGAAATTGGATCTGTACCTAAAACAATGGAGAAATTCAATATATAAATAACAGTATTTAAAACTTGAATGTACTTCACCAACATTTACTAATTTAGTTTTGCTTTAAGATGTTATAATACCTCACAGTTCTGCCAAAGCCCGTGTGGATCTGCTGAAGGGTTGGGCTAATATGGATGACTGACTTTTCAGAGAACTTTCTAACTTTTGCGAAAACAGATGAGTGTAGTTTGGTGGTCATTCATTCATGGCAACCGAACCTGCTGGTTTATCCTAATAAAAATATAGCACATCTTATCCAATTTTAGCTCACTGCTTTATAAGGTCTTGTGGGGAGGTAGGGGATAGATTATTTGGTCTATGAAGAGATGACGAGTGTCGTGTGGCTCATAATGAGTGAGAGTCTAAGGCTCATGGGTGAGAATCACAAGCCTCCTCCCACCTTTACTAAGGTCAAGTAAAGACTGCAGGCACACAGTAGTGTTTTGAGTGTATTTTACCTTTTAAGGAAATTAGAAGTTAAAAAGTTTAAAAAAAAAAAAGTAGAAACATAGGAAATTCAGAGATAAGGTTACACCTTTCACAACAAGCCACATGGTCTCAGTCAAATGAACCATCTCCATAACCTTAACTCTGCCCCAGTAGAGACAACAAAAGACACAACTCATACCCAAGGAACAAAAATAATAGCATTCCATTGCATTAAACAGTCATAAGGAAGTGCAAGTAAAGTACTTGTAGTGCTATAGTGGGGATGGGCTGTAATAAAATTACTTCAAAATGTCCTCCGCTGTGAATTTAAGTTCCATACACATCCAAAATTGTAGGTTTATACTGTGCACACCAGGAACATCAGTTTTAAATTCAAAAGAGTCATGAGTTAGAAGTTCAACTGTAGAAGCACTGCATATTGTTAACTACATATACACTTACATTTCAAGCCATTTTCAAAATACAAGGTTTGAGTATATAAATGCATGGCTAAGATGAACACTAAGACAAAAATGGATTATGGTTCCATTTCTTCATTAGTACATGTTAAAAATTACATCTGTCCATAGCCATAGCCTGTGGATTCCATTGTGCTAGTATTTGACAATAGAAAACAATTTAAAATAACCTTGCAGGCCAGACATCTATGAACTACAGCTGGATACTAGGTGATATAAGTGACCTGTGTTACCATCACACTCCTGACATCTCTCACTGCGTGGCTTGAAAGCTGGTCTCTCTCACCAACAGAAGTTGGTTCAATAAAAGATACTACTTCACCCACCTTGTGTCTGTAATCTCTCACTTGTAGATGTTTAAGTGAACAGACCAGGGATCGGCAACCTTTGGCATGCCGATCCATGGAACAGACAGACAAATTGCAACAACATTATGCAATCATTTCAAAATCCATAAGAGAATATAACATTGCTGCAACTCTAATGGGGCAGAGTTAAGGTTTTGGTTTTCATCTTAATGTGACTTCGATTTGTTGTACAATCTCAACTTTCACTCAGAGGTTTTGGGGTCTTGTCTACATTAGCATTCCTGAAAGGCAACACATGCTCAAAACACTGATGTGCACTTGCAACTTGATCTTCACCTTCATTAGGTTGTGAAGTCTTGACTTCAGTGGCAGTTGGATCAGGCTGTATGGCCTGGCTGTACAAAAGGAGTTAGGAACCCCACCAATGTCCCTCTTTTAGGTGCCTAAATCCTAGTTGGCTCTACTGAGGTGCACAAAACATCTGAACTTCGTAGGCACCTAAACTGTGAACCTAAGTTTTTGTGGTCGTAAGCCAGAGACACTCAAGGCATCTGAGAGCCATTCTCCTGCCTAAGCCCTGGAGTGAATGGAAGTCAAAGTTATAGCCCCAACTACATCTTTCAAAAACGTTGTAGGTTTAAATCAGACTCTTAAAGTCACACCAACAAGGGTTTTATAAGGCAGTAATAATACTTCAAGCTGTGATCTCATGAGATCTCAAACCAAGCATGGCTGGGTTCACGGGCACTAAGTTCTTGTGTTCCAGGGAGGTACTCGACCCCCGCTCCACACCAGGCCCCAGTCCCGCTCCACCCCTACCCCCGAACTCCCATCCCACCCTGCCTCTTCCCACCCCCATTCCGCCCCTTCCCCTGAGCAGGCCCTGCTCTTTTTCCTCTCCCCACCCCTCAGCGCCTCCTGCACACTGCTAAACAGCTGATCCATGGCAGGTGGGGCATGGGCATGCTATGAAAGTGGGGGAGGAGCTGATCAGTGGGGCTGCCAGTAGGTACTGAGCACCCACTATTTTTTCCCATGGAAAAATAAAACTAAAGCTCACTTTCCTCTCTGTATTGGTACTGAATCAGTGCCTGAGAATGGACTTAGAAGCATAATACTGTTTGTTGGAGGTGCCATCTTCAGATGTAAAGCTGAGGTCCTCACCATTTATATTCCGTGAAGATCCCATGGCACTTTTCTTAAGTGTCAAGGTTTGTTAACCTAGGTACCTGAAAATTTCAGTTTTGGCAATTATATTCTGTCTGCTGGTTGCTAAATTTCCCCTCTAATTTCTTATTCACATCTTATTCTAAGCCGTTTTGGAAGCACTGTTGTGCACTATTGTTGTGCATTATTGAGGGTCACTTCATTGTGCATGGCTGAGCAATAGCTTTGTTTCCTCCTTCACAGGCAGCTGCACTGCAGTGATAGTACAAAGATTTCTGGACACCGTATTTAGATTTCCACAATCAGTCTGTAAGGAACTTTAGTAGGCATCTGCCTGCAGGTGATATGTAAATGTAAGATCATTATTATTAGAGCTAGTTAGATTTTTTCAAATTTTCAGTAATTTTTTGTGAAAATGTTTCAAATTATATTGCAAACAATTTTTGCTGTTTTTGACCAGCTTACAGACTATTTGAAATTTTTGAAAACTCAGAATCTTGACAAAATTTACTGATGCACATTGTCTTTGAAAGCTCTTTGCTAAGTTTCTTTTAAAAGGTTTCAAATAATGTTTGAAATGTTTGAAAATGATGTGCTCAGAGTATGCCATGTTCTTTACCGATGTAAGCATGTACTTTCAGCACCAAATTTTGATCCTGGTTACACATCCACTCAATGTTCAGAATTAGGCTCTCTGTAAGTGGGCATATTAAATAACAGTGTACAGAGTGACAATCACACAAAATTGCACAATTGCACAAAATTGAACCTGAATGTAAAAAAAAAAAAGTACTATGCAATGATCTTACATTCAAACAACATTCAGTGGTAATCATGACAAGTCTTGGACCAACCCAGCAGCTGCTAAAGAATCCTCCTGATCATAGCTTTTCACCTTCTTGTGACAAGCTCCCACTCTCTCATCTTAGGAAAAAGTAGTTTTCAAGGATAGAATAATTATTGTTAATTAAGTTACAGAGTTAAATAGTTCAGTTAGGACCCTAAGGTCAAAGCAGCAAAAAAGGTGAACAAGAAAATAAGAGTGAGACTCCCAGGGATGTCAACTGAACATAAGTGGAGGGAGTCATTGGGTTTTTCCTGTAACTGAACAATAAATAGTGTTTTAGTAAATCAGACCGTTTGTTTCAAGAACGGAGGGCCAAATTTTCTTCTGGCATAATTCTCTTGACTTCAGTGGAGCTATTCCCAGAATTTGACCCAGAGTGTCATCTTGCACCTCACCCATCTAACGAATCCACTGCAACATACTTGGATTCAATACCGTACTCACTGATATAGGAGTCATGCACCCAGCTGACCTTCCCTTGTCAGTCAAAAGCTTAAATGTTCACGTTTCCATGTGATAATGGATCTTCATACAAACAGTTTTTCAATATTTAATTTTTTTGCTTGAATATAATGTCCCATTCCCCACTTTTTAGGAGAAAAATGGGGCCATAAAGCCAAAAAATGATATATTTTTCTACAAAAAGATCGATATTTTTACAGGTTTTTCAATAAAACACATTTGATTGTGCAGAATAACCAGAGTCTGAAAACCTAAAATTCTGAGATTTTTTAAAATTTCATTGCAAATATTTATACAGCCCTACTTTAAAAAAGGCCTGACTTTCATGCATGTAAATTCATAATCTTAATGTTGCATTAATGGAATAGAACCCAATTCTGCAAAGAAGTACATATATGTTCCCCTTTACCCATGCACAATCCCACTGAATTCAGGATCTGGCCTGTATATTCATATATATATATATATATATATATATATATATATACACACACACACACACACACACACACACATATGTATAAATATAATGTAAACATATGCATATATGCACAAATGTTCATTATAGGTAATGCTCGTAGCTACACTTCCAGTTACGCTGGCCTAATATTTTCCAGCATAAGATCAAGTTTTCACTTGCTTATAACTTTGCCAAACTTTAACCATTTTGGCTGATATTTTCCATAATGGGCATCTGCCTCAGAATAAGGGTTTATATAGTTGTTTTTTAAGTTTCAGCAAATATAGTTCAGCTGCTTCTTAGAAAGCAGTTAGTGAAATATATGCTGTTTTTCATGTTAAAAAATTCTTGAAACCATTTCACTGAGAAGTTTGAACACCTTCAAGTTTTGGTGCCAGGCCTATAAATTTGGCAGGAGGAGGGGTAAGAATTGAAGGATCCCACCCAGTATCAGGGATGTAACAATTGCTGTCCCTGTGAAAATCCACCCAAATCTGGCCAAGTTACAAGCTTCTGACTGAAGCCAAAAACCAGACTGTAAAACCTGGATGGGTAGCAACCCTAAGGCAGGAGGAGGGGTGTATAGGATCAGGCGAGGGAGTCCCTGCCAGGGACATGGGGGAATGGAGGCAGAAGGGGCTATAACCAGTAGAACACACTCCCCTCTAGAACCTGGAATTGAATGAACTCATCATTCTTCTGCTGTCACCAAACAGCTGTGAATCCCACTGGCAAAATGGGATCTTAACTTCCCCCTCTAACGGCTGGCCCACGTAGAGAATAACAGCCTATTACTGCTACCAGTTACTCAACTCAAGTAGCAGAGGTCAATGCTGTGCATCTAAAGGTCCCAAATGCACTGATGACACAGGTGGGGGTCAATATGGTTCCATATCATGGAATTTCTACTTTTTCAATTTTTTTAAATTAGGATATTGCATAGAAAAAAGCTGACTTGAAAGAACATTAAAGGTGTCAAGCCAAACACTCAATAATTAAACAATGGCAGCATTAAGATTGCCCCTGCAACTATCATTTGGCCCTCAGACATACATTCACTGTAAAAGAAATTACTACCTACAAAAGCAGTTACTAAATGTTTCTGAAGGTAACTCACTACCTTAGTTGCTCATTTCATTATATGCTGTAGTTCATGCATTCCCTTAAGACACTATTTTTATTTTTAGAGAAGCCTCTATTTGCTGAGTGTTGTGAAAGGAGCACTCAGGAGATGCGATTAGCAGTCACTTGTTTCAGTAAACACTGAATGTAACATATGCCTCTCAAGTAATGTGTATCCAAACATGCAATTTACAAATAATTAACATCATGTTAATTAGTCACATTAATTTATGCCACTTTGTGGAATTATTTCCTCAGAGTTTTTAGGAATGCTGCCAGCAGTGTGAGCCAAAGAGTGTGAAAATTTGCTTGAAGTAACTGTTGTGACTGGCTGTGACACACAGCTTGAACAACAGGCAACTAAGGGCCATAAAGACTGATTGAAGATCATGAAGTCTTAGAGGTGGGTTATTGCTGACACTGCACATACCGTGTAGCAGCCAGAGAATATTTCATATAAATAGCTCCCTGACACACACGCCCTTCACCCTCACTCTCCCTCAGTCTCTCATTGAAAAACATGTGCATACGGTAATCTACAATACCATGACAAATTCATGTAATTACCGTGGGTTATTTCATATGATGGATCTTACAAAAAAGCTGTTGAAAACAAACATAATGTCAAATCTGAGAAATGCCAAAAATTAAGCTTTAACTCCTCAAAAACAAAGGAGAAGCCATTTGGAATATTGGCTCAGTCTCAAAAAAAATCAGGCACAGCTATCCTTAAATGTGTGAGAATGGGACTTCTAAACACAGCTGTACCTTTCAGTAAAACAATATGAACTGTGCCTGGGATAAAAGAAGGAAAGAGTTGCCCTCTGTGATAGAAATAGTCAGGCCAAATGCAATTAAGAAAAAAAGTGGAAAAAAAAAAGGCACAGCAAAGTAATGGATAGGACATGGACTGTATCATCAATTTGTGTTAAGGTATCAGAATTTCAAATTGTGCAGAAATTAAAAACACCTCAGCTTGAAAGAATTAGTCAGTTTCTTGCTAAAAGACATGGAAAGAAAGAAAGAAAGAAAGAAAGAAAGAAAGAAAGAAAGAAAGAAAGAAAGAAAGAAAGAAAGAAAGAAAGATTACTGTAAAAAGTATGGCTTTTGAAAAATTAAGAATATATTTTCATCTTTCCCTGATAGTGAGATATACACACACACACACATAATGCCAACACAATTCCATATAAACATTTGTTGAAAAAACTACACTTTTGGCCCAGCAACGTGGTTTTAACGCAGGAAAAACTTCCATTGGCATCAATGGGTGTCTGGCAGCCTAAAGACTGCAGCATCATAAGCACGCTAATACAAAGCATAAGAGTTGCTTTAACTATTTGTTAGGAATAACATGTTACTTTCAGCATTTGTAAACATTTTCACAAATGCCTGGCTGTTGTCTAAATACTTACAAATGATGAATGATATGGGCCTGACTCAATGCCCACTGAAGTAAATGGAAAAACTACTGACTGCAGTGGGCATTGGATTAAGCCTTATAAATCATCTACCCACCTCTGAAATCAAAGATAATTGAATGTGACACTTCTACTTATGAATATATTTGCAAATTAGTTATTTTAATATTCAACAAGCTCTACAAAGAATTACACATTAAGGTCTAAGTACATTTACACATATACGACATACCGTATATGACATATATCATATAGAGTTCTCCATCTGTTCACACATATATATAATAGAGATTTTCACATACAGTATGGTGCATATTCTACAAACTCCTTTCTACCCCCAGTTAGAAAAGAAAGCCCTTTTCTAACAGTGCTGGGATCATTTTAGGTTATCTAGCAAAGCCAATTAAGTTAATAACACCATATTCCTAGCACTACAACTTACATTTTATTTAGAATTATTTGACTCATTTTGGATTTTATTCTTTGTATCCTTTTAAAATATTTACCCAGTATGTGGCAGAACACAGCGTATCTGAATACATGAAAGGTAGTCACTAATGCCCAGCACACTATTGAGAATTTGAAAGCAGTGAATCCATCCTGTGGTTTAGGTACAGCCTGCACTTCAAAATGATTTGAAAGGAAACTGTAGCCATTTTTCTCAATCTGAAATTTCACATGGTACAAGCAGCACTTCTCACCATGTGTAACATTTCAAATATACTATGTATTTGAAAGAAGAGCCCAGTCCTTCCTTCACAGAAATGAATGGTAAATCTCCCATGGGCCTCAGTGGGTGCAGGATCAGGGACAGTGTTTTTAATTAAAAGCATCTATCTCCAGACACTAGTTAGGCCCTCTGAGTGGAAATGCTTACCCTCGAGCTCTTGACTGTATTCCTATGAATTAAGTACTTTGAAGGTGGGCTGTCTGTAATGATCATGATGGACCTGCTCTCTCACACTTTCATGCACTCTGCATTCACTGGAGAAGTGTCTCACTTTTTTCTATGCTGATACCGTTTCTGTGGCAATTCAATAAAACCTTTCCTTTTTTGAAAGTGCCATTTCTGAGCCTTCTGCTGGAGCAGACTTGCTGAAAAAGTCTACAAAACACTCAACAATGGCTAGGCAGATGGTATGCTTGTTATATTCAACACACTCATCTCTCTGCTACCCTGCTCTACCTTCTCCTTCCATAGGTGCTGGAACTAGGGGTGCTGCCACACCCTCAGGCTTCAAGTAGCAATAACTACCCAAATACATGGTTTCCGCCTTCAGCATCCCCGCTATAAAAATTGTTCCAGCACTACTGTTTCTGTCCCCCTTCTGTTTGTTTGTTGTATTCACCTGCTGTCTCTCATTATACACTTAGGGTGCTACCTGTTTGGGGCAGAAAATGTCTTCATTACATGTGAATACAGTACCTAGCATAATGGGAATGTGACTGCCAATTGGGACTTATATATGCAACCTTATTACAAATATATCAAATCAATAATAACAATGGCAGTTATAATGGAGACACCACAAGCAAGGCAGTAAAGTCTAATGCCAGAGATAGTAAACTGGTTTCTATCTTGCCTTAGTTATACGGTGGGTTTCCAAAATGTTTAAGGTTTAATTCTTCCCTTGATGCCTGCACAGAACTTACAGACTTAAGTGGAGTTATGTGCACACAGGGGAAAATCCTGTCTCTGTAAATCCCTGAATGGATGGGATGAGATAAGGGGCAGAAGGCGATTGGTTGTGCTCCGCCTCCCTGTGATTCCACCTCCCCTGTGGATGCTAAGTGTACTCTTGAGCAATGCGGAGCCCAGTGTCCAGTCCAGTGATGGGAAGGGGACTGGGCCCATATTAAGAAGTAAGGGATGGCTAACATTTAATAAGTCATCCAGACATTTCCTCTGCCACTATAAGATCAGTCCCTGGAGTACATTTTCTAGTGCTTTGTCCAATCTAGTTTTAAAAAAACAAAGCAATGGGGCTTTCACTACTTCCCTGTGGAAAATATTTAACAGCCTAATACATCTCACTCTTGAGATTGCTTCCCTTGACACGCAGTCTGATTTCCCTTACTTAATACCATGCTATTACTCCTACGGTAGTTAAATTCCCATAGTTCACACTAAATAATTCCTTTCCCTCTTTGTTGTTTACACCTTTTTAGATATTTGCAGACAATTCAGTCCCCCCTTATCCAATATTTAGTTCTTGTAATCTTTCCTTATAAATTAATCCCTTCCTGGTCACAGATCCTGTAGGGCTCCTTTGTGGCAAACAGTGTCAGCAGCCCCATCTCAGGGCCAGGCAGAGACACATTACCCCAGTGAAAACTCTGAGACACACTGGGGGCACAGTGGATGTAGTCACTGTGCCAGTCTTGGAGAGGAAACAGTGCCCATTTGCTGCATTGTCTGGTCTGCGCCACTATGCCTGGGTCCCTGAGTGGGTGTGGAAGGGGTGGGGTAGGGTGGGGTGGGGGGAAGCTTTTAACTCTCACTTGTACACCTGTGCTGAAGACTTGCCCAATCTGGCCATTAATTTTAAAAGGTCAGATATGAGCTCTTTGCTGACATTGGCAAGCAACGCTTCACCATTGTCAGGGGTTCACATTCTGGCCCCCAGTCCAAGCAAAAGTTAAATATCTCCTGGGAAGTGGATGAGGGTTTAGATGACAGGACCATAATATCTCCATCCATCATAGGAATACACAGGCAAAAGCACAGTTATATAAATAAGTTTAATTTACCCAGCTGTTACGGTTGTATATAATTTGTGAAATGGGAATTATTTGATAAGGATATAAAACAAATACACCTCTACCCTGATATAATGCTGTCCTCAGGAGCCAAACATTTTTACCGCGTTATAGGTGAAACCGCTTTATATCAAACTTGCTTTGATCTGCCAGAGCGCGCAGCCCTGCCCCCCTGGAGCGCTGCTTTACTGTGTTATATTCGAATTCGTGTTATATCGAGTTGCGTTATATCGGGGTAGAGGTATATAATACTTAAAAGCTTCTTCTGTGCTCCAAAGCAGACATTTGGAATGGTAGTGCATTACTGCATACTGTATCAATCCATAGTATATATTGGTGCAGATATGCATGTTCAGCAACATACAGAAAAAGTTAATATTCAGAGGTAGAAGCTGATTTTCAAATGTTACTAATAAGTGGAGAGTTTGATTTTATTTTTTGTTTGTTTGTTTAAGAAAATGGACCTCATTTTATATTAGCATTTTACTGCCTGCAAGTTTGCATCTTAGGATGAGATAGAACTCATCAAAACTTGGCTGGAAGAAAAAAAAAAAGGCTGCCCTTTCTTTGTGCATGTTTATAGTTTAAAATGTCCCAAACTGATTTCAGATCCTTGGCTCCTTATCAAGTTCTCACAGCCAAATTATAAATCCCTAAAATTAGATTATAATAGAAACAGACATAACCTCTCAGTACAATCAGCTGTGAGTGCGAGATCAGTAATGACCAAGACAAACAGAAATGTCTTGCATGCATAGGATCCAATTCTACCATGAACTGATGCCACATGCACAGAAACCCAACGGCAGAGTTTGATCCTTGTTATTTAATAAACCAGTACTGGATAGGAAAGACACTTAAAACAAAAATACATTTAAGATGTCATGTTTTCATTGCTGTTTTGCTTGCACATGAAAGCTAAGCTTTAAATAGTGAGTCTAGCAAGGATTTGAGGGGAACTTGGCGGTTTTAATTTTTCATCCTAGTTTTGAAAACACCTTATCCTTTAGACATATGTTTTTGCTTAGAAATGCAGAGAGGTGAATAAATCAGTCGATCAGCATTCACCCAGAGCTGGCTGTATTAACTTCCTTGGCATGATCTCACCACTTAAGTCAATATGACTTAAGAGTCTCTCTAACAGTTTATTTGCCTTTAATTCCATATATTTCCTGAATGTAAATGTTAAATCTACTGATCAAGGGGAAAAAAGAGAGTGTTTTCAGGATTCAGAGAGTCCAAAGTTTTAACATCTTAAGACGCAGACGGAGAGGAGGAGATCCTCACTGTCAGTACTGAATGAACAACCTGCTGCAGAAACCTAGCTTTCTTATTTTCTGACATAAAGGACCATCACATGGTCAGTGTTCTGGGTTGTGCTTTAGAAAGAGGTTAAAGACATTTTAAAAGAAAATAAATCTGTACATTATCATCATAGTCCTGTAGCTCTATTACTAAACTATGCATTTTCTCTCTCTTCTTTATAGACTTCTCGGCAATTCATTCTGCTTAAAGGCCAGTTGGCACTTGCAGCCATCAATTAAAAAAAAAGTAATAATGGCCTAAGAGATGGCATCCCTGGTGAATTTGGAGACACTGAGCCCTATTGAACACATGTGAACATATTCTGCACACAGTCAGATGTATGTAAGCAGATAACCAATTTGCACACACACATGGTTAGATATGGGTGTATCTTGCCACGGGAGTGCATAAATTGTGTCTAATACAAAGATACATCATATTCTTGTAGCAAGGAGATGTCTGGGAACTTGTGCATATAGAACAAGTTTTGGCAGCATCAGTTACCTGCTATCCATAGGTTAAGGCTAGATTGTGTATGGCTCTGCCTGGGGTGCTCAAGGGACTGGGGGGCACAAGAATCTTCCTTTCAAAATTTGCATAGAGGATAGCTACCTTCCCAATCCTTATCTCCCCAAGTGTGAGGAGTAGAAGAGTCAGCAGAAGTGCCATGGCTAGAAACTCCAGAGAAGCTGGGAAGGAACATGGCCAGCAGAACTAAACCAGCACAGAAAGGAAGCCATGCTGCACTGTCAGAAGGAGGAGATGATGATGCAGTATGCAGAGTGTCAGGACTGCTGGAAGCACTGGGCTAGATGCTCAGCTAGGACATATTGGTGCAGCCAATGGAGCAAAACTAGCTGAGGATCTGGTCCATTGTGTTTTCCCAGACATGCTGCCTTTGGGAGCTGCAGCCAGATGATGCAGAACCACACGCCTCCTACCACGGGCTGTGACTGAAAAGCTACAGTTAGTTTGGATTACAAGACCGAACCAGCCAAGGGGACTTATCACAAGAAGAGAATTTCTGCTTCAGTAAACAAGCTCCCTTTCTACAAAACCGCTCCTTGTAATGGTTGATTTTACCACCAGTGCTGTTTCAGTTTGTCTCTAACCAGCTGTGAGATAGGCAACATCATGCCATGTGTGCAGTCTCCAAGGAACTGTGTCCTCGCAACAGTAACAGGACATTTCAAAAAATATAAACAGTTTGTTTTAAAGCCGCACATATCGTGCTATGAAGGCTGCTTAAATGAAATGCCTGTGCTGAAGCATTATGACAGAGCGAACACACTGTAATCCCCTCTGTCCAAGGTGACAGGAAGAAGTACATGGAAAAGGGATAATTTTCTTCCTATAAGCTTCAGCAAGCTGTCTCCTGCGGGAGAGGGATGGGACTAATACAATGTAAAAATATAAGAATCTCTAATCAAATACACATTTTAGCATTCATTCAAAGTGGCTAACTGCTTCCTTCTCTCATTGGGTTTTCATAGCAGGGCACAGTATTTTTCAGAACTACATAGAGATTTTGATTTAATTTGTTTCCCAAGCACATAGCCTTAGCCTATACTCATATAATCGAAGTCATTACAGGTCATTTTTGTTGTTTGAGCTTTTTTCTCTCTTCTGTTAATTCACATTATTGCTGCTGGATATGCCATGTTTCTTCTGGGAGGTCAATTTGAGGTCCTGATCACGTGTGGTCTTTAAAGCTCCCATAGCACGTTGAGGTGTTGGCTTTGGTATCTTTACCAAAGCTTAATTTGGGCTGTTATATTGTGCTTCCCTACATTTCCCTTGTAGTTTTAACTGGCTCTGCCATTTATCTTCACTGTTCTAAAATGCTCTGAAGATCTGCAACGTGGCATTCTCAACGTGGCTGCATTCCAGTGGCAGGGAAAGTGAATCCACTACAGATAGGTCAAGTCCTGATGTTCTCTCTCCGTTTTTATTCAATTCTTACCCAAGCAAAAACCTTATTGCTTTCAGGGGTAGTTTTACCTCACCTATAAAAACTGAGTAGGAATATCAGGATTTAGATCCTGAGTCAGTAAAGCACTTAAGCAGGTGCTTAACTTTAAGCATGTGCTTACTGGCTTTGAACAATTGGGGTATCGGTCCAGAGTTTGTAAAGAGCTTCGGGAGCCTTTGAGATGAAAGGCCTTTTTATGCATTTAGGCTATTGTTATTATTACTACTACAATGTTAAAAGACTAAAGCCGAAGTAAAAATAAATGCTTAGTCTCATGGCATTACTTCTGCCTATCTAATTCCAGCTCAAACTATATGCCATCTAGTTGTGGTAAAGAACAGAGAATTTGATCAGGACTCAGAGCTGGGAAGGAAAGTGGGAACAGCTTTGGCTCACGCACTGAGTCCGTTAAGGAGAATTAGTGGCAGTGGATTATTCTAACTCTCTGTACAACTGTTTCAGATTCCCCACTTCCCCCCACCCAAGAGAAAAGCAAAAAACACACATACGCAATCTGGTGGATGTTTAGCAAAGGCAGACTAAAACTATACAATATATATGGGTTTGTCACTGTTGATCCAGCCATGCCACATGCTAGTTTTAAGGTTCCAGTTCGGTAATAATAATAAAAAAATCCATCTGGCTTCTGCAGCATGGATTCTGGAAGGAAGCAGACTTTTGAGCTTTTCTGGCCGCACACAGGGAACTGTGCCGCAGGAGTTGGATGGAGTTTTAACTGAAATGGGTCCTTAGAGAGGAATTGCAGAAGACAATGTAAGTGAACACTAAGGAGAAGAGACAGTAGGTAGCATGTATTTCCACATCAGCCCATCGCTAATTGGCCTGTAGAAAGCCAACACAGAAAGCATATTTCTAAACTTAAATAAAATTGAAATAGCAAATTCTCTTACTTATTTATAAGTTGCAATTACAAGGTTTAAAGGATCATGTAATCAGCTGTTATGTTCTGCAACTGTCATATGGAAGAGCACTATTTGTACTAATTAAAACCAATAGATGGATATCAAGGTATAGCAAATCAAGATCACATAAATATATATTTTTAAAAATAGCAGCAGGGATTTCAGTTTAATAGAACCAAGACAGAGAATTACAGAATCACATGAAATTAAAGATGACCAAGATCTATTTGGCCATCTAGTTCATCCACTCACAAATGCAGAATTGTTTCCTAAAAGAGAGTTATATGCAATATGATGTGTTGTGGTACAGGTGAGGATTTTCAGTGTGGGGGAGGCTTTCATGAACTCCTCACCAGACATGCCAAGCCTGTGAAAAAAAACACAGAAATTGGGCTTGTTTTTGGCTTAATTAGCTTGTGAGTTGTTTGTTGGCTAGTTTTTGGTTGTAGCTTGTTGCTTGTTTGGCTTGTAGCTTGTTGCTTATTGTAGCCTGTTGCTTCTTTTTTTTTTACCCAGCAAGCAGGGGCAAAGGGGGGGCAAGCAGGGGCAAAGGGGGCAAGCAGGGGCAAGGGGGGGGAGTCGGGGGCGCACAGTGGGCCCACCACAGTCCCAGACTGCACGCCGGGGGTGGGGGTTCAGCCACATAGAGTGTTGGGGTTCTTAGGGATTGCCTTGTTTTGGCCTTGTTTTGAAATGGGATTTGCTTGATTTTTGACTTATTGTGAAAGTCGGGGTGCTTATTTACCATGTGAAAGCTGGCAACTGTGCTCCTCACCCCCATAAACTGTAATATATAAATCTGGCCCACTATGGTAGCTGTAGTTTGTACTATTGCAGTTTTGTCCAGAATTACACCTCTGGTGTCTGAACATGGGCTAGGAAAGGGCCCTATCATTTTCAAATTGTTCTACAAGATTTTTGTTTTGCCTTATCCCCAGTAAATGTCATGAGGGTTATGCAGCTAAAATACCACAGATGTTTTGGAAATGTACCCTTCAATGTCAGACTGATGTGGCACCTTTTAGTTTACATTTTTTACATTTCTTTTTCCACATTTCAGTTTATATATACCAATGTATCCCTTAGAGCCAGCAAAACACTTTCCTTTAGGTCTAAAAAAACACCTAGGACACATTAAAGTCTGATCAGAATAAAATATATATAACTGTTGTCTCTAGAGCAAAACAGAACAGCAAAAAATAACTATAATACAAATAGGGGTACAAATATTCAAGCCACATTTGAGGCTGCAACAAAGAGTGCACAACTCCTCCCTCTATCTCCTAAATGTTTCCAAACACAGTAAGAAATAGACTAGAGGGAATATTTTTAAAAGTGCCTAAGAGACGGCAGAGAACTTTGAAAGTAATGATGAAACTGCCCTCTATTTAACAGGTATTCAGAAAAAGGATACCCACACGAACGCGCATGATGTGGAAACATGTTTTGCATGTAGGTGTTTGCACTGCTGCTCATGTAGATTAGCAGTAGTTCTTTGAAGCCCCTTTCCATGCACATTCACCTCTAGTTTGTACAAAACATAGGCCTCTAATCATCAGCTTTACTCCTGACATTGACTTCACTGTGCAAATAAAATCTCAGAAGTTTTCCAGGTTAATATGCATAGGCAGATGAGTCACTACACGTATCTGGAACCAGAAAGAGTTCTAGTTCGTCAGTGTAATAAGCCCACCTACAACAGTGCTGCACTAGGCTAACATTTTATGCAAGGAAGGTCATACAAAAAACCTGCAGTTTCTACAAAACTGGTTGTAGCTGCCTTCTGATTTAAATGAAAACTTCTTGCCAGCTAGATGAATGCAAGAGGAAGAAGCATATAGGACACTTCAGCACTCTGAGGGTTAAAGGCTCTTCCTTTGTAGTTACTGAACTGTCTACCAAAAAGTATCCTTCAGCAAAAATAGGAAGTGGCTGATTCCATTCTGTTCAGATTCTCTCACATTCCTTGTTCTTGCAGTGCTGTCTCAGGTTGTGATCAATTTAAATTCCATATGCTAAACGAGGTCAGGTAATATCAGCACGTGGATAGGAGACCTTCAAGGAAAATTAAGGTGCTGCAGGAAGCTGGGTTAATAATTCCACAGGTGGTGCTTCTTCCCCTTGAATCAGTAGTAGCTCATACCCTACTATAGTGTTGTGGGTCACCAAATTGCTGGACATGCCATTTTTCAGACAAGTTGCAACACCAAGGTTGTGACCATCTGGGATAATTACAGATCCCATGTCACTCTGTGGGAGAGGAGGAGTTTTACCCAGGTGTCCTGAATAAATTCCACCATGTGCAATTACACTATTTTACCTGAAATGCTCGTGGATTTTCAGTGGGGGAAGACACTTTTATTTATTTCCTGCGCTATGCTGTTGTGTTGCTTTACTGGGCACTGTTAAACAGCTGCCATGTTTCACTCCTATGCTGGCTACAGTGAATCTGTTTCTTCTATTATTAAAATAACCCTATAGTATTCGCCAATAATGTCCCAAATCACTTCAGTAGCACCAATGTAAGCTGTAGTGTTCTGGACCGTTACTCAGAACACTGCAGTTTTGTTCTGTTTTATAAGGGTAGTTTATATAATGGTTTAAATTTGTAAATCATCTCTGGATCTTTTGTGATGAAAGACGCTATAGAAACTCAGATTGTTATTATTCCTACATACCAATGCTCCATGAGTGAGAGAAATACCGAAGCAGCATGGGCCTGTGATATGTTTGTGATCATATAATCCTCTCTGTCCGACATTTCATTTTTACTGGAATCTGTGATTAACATGCACGTTGTGCTGTTTCCCATATCCCAGCCCTTTGTTAGGTATGGATTTCATGCAAGGCAACATAGCACTGCCTTTCTCTAAACCATTTCAGGGGAGCCAGAGAAGGGCAATTAAATTGGCTGCTGGAGCCTAAAGTCAGTATAGCCTCTACCTGGCAAGCCTGTCTTGAGAACACAGCACTGTGGGCTCTGTTCCATTTTTCAAAAGGCTTAGAGAACACGGCAAAGTGTGGCAGAGCTTTCTCAAAGAGCTCCTTTACAAACAACGGGGTGATTTAGGTTATAATTACTTTACAGGGGCAAAAGTTCAGGAAATCTTTGCTGCTTTCTACATATGATGCAAAACAGGCTGCAACAGAGTCCTGTTTTTTTTTTCTTTTATGCTTCAGAAAGTTCTCTCTCACTGGCACAATGCTGAAGTGATCCCTCTTAGACACACTTTGCAGTTCACCCTCCTCTTTGATACATTACTGTGATTTGAAGAAGCCAGTAGTAGAAGCAGATAACTTGCTGTAACAAATAAAAGGTGGCAAGATACAAAAATCACTTGGTAGCTGCCATTTGATGTTTGAGGGAGGAAGGGTGAGAAATGGAAGGGTACCAGACATGCACAACTGAAAATTATGTTAGTAAATTAAATCAAGGAAAGGAGGCAAGAGCAATGAAAGAGTTAAATGAATCTAATCTGTGCCCTAGTTTGCTCATGTGTTCTGGTTTCTTTCTGAAACTACACTACAGGGATGGACCACAAGACCTCCCTTCTCCTTATTAAAAAAAAAAAGCAAAAACTGCTTATGCAGCAAGGCACTGTTAGCAGATTGTAAGGGCATATGGAGATGAGCATCAGCATCAGTACCAGTGGAGACATTTACAGGGAAAGGAATCATTCTGTGAGCACCACAAATTCTGGCTGCAATTAAACATTAATATCTCATTCTTCTGTGGGGGGAGGGAAGAAATTATTCTCCTGTTATTTGCATCAGGATATGCTGCTCTGTTCTGACAGCAATGAACATGGAGGGTTATGCAGACTTAAGCCAATAATTACAGCCTTTTGAATGGATTCTGCATGTCCCCTACCGCCCCCAAAAAAGTGTAAATCCTGCAGCGTTTAGTCACTAAGCTGTGTCTGTCACTACAGACGTGCATCATTCCTTTCTGTTCTTCCAGTCCTTAAAACATGCTTGTAGATAGGCAGAGGAAGAATGAAGCAAAGAAACCCAAGTAGACAGATATGGTGTTTCCCATGTGCCCAAAGTTCATTCATAGTGGAAAGCTTCATAATTTCCTACTTTCAGATGTGGCAGGTATCATGTATCCCAAAGTTTTCTAGAGCCAGGGGGACAAAAATGAAAACCCCAAAGGTAAAGCAAGGGATGATCACAATGACAAAAAGTAAATTGTCTGTATATCATCTTCTATTAGATGGAAAGTGCCAAAGCTTAGGTCTGAGCTACCTTTGGGAAAATAACATTCACTGGCATTCTGGAAAAAAAAAATTCTACTGTGTGAACACCTTTAATTTTCTTTTTTTCCTTGAATCTGAGCTTTCTTTTTCTTTCTTTCCTGATCACTGTCCTTTTTTCCTTTACTATTATATATCCTCTAGGGATGCAATAAAGAGTGAAGCTCTTTTCTGTTGAGGAAAACAAAAGTTATATACCCTAGCAATGATCAACCAATCCAAATGAAGAATCTAAATGTTTTCAACTTTCACATTCATGGGGAAAGAAACCCAAGCTGCAAAGTCCAGATCTGCTTCAGAACTCTTTTAAGGAGTGTTTGGATCAGGCCCATTTCTGCGTTTCTGAATATGTACTGGCATGTAACTACAAATAAACTGTAGCTATATACTTGTATAGTGCTGTGTGGCTCAGCTGAGAGGCCTAAGCCTAAATAGCGACAAAGAGTCCTGTGGCACCTTATAGACTAACAGACATAATGGAGCATGAGCTTTCGTGGGTGAATACCCACTTCTTCGGATGCAAGCCTAAATATCGAGTTGGAAGTGGCTCACATGCCCTCTTATTACAACCGCTGGACTTTGGGCTCATGAAGGAGAATCTTAGATTTCAGTTGGATTTCAGCCCTTTTTACTGTATCCATTGCCTTGAAAATGTTGACCTAATGTATAGGCTTGGAAGGATTAGATTTGTATTGGTAAATGTTGGTAGACATTGATTTCACCGTACACACATAAACCAATGAAAAAATATTTCCACTGCTAATCATCACAATTTACAGATAGGCAAAGTAAGAAAAATTCTGCTTGAAAACTTCTTAGAGTTTCTTAAAGTTATACTGGCGGGGTGCTGCCTTCAGAGATGAGCCCCCAGCCAACAGCTGCCACTCTCTGGTGGCCCAGCTCTGAAGGCAGCAAAGAAGTAAGGGAGGCAATAACGCGCCCCCCCTAAAATAACTTTGCAACCCCTCTGCAACTCCCTTTTGGGTAAGGACCCCCAATTTGAGAAACGCTGGTCTCCCTCGTGAAATCTATATAGTATAGGGTAAAAGAACACAAAAGACCAGATTTCACGTGGGGAGACCAGATTTCACAGTCCGTGACATTTATTTCATGGCCGTGAATTTGGTAGGGCCCTACAAATGAGTAACTACTAGCTTCTATGGGGACAAACCACTAAAGGGGGAATTGACACACATTGTGCTACAGAGTTAAATTATTTATTAGGGAGCAGCAGAATGCTGGAAATCAGGATTCCTGAATTTTATTTGTAGTTCTGGGAAGAGAGGGTGGTCTAGTATTTACAGACTGGATAATCAAGCACATAGATTTAACATGGCCTTTCAGAAAAAGTGGATAAGACTTGAGTCTGCCATATTAGAGACTTGAATTCTATTCCCAACTCTGCCCAAAGTGATTTTGTGCAGTATCTCTCTTATTTTAGGAGGAATGATTCTTGACTTCCTTCTAGATCCTTTAGAGTGTGGATCAAACTGAAATATAAATCATATCACTAGTACAGGGAGAAATGTCACTACTAATGACATAGTGTAACAGCAAATAATACACAGGAAATGACGGGACTTTAATGAGCTAGGATTCATATAACCAAGAACATGCTACAGGATACAGAGGTCTGCCTGATTGCTCATATTTCTTGTTTTGTAAAATAAGTAAAAGAATAAATAAATGTTAATATGTTATCACTGACCAGTTTCTCTGAATTGGCCAAACTCTCTGTGTAAAACCGGGGCACCCCCCCCCCTCTTTACATTCACTCCAATTCAAGGGCTAAAAGCCCCAGGAGTTGTTCCAGCATCTGGGCAGTGGCAAGATGCAGGGGCATCTTGACCATGTCCATTTTCACCTGGCATGTCCCCTGACCCACCAGATGAAATCTGGGTTGCACAGAAGACACTATGGCAACCCTATGTTACTGAAGAAAATCCATCTCACTAGGAAATAGGCTTAATATACCTAGGGTGGTGGTGCAAAGCAGACTTAGTGCATCAATGAATCAACTTGTCTACATGGCAAGTTACTGCACTCCAAGTCAGGATGTTGTCCCAGCATGCCATGCAGTAACATCCTGCATGAACCCTACTACAGTGCAGCTACTGCATGTAAGCTACACTCTGGGACTTTCACTGTCCTGTAGCAGGATCCACATGGGACATTACTGTGTGCTAAGGTGGTGCATTGTAGATTCACATCCTGGCTTGAAAACTTCAAGTTTACACAGAAACTTTCTGTGTAAATGAGCCTCAGACCCATCAATGGAACCCCCAAGTCTCATTTAAATGTAAACTCTACTAAATGTAAACTCTACTAAAAGATGATGAAACAAAGTGAGTTTAGGCTTGAGATCAATCCAGTAAGAAATATACATGCTCTAGCATTTGTTACCACATAAGAGTGTGGCATGTCATTACTAAGAAAGCCAGGAGATGGCTGCTATATAGACAACCCTTCATTAGATGGGAGGCATCTTCGTCACTGGAGGGTTTTAAGAACAAGTTAGACAAACACCTGTCAGGAATGGTCTAGTTATTATTTGACTCTGCCTTGAGTGCAGGGGACTGGACTGACCTACTGAGGTCCCTTTCAGTCCTACATTTCTGTGATGATTCTATGATACCAAGAATGACCTCAAGAGGATCACTGCAGACTATGTGGCTCCAGGAAGAAGGTTAAAAGAGTTTGGGGTGCAAGTGGTGTTCTTGTCCATCCTCCCTGTTGAAGGAAAAGGCCTGGGTAGGGACCATCGAATCATGGAAGTAAAAGTGTGGCTATGCATGTGGTGTCAGCGAGAGGGCTTTGGCTTCTTCGATAATGAGCTGATGTTCCAGGAAAGAGGATTACTGTGCTGGGACGGACTCCATCTATCAAACACTGGGAAAGAGCATCTTTGGACATTGCCTGGCTAACCTGATAAGGAGCGCTTAAAACTAGGTCTTATGGGGCACGGTGACAAAAATCCAGCCAATGCCCATCAAGTAATGAAGAAAAGGTTAAGGGGCTAATTTCTGGAGAAGGAACTAGAAACCATAACTGCATTAAAAAGGCTTGGAGAAAAGCAATGGGGCAAAATATCTTCAATGCTTGCATACAAATGCAAGGAGTATGGAAAACAAGCAGGATGAACAGGAAATCATGGTATATGAAGAAAATTATGACTTAATTGGCATTACAGAGACTTGGTGGGACAACTCCCATGATTGGAGTATCAGCATGAGGGATACAGCTTGTTGCAGAAGGATAGGTCTGGGGAAAAAGGAGGTGGTGTTGCACCGTACATCAAAAATGCATACACTTGCTCCGAGGTCCAAGAGGAAGTGAGCGACAGAGCTACTGAGAGTCATAGCTAACACATATGAATTAGTATTAATGGGGGATTTTAACTTCCCTGATATCTGTTTGAAGACTATTACAGGAAAACATAATATGTTCTGCAAGTTCTTAGCATATGAGGAAACAGCTAGATCTTCATCCATTTTGGATCTGCTGTTGACCAATAGGGATGAATTAGTTGTGAATCTGAAGGTGGTCAGGAACTTGTGAGGAAGTAATCATGATCTGAAAGAATTCAAGATCCTAAGGAAAGGAGGACATGAGAACAGCAAAACGAGGACAATGGACTTCAGAAAGGCAGATTTCAAACCACTCAGAGAAATAGTTGGCAAGGAGAGACCAATTAGGAAGAAAAGGAGTTGAAGAGGCCTGGCAGTTCCTAAAATACATAATACTAGAGGCTCAACATCAAGCTATTCCGACACAGAGGAAAAATAAGAAGAGCCACAGGAGGCTAATCTGGCTGCACACGTTGCTTTTTAGCTATCTAAAAACCAAAGGGGATAATTGGAAGGAGGGGCATGTCACCAACAAAGTATACATGGGAATAGTATGAGTGTGTAGGGACAAAATCAGGAAAACCAAGGCAAAGAATGAGTTATAGCTGGCAAGAAATGCTAGAGACAACAAGAAGGGGTTCTTCAAATATGTCACACAAGAAAGAAAGATCAGAGATGGTGTGAGTCTGCTGCTCAATGGAGAATGTGAACTGGCAATAGAAGATGATAGAAAGGCAGAGCTACTCAATGCCTATTTTCCTTCAGTCTTCTTACACGCACAAAAAATAATGTGACCAGACAATTAGCAACATTACCATAGACAATAAAGGGGAAGGAATGCAGATCAGGATAAGTAAAGAACACATCAGACATCTTCTGACCAATTTGAATGAATTCAAGTCAGCAGGACCTGATGCTATTCACCCAAGGGTACTGATAGAATTAACTGAAGAAATCTCAGAGCCACTGGCAATAATATTTGCAAACTCATGGATGACGAGAGAGGTTCAGAAGACTGGAGAAGGGCTAATGTAGTGTCTATCTTTAAAAGGTGGGGAAAGGAGGAGCTGGGGAACTACAAACCAGTCAGCCTGACTTCAGTAGCTGGGAAGCTACTAGAGCAATGTCTAAAACATTCAATTTGTGAATACCTGGAGGATGAAGGGGTAATCACTAGCAGCCAACATGGCTTTACTAAAAATAATCATGCCAAACCAGCTTGATTTCCTTCTTTGACAGGGTAACTGATTTGGTGGACAGGGGAATGCAGTGGACATAATATACGTGGACTTCAACAACGCTTTGGATACAGTCCCATGTGACATTCTGACAAGTAAGCTGGACAAATGTGGGCTTGGTGGAACTACACTAAGTGGATTCGTAATTGGTTAAACAGCTGCAAAGAGTATTAAAGGAATGATGTCAGATGGAGGTCTCAGGTGGGTTCCACAGGGATCTGTTCTGGGTCTGGTGTTGTTTAACATCTTTATTAATGACCTGGATGTAGGAATAGAGAGCATACTGATCAAATTTGCAGATGACACAAAGCTAGGGGGCAGCTTACACTTTGGAGGATAGAGCTAAAATTCAGAGGGATCTTGATAAATTGGAGAACTGGGCTATAGACAACAAAATGAAATTCAACATAGAAAAGTTGGGTGAGGAGATCTGTGTGTAGCTTGAAAGCTTGTCTCTCTCACCAACAGAAATTGATCCAATAAAAGATATTACCTCACCCATGGTGTCTCTGTAATGATTTAAGATATAAGTTTGAATTGTTTAATGCAGTGCTCCTTGCAATTCTTTACCACAGTCTTTGTTATCAGACTATTACTATCACTTCATTGTGGAACTTCAGTAGACAGCTTTAGACTACCTCACTTCTCAAATATTTGTTGAAGAAATGTATATTCAAACTATTTGAATACATTTGCATTTCTAGGTTTCTTTCAATTTGGTAGTGTAAGGCAGAATTTTTTCACTCATATGCTAAGAAAGACTATGGTTTTCTGCAAAATGTTACCAGAAAGATTATCCTGTCTAAATCTTCTGATATAAGATAAAGTAGCACAATACTGCACCTTTGTTTTGAACTGGAATTACTTACTCCCTATCCTAAATGTTTGTGTCATTACTGGGCACTTAAGAGCCCCATCCTACAACCCTTACTCCAGTGAATAACCGTTACTCTAAGAGTATCCTCTTGGTTAGGCTTCATGGAAGGGCAACATGTGGTAAGCCAACAGCCCCCAAAGGATAACTGAAAGAAACTGAAACAAAGGACAGTAACCACAGGGATGTGAGTGATTGCTGGACCCAGACTAGAAGGAGGCTAGTCTGTAAAAGAAGCTTCCTGGAACATCTCTGAGGATGAGATTTCATCTGTAATCACTTTCTTACTGTATTAGGTTTAGATTTTGCTCAGTAATTCACTTTGATCTGTTATTATTTGAAACCATTACTTAAATCCTACTTTTTGTATTTAATACAATTACTTTTTACTTATTAATTAACCCAGAGTATGTATTAATGGGGGGGGGGCAAACAGCTGTGCATATCTCTCTATCAGTGTTATAGAGGGCGAACAATTTATGAGTTTACCCTGTATAAGCTTTATACAGGGTAAAATGGATTTATTTGGGGTTTGGATCCCATTGGAAGCTGAGTACCTACCTGAGTGTTGGAGACAGGAACACTTCTTAAGCTGTTTTCAGTTAAGGCTGCAGCTTTTAGGGGATGTGGTTCAGACCTGGGTCTGTGTTTGCAGCAGGAAAGCGTGTCTGGCTCAAACAAGGCAAGGTTCTGGAGAACCAAGCTGGCAGGGAAAATTAGCTCAGAGGTAGTCTCAGCACATCAGATGGCAGTCCCAAGGGGGTCTCTGTGATCCAACCCGTCACACATACTATTGCCAGTCTTGCAAACATATCCTACAGGGTCTGGTTTGTGTAACCTGCCTGAATTAAATGCTGCAGGGTTTGTTCAGTTCTATCCAATTGTCATTTTCCATTCAACAAAGGTCCGGGTTTAGAATAGCATGGATGTTAAACATCAGGGGTGAAATCTTGACTCCACTGAAGTCAACAGCAAAACTCCCACTGACTTCACTAAGGCCAGGATTTCACCGTGGGAGATTTGAGCTCTATTTACACAGCCATGCAGGGAAGCTTGGTCACAGTATGTATTTCTAGCAGTAGTCCACATCTATGAAAACCAAATTCAAATTCAATTAAAAAAACAACAACATAACAATAGTAGCTAAGTTTTGCTGTGTGCTTTAGATTTAAACTAAACTAAGTCACACCTGGCCATTCAAACACATTTACATGCTTAGCTGGGTTAATATCTATTCAATATTGCATTTTTTCAAGTGATTCCAAACTCCCTTTGTCTCCTATTAAGTAACAGCCATTTGTCACATAAAAATACATTTACCATCAGCAGTCATATCTAAAATGTGTTTGGTTAACAGTGCTACTGCAATACTTTTGCTTAACATAACATAATTTCAATTGTTCTGAACTCCTCTGAAAAATAACTGAGGTGTATCCATACTGAGAAGGATTCATGTCCCTTTTAGGACATCAAAACTTGTACTGGAAGATGGAAAATATGGTTATTATCAAGGATGGATTTAGCATGTGTGAACTGCAGATATGCTGCAGATGTGAAAAATAGCTTTGCAATGTGTGAATACTTTAAAGAATGGTCTACATACTAGGGAAATGTTTAAAAAATACCATATCCAGGGAATTTAAAAGTTTACTTTACACGTTTTCTCCTTGTTTATGTCTGCTTACTAAATATTAAAGCTATTTGTGGTTATTCAAAATTGTGCTCCTCCTCATAGCTTATTAAGTCCTACTTGATTCTGCAATAAAGACAGGATGGTGAATTTGTGAGACCACATTAAATTTCCATAAAAACAGATAACGATGCCATATGCACAATGGATCAATCCTGAGCCCTAACACACACAACTTTTATTGAAGTTTTGGGTGCTTTACCTGAGTAAAGATTAGAAAATGTATTATTGTTATTGTTTTTATTTACTACTATTTATTTACACTAGCACCGACTAGCCCACAATTTACTAGAGACCTTACAAACACCAAAGTACAGTCTTTGCTCTGACCAGCTTATGCTGTAAAAAATACAGACAGGAAGACCAACATTACAGTAGGCAATTTATGTAAAAGTCAATTCTCCATTCACCATAAGTAGCACATCAGAAGTGGGTCTTTAAGAGGGAGTTAACAGGGGCAGGGTAAAATTTGATCTAATGAGTGTAAAGTCACAGCAGGACCAAGCAAGTGGAGAAGCAGAAACGTAAAAGGAGAAAGGGTTTTTTTCAGAAACAAATTCTAAAATAACTGTAAAGGAAATGCAACAAAATACAGTCCAACAACACTGAGTTTTCTATAAATATTCTGTTTTCAACTTTGGTTTAGCATGAAAGTCCTCTTTAAATGTATTATATATTACTTTATTGATTGTATGGGCTAAATTACAGATAGTCTTACATGTGTATGTTTTTGGGGGTGGGGTAGGGATGGAATGAGGGTAATGAGAACCTCTGTCCCTACTCCAAGACCCAGGCACAAAGCTGGTGTTGAGCATTCCCTGAGTGAAAAAGGAACCTGGTAGCATTCCATCACCTGAAAGGGTTGTGCTCATCTAAGTTGGAGGGTGTAGCCAAGTGCCTTCCTTGCCACTGCTGCTGCCTGGAAGTTAGTTCTATGGGAAGTGTACAACTCTTTTCTGAAGTAGCAGAACAGGCTGTTTTTGAGCACACACCCATCACACTTCTGAGACATTTTCCCTTTATTTGCCCTGCTCAGTCCGAATGTGTCAGCCAGGGAACTTGGCTGCTCCAGCGTCATTTCCCCTTTCCGCAGTCCTCCCATAGCAACAATCAGAAGTTGTTCCTAAGTGTGACTAAGAAATAGGGCTGAAAACTGGTCTTAGTTGCTGAGAAATTCAATTAAAGTCTCAACATATTTGCTGAATTTTACTAGTGTCGAGAACAAAGGAGTCATAATCTGGGACCAAATCCTGTACTGATGAACACAATCCACCACCCCATTTACTGCAGTAAGGTTGCAGGGAGTATAGATCACCACACAATTTGGGTTCAAGAGATTAGGGTTCTGTTCTTGGCTCTGCCAATGACCTCCTAAGTACATTTGGCCAAATCATTATGCCTCTCACTGCCTCAGTTTTCACATCTGTAAAATAGAGATAATCATGCCCATGGAAGATTTCTATAAATGCAAACAACTATTATTACTCATATGAATGCATCTGTAAGATAGGACAAGCCCTCTCAAAACATTCAGTGTAAGAACTAATGGTATGTGAATGTTTATATACTTTTTCCTCCAAACCTGAGTCCTATTAAAGGGTTAATTCTAAAACACTCTCTGAAACCAGAGAACTACAGGTACTCTTGATACCCTGAACATGTAATATTTATAATAGTCATACAACTTTAATTTTTCTTCTTTGACTTAGAAAGAAAGAGTGCAATTTTTCTAAGCACAGCACTGCAGAAAAAAAAATCGAAATGCTCGTTACTTTGGAATTTTCCATTTCTTTTTGCTTCTGCCTAAAAGGCAGAGGACTGTGGGGGTTTCATAGCAGAAAGAATTTAGATCTGTCACCCTTTGACTTGCAAATTTTAGAAACAGTGCACTATCTATCGATATGACTGGCAAGGATTTAAGGTGACTTACTATCCCCATAACTAGCCATGAAGAATTGTACAGCAGCATCACTTCCCTCCCCCCCCCCACTTCAAATTGAGTATAATAGTGCAGGACATGTAGAATTTATACATATCACAGTGGTGGTCACTAGGGTTGTTATAAAGTGTAATGACAGCAGTTAAAGATCTGCCCATGTTACCATCATAAACTCCGTATTTCTTCAGGGGAGGTTATAACTTGGCTATTACATCTCACTCTGCACTGAAATTTGGCATTAAATATTTTTAAAAATCCTGTTTTCACAATACAGATTAGACAAACCATGAGAATCTTTCCCATTTTAAATATTGTGTCCATATGTATTTAAGATAAGCAATCTCGATTTGCAAATTATACTGTTAGGTGTTCAGATATGTAAGAGAGACCCCAAAACTAATAAATGGAAACTACTAATGCACATCGAGGGCATTCCCTTATTCTTCTTTTATTAAACTCTTGAAGACTAACACCCTAAAGTTTTCCCACTCTGTGCTCTGTTTTGTTTTCTTCTTTATTGTACTGATATGTATTTTTAAATTCTGAGCTTTGTGGGGAAGCAACTAATTTATTTGACACACTTACCCATTCCACAATTCTGTGTACATCTGTGGTGCTATATTAATAGTCATCGTACCAATGGGTGTTCTTGAAAATGCTCACATACCTGTTGTGCCCACAAAACCCTGCTTTCCCATCTGGAAACCCAAGCAATCATTTGCACACACAGCTCCCTGAACTAAAAATGCCAATATTCCTTTTTATGTGCAAATACTGGTTTTTGAGTATGCATGCATTATTTCCCTCATTTGCAAATTTAGGGCTATTTATCATATCATCAACCTCAAAGCTGAACTTACAACCGAAATCAAAGTTAACACCCCACTGAGATGAATAAGAGTTCACACGTTTCTTAGAGCTATTATTTTAGGCCATCTGTAAACTCAGGAAGAGAAAAGTCAATCACTTTGCATTTGGAAGATTATCCTAACAACCAGAAGGACTAGAAACTGAAATTCTGCAGAAGATGATGGGGCCACCGGGGAAATACCAGTACAGTGTCTCTCTGTTACTGAGCATTGGCTTAATCCAGGCCCTGGTTTTATCATAAACCGGGCTATGATAAAATACAAGTAAAATATTATCAAACAGCAGAATTCAGTGTGTAATCTGATTATAATCTAAATATAGACATCAGCAGTGGTAATGGCATTATCAGTACCTCAAAGTTCACATTATCTCTGCTTCTGAAGTACCATAGCATCTTAGAAGTATCTAATTGTTCGAAAGTCAGTTAAGCTATTTAGTGTAGTTCATAATTTAAAGAAAACAACATCTCAAACATGCAGTACATTTCACTTATATGAAAGCACATTGTGACCTATGGAATACACATTACAATCGCTCTCACTGAACACTCCTCACAGATAAAATACTGTGGATTTTTTCAAGTTGGAAGTGGATGAAATTAATAAAATCAAAGTAGATCCAGACTCCGTGTTCTGTTCCATTTTGCAATCATGTTATAAACAATGTACTGCAAATCAGCAATGGAACAAATCTAGTAAATGGCTTCCTCAATCCCAAATAAAACCCTTTTGAAGTGCTGTCTGCAATACGTGAAGAGTTGCATGAGATCTTTATATCAACACATGAACTAGTCTCTAAGTCTAAGAAATAAAAGATGGCTTTTAATAAAGTGCCATTTATACAATTACATTGCAAACAAGAATGAGTTACATGAGTGTGTAGGTGATAACCTGCCCTCTCTTCAACCACAGCAAGTAAGGGAATGACAACAAAACCATACTGCCTTGGGGAAATCTCTTTCATTACTGAGGTACTATTTATTCCTCCATATGGATCAAAGCAGGAAGTCTTCTCTACTATGTTTCATTACTAGAGAAGAATTATTCTTAAATTGCATCAATTACTTATTTACTTACACTTTCTGTTTTTGTGTAAAGCAATTTGGGCAATTCAAGAAAGTTTACTGCACTTTGCTATGGTCTGAAGGCTACTGGTTTCTGGGCTTTTCACAGATTTTTTTTTCTAGTAGTCTTTTCTTTGTGCTATCTTCTCCTATTCCTAAAATTGTATTTATGAACTATAGTGATGCATTGCAGGCTTGGTTTTTCCAGCTACTGTTATTGATTTCATTTGGCCTAACCGGGATATCTATTTAAGATGTACCACATTCCATACAAAAACTACACTAAGAGAATGTTAAGACTGCACAGTTAAGCACATGTGCCAAAATTAGGGTTGCAGTGACGCCAGCCGTGCACAGGAAAGGGGCCTCAGGTGAGTGGCTTGGACCAGCCCTGCAGAGGGCAGCCGAGGCGGGAGGGACCTTGGGCTAGCCCCACATGGTGTCCTGTTTTGCCTTTGGGAAATATGGTCACCCTAGCCCTGTGCTATCAGGGCAAAGAGACTGTTTGAACCTGGGAGATCTGTAAAGGACCGTAGCGCCCTGGATGGTGGGCTGCAAGGTTGGTGAAGACTTGGGAAAGGGCTGGAAGGAACTATTGGATCCGGATAACAGGGATGGAAGATTTGCTTTGAGTTAGACTGTTAATGAATCAGACCTCATAAGAGTTAATTTGAATGCCTCCCTTGTGAGGTATTTTTATTGACTGGAAAGAAAGTAAATTGAGGCGGTGAACATTCTTGCTGCTAGACTGGGTAAATTGCTGCTACAAGGCCCTTTATGTGTAGCATGACAGGTCTGCAGGATTTTCTGTAGTGCTATCACAATGGCATCTAAGCGCTGCACAAGTTCAAAGAGCAAAGACGCCTAGAACAAAAGGTTATTTTCTCTCTATGTTCCTCTGGGGCAGAGAAGCGTGACTTTGTGTGTAGGTAGGACTGTTTGTTTGTGTTATGAGCATCAATTATGAGATCTGTAGGAGCTGAGGAAAGGGCTCCGAGGAAGCCCTTGGCTTAGTCCCTGTGCAACTTACAAACTTACAGCAGTTCTTTCCACATCCTCTACACACCAGACAAGGTCCCAGCCCCTTGTGAATTTACTGGTATTCAGAAATATATTGCATTAAACTTTTCACTTTTAGCTAAATTAACCAAGTGCACAGTGATTCCTTCTGCTGTGTAAGCTTGGTGGGGGAAAAAGGCCTTTTCACTTGCTCAGTGGCTTATATAAGTCAAATCAACACCAATTTTTCTCTAGAAAAAGCAAAAGCACCTTAATGAGAACCATTTCCATTCCAAATTTTGACTTTCTGGCCTCAGTCAGTTCGGCTATAGAGCTGTTCAAAAAAGGCCACAAGAATTCTCTTTATAACAGGAAAAGTATATACTTCATCTCTCTCCTCTTACTAAAAAGTGGCTGAACCATTTTTACTTAAACTTCAAAAAAATCACCTTTAGCAGATATAATGCATGAAATATTTCAGCTCAAAAATGAACATTTCAGCAACTTATGAGTGATTGACAACCAGGAGTTAAAACAGAAACCACTATACACATTCAACTCATCATGCAATCTTAAAAAGGGCACAGTCAACTTCAAAACTACAATTGTGCCTCTCAATTTCGTAACCATTCTTACTACAAATAACACCTGCAATAGAAATGGGTTAGAGAAACAAAAAAATCTGTTTTCCCTTCCCCCACTGGTTTACTCTGTGCAGAACTTTAATATGGTCAGTTTCGCTGTATGTTCTGTAGTCAGTTAGGTAGTCAGTTTCACCTGTTTATAGTGGCCTTTCACACAGCAACCAGGGAGAGGAAAAATCTTATGTTTAAAATTCTATGTTTAATATCTAATGCCCATCCAAAATTCTGTGAACTGATAACTCGGAAACCAAAGAACTTCAATTACAACTATACCCAAATCAACAGATACAGAAACAAGAGTACATAAGGAGCCCTCAGACAGTTGTTTGTATATGATAATCATGTTATTTATTTCTGTTAGCTATATGCTCCATGTGGCCCCTTTGTGAACCAGAGCCCAAGACTTAATTCTATCAGATGTGACCTGACAGAATCCATGAATCATCCTTTCCTGATCAAACAGCCAGAAAGATTGTTATAACCTTTTCTGTTTTGTCATCTTTTCTCTTTACTTCTGATGGTTCTGAAAGCTGTACTAATATTGAGACCTACATTACACACACTTATACCAAACCTGGTAACCCACAGAAAAATCTGAATTAAATTTGCATGCCAGAAATAATCAAATGGTCTTTATAAAAAACAAAATAAAAATTGTACAATAAAAATTAAATCACTCCTACATTAAGACTTGTTTTTATCATTAAAATGTATATTTTATGTCTACATGCTCTCACCTAACAAAATGCATATCATATATATGCACGCACATGAAAATATACATAAAATTTGTATTTACACACCTAAGAATTTAATCAACCCTTTAATCATCGACAGTTAACAGAATTTGGCAGACTGATTATTTTCAATATCGAGCTCAAATCATTTTCACAGAGATAATTTCTAGGGTTAATTGTTGTAGCTTATTCAATGCAATCTTCTTCACCAGCTTTATTTTATCTGCCAGAACACCAATACGCCATGATTAGCATAAATTAAGCTAAATGAATTCTGTGGGTTACTAAATTATTTTATACTGATCTCTTTATTTATTTATTTATTTAAAACATTTAAAGGTTATGGATGGGTGAAGAGTTTGATGGTGAATTCCTGTTTGATTCAGAGCTGCATAAAAACTGGCTGATTGTTTTTCTGGAATGTTTGGGAGAAAAATACAACTTGAGAAATGTCATCACATAAGCTGCTGTATCATTATATACTAATCTTTTACAGGAGTACCCATGGCATGGTACTGTGAGGCAAGGAGCTCAACATGTATACTCAAGTAACACAGGACAAGAGAATGAGAAGCACCTTGCAATTTGCTTGCATGATTCAAATGAGAAGTAACTCTGGTGTTAAAAATGATATGGACTGACTGCTCCAGACAATGTTTTCTTCACCAATATTAGAAAGGAGTTTGCTCATCTCAAACACTTGGTTCATGCCTGTTTCCCATGCCAATAACCACAACGGCTTTCCCAGTAAATCTGTTAACTACACGTACATCAAATGAACAGAAGTGGTTGGGGTATTGTTAAGGGTGGGGGACAGACACAACACCACATTGTTTCTAAACTGGCAAACATCACACAAGATCTCCAATATCAAAAAAGAGCTTCTCTTCTCCAGAAGTGTTTTGACTTTATTTTTGAAGAACAAGAATAATGTGTATATTGCTGAATGAATCTCGCTCCGCAGGAAGAGATCAAAACCACAAAGGCAGCCATCTCATGCTGGGTAGGTTTATAGTTGTTGAAGCTGTAGTGTGTATTCTCCATTTTATCTGTCAGCACATCTGGTGCAAATCTACACATTCTGTATCACACCATGTAGAAATAAAACTAGAAGTGAGTCACAAAACGGCTTCGTTTTCTGTTTGCCACATAACAGCACAGTAAAGCTGTACATTATTCTAGTTTGTTTCAATGATACAATGACACGAGGTGGCTGTTGCAGAAGTAGATCTTAAAGGGGATAGAAACCCAGTATCAAATTTTCATCTGGAGAATGTTGATGGCAGAAGTAAGGGAATTTAAACAGCTGTTGTGATGGGGAAAAGTGTTGATTATCAACTTTGCAATGACAATATTTTTTTAATTCAGCAAATGTTGCTAAAGCCATCCTTGGTAATAAAAAGTCACTTTTACAAACATTTGTTGTTTGAGTGTAAATATGATAATATATTATCATTCATTACTTATTCCTGTGACAAAAGAAAGGAGCTGGGGCAAGTTAATCTGTAATTACAGTACAAATGTAGATGAAGATAATCCAGCCTCCCTGGGGAAGTGAATCAGGTGTCTGGTCAATTATTTAACCACAAAATACTGAAATGAAAAAACCCAGTAATGATGAAGAGGGATGCAACCACTGACTGTTCCATACACACTATGGTAGCAGAAAGACACAATAGGAAGCAGACAAAAACTAGTGGCAGTAAGCAGCAGTGTTCCCCACACAATAACTTTTATAAGGTTGAGCTGTAGACCAAAGATGGGCCAAAACCACAAACTTTCATCTATTTTATGCCCTTTCCCATAAGACTGGGACTCGTATTCAAATCGCAAATCAGTGAGGTTTTGCAAAGCCAAAACCAAAACCAAATCCATATCCCGCCTTATCCTGTCTTTAGCTAGAACCAGTTACCTACAGTATTCTGATCAACAAGGCTACCATCAAAATGTTCTGCCAGTTTGAGAGATGTCACTGTTTCTTTCACTGTTCTTCATCATATGTTCAGGAAATCTCTGTCAGTAACAACTTTGAAATGGTAGAAACATGTTAAGTCAGACAAGGACAAAGAGGAGACAAATGGCTGATAATTTCATACAAAAACATTTCAAGTTGCTGTCTTTGCTACCTTTCTTCTGGAAACAGAAGAGCCTTTGATACCTAGTCCCACGCCTGCCCAACTATGTGCCTCTCCTCTACAAGGACAGACCTACTAAGTAAAAGTGATGACCAAGCCATGAAAGTTGTGTTAGCATATCATCAGGGGCGGCTCTACCGTTTTGGCCGCCCCAAGCAATCATGCCCGGGAGGCGCCCCGGAGCCGCGGGAGCAGCGGACCTCCCGCGGGCATGACTGCAGAGGGTTCGCTGGTCCCGCGTGGCTCGGCTGGACCCCCCGCGGCTGCGGACGGTTCGCGGATCCCGCGGCTCCGCTTGAGCTGCCGCAGTCATGCCTGCGGGAGGTCCAGCCGAGCCGCGGGACGAGCGCTCCCTCCGCAGTCATGCCTGCGGCAGGTCCGGTCGTCCCGGGGCTCCGGTGGACCTCCCGCAGGCATGCCTGTGGCAGGTCCGCCGGCCCAGCCTGCCGCCCCCTAGATTTGGCCGCCCTAGGCACCAGCTTGTTTTGCTGGTGCCTAGAGCCGCCCCTGCATATCATGACTGTAGAGATCACAAGGGAAGGGGAGCTCATGTGCCTGATATATTGTATTCTCAGGATCAATGAAGACATTCCTCATTTTACACCAAAAGAGAGTAAGTGCTTTTCCCAGACTTGGCACTCTGTTCCCAATTCTAGGGGTTCATCCACAACAAGATAGAAATGTACTTCCCCTACATATCAGTGGCTGGACAGGGGTTGTGACCCGCTGGGTATCAAACTTTAAAAAAAAAAAAAAGCAAAAAAAAGCTACTAGCACCAACAACTACCTGGACTCCTGTTCAGTTTGATTAACAATACAGCCTTACTTTTTAAATATTTGTTTTAAACCAACTGTGCTTTAGTGGTCAACATGGCTGTACATCAGCTGCCTCACTACGAGTTGATGATGTTACTTCATCCCTCATAATGGCAGGGAATTCACCAATAAACTTAATGGAACCCCTTTTGTTACCACGAAAGGCCATATACCAAGTATAACTTATCACTGAAGGTCTCTAGTTTGTAAGTTGGAGTGGGTGATGACTGGGACCAGAGACTCTAATCAAGCTCCCAGCATTTTCCTGGGCTTAAACAAAATTTATGTCAAGTCCCAGGGAGGTTTTGTATTTCATTAGCCATTGAGTTAATTTTTGCTGATATCCAGCATTTGGGGCTCTAGTCCTGTGCTTGCACTCTAGTCCTGTGCTCAATGAAATCAATGGGACTATTCATATGTGGTTAAAGTGAAGCTTGTGCTTCTGTGCTTTGTAAGATCAAGCCTAGAGTGCTCATCTCCTTGCAGGTCAAGCCCTTGGTGAATTATATCTTTGTAGGAAAAGTCTCATCAGTTGTCTACATAAGCCTATTTAAAAACACCTATGAGTTTAAAACTCTCTCAAATAAGGACCATCTTTAAAAAGAAGACACAGAGCACATTCCAGTTGTATTTGGTCATACATACAACAGCAGCTTTGCAGCACAGTGATTTTCAAGATGGTATCTTAAAGGCAATTGATCAAAACCAAGAATTGAGGTGGGTTTTCAGATGCTGAAAACCATCTCAATCCCTCTTTCATTTTGAAAAAATTATTGCATCCATTTTCAAATGGTTAAAATGGACACTGGATAAAAACTAAGCGAGCTGGAACCTCTCTTTTTCTCTGGATTCTCTACATGTTTTCATAATGGCCTATTACAAGCATTCCAAATGGAAATCACATCAACGTGTGGTTACATTACTGGCAGCTTTGCTTCACAAATGCTGTAACTTAACTGTTTAACAGTAAATTAAATTTAGAGTTTGTAATATAAATAAATTGTTGTTTTTGATTGGAAATAATATATAATATGTGTATAATAGAAGTTTGATTTAGCAACAGACCGTTTTCACAACAGTTAAAATTTACTTTATTCATTGCCGAACAATCTCAGAATGACAGAGGTTGTTTTCAAGTATAAATGTTGTGTTAAAACATTTAACTTTAATAGCAAACTCTTGTCAAATTGATGTACAGTAATAGAATGTCATAAAAGCTTATTTCAAACTGTAAACTTAAGCATTAAAAATTAACAGTTTCACCATTATAGACTTGGAAAGAAAGGTCTACATTGTTGTTATATATTTAGAAAGTGCAGTTAAGAAAGAAGTACAGGTTAGAAAAGGATCACAATTAACAAACTGACAAAATTCCTTGACATCAGCAAGTAGGGAGCAACTATCTACCATTTCCTTAGTTAATCAAAAATGATTTAGGCCTCAATTCTTCAAGCTGAGCAGCACCAGCAGATCTTTGTACTTCTGTGGTATATGAGGCATATGAGCTTGCAAGATTGGAACGTTAAATCACAATATCCATGGGAAGGGACAATATTTTGAAGAACATTGAACATGTTGTTGGTACTCAACAAATCATACTGTAAATTAGCAGAGGTTACTTAGGCCACATCTACGGGGACTACAGCAGCAAAAATACATTGCTGTTAGCTATGCCAGCATAATCCCATCATGTAGATGCAGCCTTCAGCAATGGAAAGGATTTTTCCATTGCTGTAAGAACACCACTTCCCCGCGTGATGGTAGCTACGTCCACACCAGGAATTAGGTCAACATAGTTACAGTGCTCAGAAGTGTGGATTCTTCACATCGTTGAGCTATTCTGACCTAAATTTTCAGTTTAGACCAGGCCTGAGAAGTAATTTGTACTTCATGAGTTGTCTCTCTAACCTTGATTATCAATATTCAGTGCTATGAGTGGTTGTGTATGCATCCCCCAGCAAAGATGGCTGTGAATAGGATTCAGCAGGTCTTTGTCCAACATCTGAGCTCTTCATGCCAACCCTTCTCTATTTTAATCCTAATTGGCTGGATGGCAAATGAGGTTGGTACAGATTTTTGTGATTTTAGCACTCATGAAACTAAATAGAGTCAAATGTGGTTGGGGACAAGCCCTGTCCATGTCATGAACATATCACTTATCTTTGCCAATTTCTAGCAAAACACCCTACAATTCCAGCCCTTGATCTCACTTCAGCAGAGACTGCCAACTGGGTCAGGCTGTAACAATTGTTTTGTTATGTTCCTTGGATAAGGAAAAGTTATTTACTTATTCCCATAATACAAGAACTAGGGGTCACCAAATGAAATGAATGGGCAGCAGGTTTAAAACAAATAAAAGGAAGTTGTTCTTCACGCAGCGCACAATCAACTTGTGGAACTCCTTACCTGAGGAGGTTGTGAAGGCTAGGACTATAACAGGGTTTAAAAGAGAACTGGATAAATTCATCGTGGTTAAGTCCATAAATGGCTATAAGCCAGGATGGGTATGGAATGGTGTCCCTAGCCTCTGTTTGTCAGAGGATGGAGATGGATGGCAGGAGAGAGATTACTTGATCATTGCCTGTTAGGTTCACTCATTCTGGGGCACCTGGCCACTGTCGGTAGACAGATACTGGGCTAGATGGACCTTTGGTCTGACCCGGTACGGCCGTTCTTATGTTCTTATGTGAACAAACATCCACAACAGAAGCAAATGTGACCTGAACTTTACAACTTGGTATCATCTCAAAAGAACATCTATAAGTATAGCATACGTTTAGACAATTTTGAAAATGCATTGTCCAATAGGCATTAATGGCTTTTTACAAAGAGCTAACCTTTTAATCACATTTTTTACACAGATTCTTGTTTATGTGTAGCAGGATCTTCATAAATCACAGATTATTCTGAAAGATTTAGTGTCAATTTATTTAGGGAGAGAGTCAGATACCCTTATTCAATCTTAATAAGACTTATTCCAAACATAGTCCTGCTGAAGTCAATGTGGAATTAGATGCTACCTAATATCAGTTTGGACATCAGAATCTGGCCCTTAGATTGTACTATTACAGTGAACAAGAGCACCTTACACCCAAAAGGATCCCAAAGTACCTTATAAAAAGTGTATACAGAGATTGGTCACTCATCCCTAGTTTTCCTTGGAGGCCTCTCATCAGAGTACTAGTCAGGCCCAGCCCTGATTCACGTCTGAGATATGATGAGATTACAGCAAAAAGTGGTATGAGGGCTGCAGATACAAAATAAATTATGGTTTTGCAAATGCACTCCAAAAAAGTCTGAATGCCTCCCAAAAATTGGTACAACCAAGCTATTTAGAACAAATTCAGCTCTTGTCTCTTCATGTCATCTAACCGATAGTCAGAGGGCTTAATCTTATTAAACAGTTTTGGTTTATTTCAGTTTCAGAGGGTTCTGCCTTTGCCCATTTTCACTCTGTCTAGTTGTTGGAAAATGAGTGGTAGCTATATAAAAAATTAAATGTGAAATAATTTTAACCATATATTAACATTTTTCACTATTATTATTCATGTTACAGCAGTGTTTAGATGCTCCAATGGAGATTGAAAGCTAATGGCATTTTGGGCTGTATAAGTAGGAGTATTGCCAGTAGATCAAGGGACATGATCATTCCCCTCTATTCGGCATTGGTGAGGCCTCATCTGGAGTACTATCCAGTTTTGGGCCTCACACTACAAGAAGGATGTGGAAAAATTGGAAAGAGTCCAGTGGAGGGCAACAAAAATGATTAGGGGGCTGGAGCACATGACTTATGAGGAGAGGCTGAGGGAACTGGGATTGTTTAGTCTGCAGAAGAGAAGAATGAGGGGAGACTTGATAGCTGCTTTGAACTATCAGAAAGGGGGTTCCAAAGAGAATGGATCTAGACTGTTTTCAGTGGTACCTGATGATAGAACAAGGAGTAATGGTCTCAAGTTGCAGTGGAGGAGGTTTAGCCTGGATACTAGGAAAAACTTTTTCACTAGGAGGGTGGTGAAGCACTGGAATGTTACCTAGGGAGGAGGTGGAATCTCCTTCCTTAGAGGTTTTTAAGGTCAGGCTTGACAAAGCCCTGGCTGGGATGATTTAGTTGGGGATTGGTCCTGCTTTGAGCAGGGAATTGGACTAGATGACCTCCTGAGGTCCCTTCCAACCCTGATATTCTATGATTCTATGATTGGAGTAACATTGTCGTGGGCACTGTACAAAAACAGGGGAGTTTTTAATCTAAAAACAGACAAGACAAGGGGTACCACAGAAAAAGGAAATGATTTCACCAAGGTCACACAGCAGGCCAGGGGTAGAGCTGGGAACAGAACACAACTCTCCTGAATCTCATTCTAGTGTCCTACCCACTAGAACACACTGCCTACAGTAATGTTGATTTCCATTTTGCACTTTTCCCAGCTTGGACAGCAGAAACAGGGCAGCTCCAATTCACTGCAATTTCATTTTGTTTAGTCAAATTCTAGTCAACTTCATTTCCAGATTCTCCTGCATTAGGAAGATGGAGCAGTGTTTGGGTGGCAAATACTGAAGGTTTTAAAAAACCTGTTTCCATCAGAATTTAAAAACAATTTAACTATCAATCTGAGATTTTATAAAACTTAAATTTTAGACCGAGTTAGTAACGAATTAAAGAAAAAAACAAGTTCTCTTCTAATACTCAATGAGAAACTTTATTAGAATAAGGAAAATTGTATTATCTCTGAAGCTACTCTATCTGTATCTCTTTCCTTCACTGTAGAGCTTCTGCCTTGATTCTTACATCGGCACCCTCTGCCTCCACCTAGCTTCCTGCTACACATTTAAAGCAACAATATCTATACCCCTCATATATAGTACCTCAGTGATGTTTACTAAACTGGTCTGGCCCATTGCTCCTCTACAATGCACCGTTGCTCTGCACTACCACGCAAGACACCTCTGTTCAGTTGTGAAGGCAATGAACTATGTAGCTAGTGAACTATGTAGTAGCACTGATGGGACTTTACCCCAACTCCCACTCATCAATTCTTGGACAGAAAGCACCCTGTGCCCTAAACCCCAGCTACAAAATAAACACCACTGAACAGAAGTTCAAATGAAAAGGGAAAAGAAAAAAAATACCATGTCTGCTTGGACTGAAAAGCTGTTGGAATCTCTCCATATCCCTGTCCTACACAATAGATGATGTAGGCTGAGATTCATCAGGCTTTTGAATTGTGGCATGGAAAAAATGAATGTGCCTCGGTTTTATTCACCTTTGTAGTAAACACTAATGCTCAGCCCACCTCCTGTTTGGCTACAAGAATTTGGAAGGAAATAAATAATGTCTTTCACAGAAACATTTTAAAACCCTCTTGTTTAGCAGTGGAAATTGTGCCTTCTAATATTAGAGTCTAAGTTCAAATTCTGTTTATCATAAGTGCACTAGTTCATATGCATGATACATTCTTACATACAAAGAGAGCTGGCTACAGTCATAGAGCTGGGTTTGATGAAGTTCTGTCACAAATTCCTATTTAAAATTTCCCATTCTCGGGAAAACCATGCAGTATGGCAAAAAACTAACAATTTTTTGAAAAAATAAAGCTGCATAATCTGCTGTATTTCAGTTGGTCTTTATCCTCAAAATCCCAGATCTTTGTTTAAGCTACAAATGGACTATAAAAATCAGCTCACTGGCCTCTCCTTATTATCCACATCCCTGCACAAATAAAATGAAGCTTTTGCTGTAAAGCTGATAAAAAAATACCACACACATGAGCAAGCTGATGTATTTAAAAAGTGGTTATCATTTCTAATCCTTTCCTCTCTCTCCAGGGAATATCATATTTCCCAGGAATACACAAAACTCCACCACTGAGCACACATCAGCACTTATACTTGTTTTGATTAGAGATTTTCTAAAATAACAATGAACAAAGTACTCTAGCATTATCATTGATTTTTAGCACCTAGGGAGGCAATATGACATTAGCGCGACTGTTTAAAATCAGTGACTAGCCAAGACTAGGCCCTACAAATATTTGCACTCATATAAGCTATTTCAGAGACTTTGTGAAATGAACTGCTATACCTATTTTGATAGCTTTCGGATGCAATTGTCAATTCTTTGTAGGTAGCCCAGATGTATACTCCAGAGCAGGAGAAGCAGCAGTGGGTCCTGAAAATAAATTTGTGTCTGAATTTAATGGACACTGGAGAGATTAATTTTGCATTTTGTGTATGCACTTAGGTTCTACTCACTTTCAGTTCTATGTTAATTGTTCCAGGAAAACAAAACAATTTTATCATCAAATGTAGGCAGATCCAAATGAGTTTTCTTAACCCAGTCAGTTGCCTTTCTACATAATCAGGTTTAGGATTTGGACACAAAGTGACTAATGGTAATTTCATGTTGGTGTAAAACAGGTGTAAATTCAAACCAATAAAGTTATACCAAAGTAAAACTATTGTGAGACCAGGGTCAGGCACAAAATATTAGAATTCAGAGTAATTCTTTTTAAAAAGGGAACCTGTCCCTATAGGAAGCAACTCCCTGTAAAAGATTAAACTATCCATCATTGACTTGTCTGATTTCAGCCTGACTTGTTATACAGTTGAACCAGATACTAAAAAGTTTGTCTTGCTAGCTAAATGGTATATAGAAAGAAAGAAGATTTATGATTTACCTCCAGATCTGTACTGTGAGTCTTTGTCCTTTCAAGGACCTTTCTTTACAAATGCAACTACAGTTATGAGCTATGCATTTAGGTATGCCCTAAAAAAATAAAGAACTAAATTACAGAATTCCCTTATAATAGTACATGGATTTCTGCCCCCACCCCCTACAGGGTTGCAAATGTTGCTTAATTAAAGTGGATTTTAGCACAATGCTTCTTGCATCCATAGCTGCTATTCCTATACCAGAAGAAGCTGTACATTTCACATAGCATATGATTATTAAACAACATCATGTATATCAAACAGATTTCACTAAAGGGTTTGACTTCTACTAATTTAGTCCCTCCTTAATAAGCTCAATTATTAAGCAAAGGTAGCACGCAATTTACGTAATATGAACAGCTTAAAATTACAATATAAAGGTCACTACCAATCAACAGCCCTTGCTTTTAAACAGAGAAAGGAATGGAAATTTACATGAGTCTGCCAGTCCAAAATATTTGGATTTTTTAAAATATAAAATATCAGGATTTTAGATTTTTAAGATCTTCACGTGCAGATAAATTATTATTGTAACAAAATTTTAGAAGCAGCAGATCCAAATGGTTGAAAATTCTGATATAAAAAAATAAAATCAGTTCAATTGATTGAAGCCATTTACATTTGTACTGTTTTTTGTGTTGTTTTTTTTTAAATAAGGACTTGTAATTTCAGTTCTCCCTGACTCTGTTTTCTTTGGTGGAAGGTTAGAATTTATAGGAGATCAAACACACTGACCACCCACAGGATCTGCTTCTCAACAGAAATAAACTAGCTGTTTGGGAAAATTAAACTCGATTGAGTGTGGATACATGTTTTAAACTACTAAGATGTGTAACAAAAGCTACATTAAGGAAAATTAAATATAGCATGCCAGCAAATTCTGCTTCCTCCAGCTAAATTAGATTGTCAGTTATTTTTATTTGGTTATTTCTATTAAATGAATAATCAGATAAAACTAAACTAACACCTGATTAGACTGAAGTGATCCCAGAAGTGAAACAGCAGCCCAAGAATGCTTCAAGAGTCATAGCAAGATAATGATCCAGTGTTAGGCTAATTTTCAATGGACTTCAGTCTGTTCAATGTTTGATAAAAGCCTTTTGGACCATTGAATAACAGACTGCAGAAGGTACAGAAAATAGTGAACACATATAAGCCAGATCAGTCTAAATGATAGATCTACCTTCTATTTGCCTAGCTTTTTTGGTACCATTTTTGACAGCTATGCACATTCCTTTTTCAACAGAGCTAAAAAGCATAAGCCCTATCTATAAGGCATTTTTGATTCACATCTGCCCAAATGTCATGGTATTTCTCTAGGGAAAAAAGATGTAGAATGGACTTTTTGTGTCAGTTAATAAAATTATTTTGCAATTCATTCAATTACTTTTCCTGATCTACAGATAAGAGCATCTAACAGTTACAAGGCAGATGACAGACAAGGATAAGATGATGCAGCCACCTCTGAAGTTGTTGTCACACTACTAGTCCAGAAAGGTATGGATGAGAAACGATGTAAAGAACTCTAAGTTTCTCACAGAGACCAAAAAGCTCATCTCCACAACCCAAATTGTGACAGCAGGTATGCCCAGGTAGCACATACAATTTGGTCTTAGAAATTTGACATACAACTGCAATGTGATGAACATTGCTCTTTTTCTTTTCTGATCAAACATATAACAGGGGATATAGGTATTCAAGTTTATTTTCTTCTTGTAAGATCTGTGCTTACCTACATGTTGGGGGCCATGGATTGACAAGCCCATGGTGTTTGGGATGTTAAAAGCATCCCAGCTTACCTGGTAGAAGCTGTGAGCTTCTAACCAAGGTTTGAAATCTCAAAGCCTCTGTTCATTGGCTGAGCTTTAGTCAGAGGGCGGGGCTATCAGGAAGGCCAGGGCTTATAAAGCTGTGAGCAAGCGACTAGGGAGCTTTGCGAACAGGGGCCACTAACAGGGAGTTTCGAGAGGGAGTTTGGAAGGGGAGTGGGAAGGGGGTGAGGTACACATGCCATTCTTTAAAACCTTTAACCTAAACTATAATCAAATATTCTTGATTTAAACAAAAACCCTACCATTAACCTAGGTAGCTGTAGGAGAGAATGCAGGCAGAAGCCCAGCAGCAGATTGGGGGCTATCCAGTTTATTGCACTGAGTGCAGCATGTATGATTACTTGCCCTGTGGGCAGATGGCATATGTGTGCATTCGGTGAAGGGAGCTCCTGGCCCTCAGAAACCACGTACAGGCTTTGGAGGCCAGAGTGGTGGAATTGGAGGAGCTAAGGAAGCAGAGAGGTATGTTGATGAGGCTTTCTGGGACACTGTAGATTTGTCCCACCTCCGGTCAGACAGCCCCTGCAATGGACTGGAGGGGGGAGGGATAGCTCAGTGGTTTGAGCACTGGCCTGCTAAACCCAGGGTTGTGAGTTCAACCCTTGAGGGGGCCACTTAGGGATCTGGGGCAAAAATCAGTACTTGGTCCTGCTAGTGAAGGCAGGGGGCTGGACTTGATGACCTTTCAAGGTTCCTTCCAGTTCTAGGAGATTGGTATATCTCCAATTATTACATTTATTACAATGTTAAGGAGGATGAAAGGCTCAGGGAAGGAGAGCAGTCAACGGGAGCAGAGGGAAACCTTCCCATATTGGAACCCTCCTTCCAGATGATGTTGGGGCATCCTCTCACACTGAGGTTACCCTCTCCAGTGGATGGAACTCCAGTCATTAGGAAAAGGGAGGTGTTAGTAATGGGAGGTTCGATCATTAGAAACGTAGATAGCTGGACGCATCCGACGAAGTGAGTATTCACCCACGAAAGCTCATGCTCCAAAACGTCTGTTAGTCTATAAGGTGCCACAGGATTCTTTGCTGCTTTTGTAGATAGCTGGGTTTGTGATGACCGGGAGAACCAAATGGTGACTTGCCTGCCTGGTGTGAAGGTTGCGGATCTCTCGAGGCATCTAGATAGACTTATGTGTAGTGCTGGGGAGGAGCTGGTGGTCGTGGTACATGTAGGTACTAATGACATAGGGAAGGGTAATAGAGACGTCTTGAAGGCCAAATTTAGGCTGCTAGGAAAGAGACTGAAATCCAGGACCTCTATGGTGGCATTCTCAGAAATGCTCCCAGTTCCACACGCAGGGCCAGGTAGGCAGGCAGAGCTTCAGAGTCTCAATGCGTGGATGAGATGATGGTGTAGACAGGAGGGGTTTAGATTTATTAGGAACTGGGGAAACTTTTGGGATAGGGGGAGCCTATACAGGAAGGATGGGCTCCACCTAAACCAAAGTGGATCCAGACTGCTAGCACTTAACATTAAAAAGGTTGCAGAGCAGTTTTTAAACTAAGAGATGGGGGAAAGCCGATTGCTGCAGCGGAGCACGTGGGTTGGACAGAGACTTCTCTTAGAGGAGAGTCTACTGATAGAGATTCTCTAGGTTCTAGTCAGGAGGAGAGGATGGAAGAGGATAAAGTATGGGCCAGATCAGATGAGAAACATTCACATAGAAAAGAATGACACATCAGAAAAGGGCAGACAAATGAACAGTGACAAGTTTTTAAAGTGCTTGTATACAAATGATAGAAGTCTAAATAATAAGATGGGTGAACTAGAGTTCTTTGTGTTAAAGGAGGATATTGATATAATAGGCATCATAGAAACCTGGTGGAGTGGGGACAATCAATGGGACACAATCATTCCAGGGTACAAAATATATTGGAAGGACAGAACAGGTTGTGCGGGAGGTGGGCAGCGGGGAGTGGCACTATATGTGAAAGAAAATGTAGAATCAAATGAAGTAAAAATCTTAAATGAATCCACATGTTCCATAGAATCTCTATGGATAGTAATTTCATGCTCTAATAAGAATATAACAGTAGGGATCTATTATTGATCACCTGACCAGGACAGTGATAGTGACGATGAAATGCTAAGGGAGATTAGAGAGGCAATCAAAATAAAGAACTCAATAATAGTGGAGGATTTCAATTATCCCCATATTGACTGTGTACATGTCACCTCAGGACAAAATGCAGAGACAAAATTTCTCGATACTTTAAACGACTGCTTCTTGGAGCAGCTGGTACAGGAACCCACAAGGGGAGAGGCAATTCTCAATTTAGTCCTGAGTGGAGAGCAGGAGCTGGTCCAAGAGGTAACTATAACAGGACCACTTGGAAATAGTGACCATAATATAATAACATTTAACATTCCTGTGGTGGGAAGAACATCTCAACAGTCCAACTCCATGGCATTTAATTTCAGAAAGGGGAACTATGCAAAAATGAGAAGGTTAGTTAAACAGAAATTAAAAGGTACAGTGACTAGAGTGAAATCCCTGCAAGGTGCATAGACATTTTTGAAAGACACCATAACAGAGGCTCAACTTAAAGGTATACCCCAAATTAAAAAACACAGTAAAAGAACTAAAAAAGAGCCACCATGGCTTAACAACCATGTAAAAGAAAAAGTGAGAGATAAAAAGGCATCTTTTAAAAAGTGGAAGTCAAATCCTAGTGAGGTAAATAGAAAGGAGCACAAACACTGCCGAATTAAGTGTAAAAATGTAATAAGAAATGCCAAAGAGGAGTTTGAAGAACAGCTAGCCAAAAACTCAAAAGGTAATAACAAAATGTTTTTTAAGTACATCAGAAGCAGGAAGCCTGCTAAACAACCAGTGGGGCCCCTAGACGATCGGGATCCAAAGGAGCACTTTGTCATCCTTAAGTCATTGCGGAGAAACTAAATTAATTCTTTGCTTCAGTCTTCACAGCTGAGGATGTTAGGGAGATTCCCAAACCTGAGCCATCCTTTATAGGTGACAAATCTGAGGAATTGTCACGGATTGAAGTTTCACTAGAGAAGGTTTTGGAATTAATTGATAAACTTAACAGTAACAAGTCACCAGAGGGACCAGATGGCATTCACCCAAAAGTTTGGAAAGAACTTAAATGTGAAATTGCAGAACTATTAACTATGGTTTGTAACCTGTCCTTTAAATCAGCTTCTGTACCCAGTGCCCAGAAGATAGCTAATATAACGCCAATATTTAAAAAGGGCTCTAGAGGTAATCCCAGCAATTACAGAGTGGTAAGTCTATGGTCAGTACCAGGCAAATTAGTTGAAACAATAGTAAAGAATAAAATTGTCAGACCCCTAGAAGAACATAAATTGTTGGGCAAAAGTCAACATGGTTTCTGTAAAGGGAAATCATGTTTTACTAATCTATTAGAGTTCTTTGAAGGGGTCAACAAACATGTGGACAAGTGGGATCCAGTAGACATAGTGTACTTAGATTTCCAGAAAGCCTTTGACAAGGTCCCTCACCAAAGTCTCTTACATAAATTAAGTTGCCATGGGATAAGAGGGAAGATCCTTTCATGGATTGAGAACTGGTTAAAAGACAGGGAACAAGGGGTAGAAATAAATGGTAAACTTTCAGAATGGAGAGGGGTAACTAGTGGTGTTCCCCAAGGGTCAGTCCTAGGACCAATCCTATTCAACTTATTCATAAATGATCTGGAGAAAGGGGTAAACAGTGAGGTGCCAAAGTTTGCAGATGATACTAAACTGCTCAAGATAGTTATGACCAAAGCAGACTGTGAAGAACTGCAAAAAGATCTCACAAAACTAAGTGACTGGGCAACAAAATGGCAAATGAAATTTAATGTGGATAAATATAAAGTAATGCACATTGGAAAAAATAACTCCAACTATACATACAATATGATGGGGGCTAATTTAGCTACAGCTAATCAGGAAAGAGATCTTGGAGTCATCGTGGATAGTTTTCCGAAGACGTCCACGCAGTGTGCAGCGGCAGTCAAAAAAGCAAACGGGATGTTAGGAATAATTAAAAAAGGGATAGAGAATATCTTATTGCCCCTATATAATCCATGGTACACCCACATCTTGAATACTGCATACAGCTGTGGTCTCCTCATTTCAAAAAATATATACTGGCATTAGAAAAAGTTCAGAAAAGGACTACTAAAATGATTAGGGGTTTGGAATGCGCCAATATGAGGAGAGAATAAGAGGCTAGGACTTTTCAGCTTGGAAAAGAGGGAAACTAAGGGGGGATATGATAGAGGTATATAAAATCATGAGTGGTATGGAGAAAGTGAATAAGGAAAAGTTATTTACATTTTCATATAATATAAGAACTAGGGGCCACCAAATGAAATTAATGGGCAGCAGGTTTAAAACAAATAAAAGGAAGTTCTTCTTCACACAGCACACAGTCAACCTGTGGAACTCCTTGCCTGAGGAAGTTATGAAGGCTAGGACTATAACGGGGTTTAAAAAAGAACTAGATAAATTCATGGAGGTTAAGTCCATTAATGGCTATTAGCCAGGATGGGTAAGGAATGGTGTCCCTAGCCTCTGTTTGTCAGAGGGTGGAGATGGATGGCAGGAGAGAGATCACTTGATCATTACCTGTTAGGTCCACTCCCTCTGGGGCACCTGGCATTGGCCACTGTTAGTTGATAGGATACTGGGGTGGATGGACCTTTGGTCAGACCCAGTATGGCCGTTCTTATGTTCTTATGGTAAAGGCCTCTTACAAGACAGGCTTCTTCTACTCCCATAGGCTTTGAAAATCAGACAGTTATTTAGATGCCTAAACATACTGTTAGGAGCCTAGTTTTAGAAACCCACTTCTTTAAAACCTTGGCCCAGATCTCCTGGGTTTCTTTTCCCCTGATCTAACCACTAGACAGCACTGCCTCGGTCTTAAAGAATGAAGATGAAAGAAAGAAAACATTACACAAATGTAAATAAGAATTGTGGCAAGTAAAAACACTTTATTGTGAACATAACAATCCAAGTTGTACTGCCAGAGTTAGTGTTCACACTCTGAAGAGATAAATAATGAGCTAATTTCTAGCTAGCAAAACCCTATAGACTCTTTCCAGTAGTTGAGATGTCATTTCAGTCACAAACTTCACCAAAAGTCAGCAGTTTTATTTAGCACCTACAATATGCTGTGAATACAGTATTACCTTCAGTAGCTTTTGGTTATAAATTCAAGAGGACAAACCTTGCTCAAGAAACAATATAAGAGCACAAATTCTTACAGCAGCCACTGGACAGGAATCATTGGATTATACAGACTTTTTTGTCTATGCTACTTTTATAATTTTGCAGGCGAAATAAATGAAAGCATGGTAATTTCCCCACAAAAACAGGTTATATGATAAAAATCTCAGGAAGTCTGTGTGCTGAAATGGAAACTGTCCTTTCGGCAGCTCTAATGTGATGCAGTCAGACATGCTGCAGAAGATTAGAAGCAACCTGCAAGGTTTTATTACCTTTGATTTTTAGCTCTGCGGTACATAAAATTAATTTGTATTTTGCTGAACAAAATTCAGGATTAATGATGGCAGCGTAGAAGAGATATTTTGCCTGTGCATGTTCTATGAACTCTTAGGATTCAAGCAACATTTACAGTGGAAGAAAAATATGTGCTGTGTGTCTGGTAGCGATGGACAAATCTCAAGAAATTCAGTTCATATAAGCCTTCAAAAGTTTGGATGTCTATCTGAGGCTTTTCTAAATCACTTTGATCTTAAAATCAGAGTAGATCTCTCACATGAATACCCCATTTCAGAAGAGTTTTGATATCTTCTGTGGTCCTGGCTAGCTTACAAATACTATGTGAATAGCCTGTCCTATTTCAGTACCTCCACTTCCAATATTAGGCAAAATCAGGAAGTGGTGAGAAGCACAAAAAGAAACAAAAGAGATTTAAAAAAAAAACCCTAGGTTAACTACAAAAATGGTTTTGTACTTGGACTACATTTTGGCCAAAATTTCCAAAAAGGTGGTCTGGGGAAGAAAGATGATCTTGTGGTTCAGGGACCAGGGATTGAGAGTCAGAAGACATAGTTCTAGTCTTAGCTTTTTCACAGATCAAGAGCAAGTCACTTCATATTGGATTCACCCGTCTCTGTTTTTTTCATATATGAAATCAGAATAATACAGATTGCTGCAGCATTACCAGTTATAAGAGATCAGTAATCATGACTCAGAAACCCAAAAAAATCAGATTGCCATTAAAATCACAACATTGTTGTTGTTTTTTAAATGGATTATGGTTTTTTGGACACTAATGTTTTCTATTTTTTGAACTCTCTCTACCCACTCCCAATATGAAAATTCAAGTTTAAATTCAAATTAAATATGAGCACACTAAAGTGTATGCCATGGTCTCCCTGCTCCCCGACCCCTCTTCTCCTGTCCTTCCCTTTGTCCAGAGCCCTCCCCGCTTCTTGAGCCCTTCCCCCTACACTGGAACGGTCCTGCAGCCCCCGCTCCCCAACTCCACTCCTACCCAGAGGTTTGTCCAGCAGTGTCCCACAGTCCCCTACTCCCTCCACATTCCTCCCAATCTCCTGGCAGGCTTCAGCAGGGAAAAGATGCCCCTAGGCTCTTGCTTCCATTAATGTTCACTTCCTGCACTATAGTGTGGGGCCAGGCCAGTTCTGCTCAGCTTAGGGTGAGAGGTCAGCTCTGCTGCATGGTGTCTGCTCCAGAGACACAGAGACACCCCAACTCTGCAGGAAGCAGCGCAGAAAATGTTAACATTTGCATTTTCTATAATTTAATCATATGAACCATGATATTTTCTAAATGAAGCTCCAGTATGTGGCTGCCCTACAATTCTGAGAGAGAGTTCTGCACAACAGAGCTGCTCCTAGCTGGCAGCTTGCCTGGAGATGCTTCTTTACGTACCCAAAAATAATACTGATGAACGCCAGGGCCCTACCGGACTTAAAAGAAGTGGCAAGTGGCCTTTAGTGCAACTCTTTGCTTCAATAGGATTGTCATCTGAAGGGGGAAGTACGTATCATGCAGTACACAGATTCAGCAAATATAGGGGCAAACACACAATGTGCTGTTCTCCAATTCATTCCAAGGACGCTTCTGACTCCAAGTGACAGAACCCATATAATATTTACCCTGTTTGTGTTTGATGAGACAGAAAGGTCATAGCGGGAAAGAAAGGTCTAGGTAAAAGGCAGGATATTTTTAGAGATAAATCTCTCTCATCCTTGCACAGATGTCCAAAGCCTGAGAATCAGATGACCCACTACAGTTCTACTGGGGCAGGACGGGAGGTTGTAAAGAAGCCTGCAAGGCTACATGCAGGGACAGCTGGATGGCAGGTAAAGTCAGTGAGTTTATTACTATGCTAATCCACTGGCCAAAGGCCCCTGTAGTGGATGGAGTGACAGGCTGTTGTGTTGGGTCATTCTCTCATTTCCATATTATTTAGCCTTTGCACAAGGGACAAGGATTAAAGTCCATGAGTGTGATTTTAAAAAGCATATAAGGACACCCTTAGACACGCACCGTCCTCTCAAAGTCCTTGTAAGTTGGGCACCTAACTCCACGAGGGGCTTTTAAAAATCATACTCTTAGGAAATGAGGATTTCTTACAGCAAATAAGGACATAGGGTCCAGAGACAAAAAACAAGGAGAATGAGAAAAGATGAAACCTAATTTCTGGGAGCTTCCTATTCTTGGAAACAACACACGGTAGACGCCTCCACTGAGATTCACCTTTAGCAAAGCATTTTGAGATAATTAAGTCAATCAGAAATAATTTTTGTTGCACTTTTGACACTGACTAAAATTCAAGGGTTAATTTTAAGTATGAGAAAGCTCTCATGAGGTCTGTGGGCAAAATGAATAAGGATTTAGCCAATCCTGACATATGTCCTGAGGAATCCAAGGTGCCACATTTAATAGCCTATATTAAATATGTTGTCTAAGATATCTTTTGGCAGCTTTGAAGAGTTTGAGAAAATGCTATGAACTGGAAACTTGAGGAAGATCATCTTTAGCGCCGCTGCTTTCGTAAATAGTAATGATGGTAGACAGATGAAAGCTTCTATGTTGTTTAGAAAGAGAAATAAATTTCAGAAGTCCTTACTGCATCTTCTGTGGCAGCAAAAGAATCCACACAAAAGCACTGTAACATTCAATAAGATACTAACTGAGATTTATTATTTCTATCTTTGTTGATATCCGTTATCTAGGTTGGTCCTGAAACAGCACAAATTCCTTTTCTGCTGTTGTCCCCCCCAAGCAGGAAACATGAAGGATCTGGAACAGGGAGTTTGACTTCTTCTAGAGGAAGAGAAGAAAGAAGCTTCTAAGGAAACGTTTCTGTTGATCGAAATTCATCAATAGCTCACAGCAACCTTATGAAACAGAATTTGGCTACTTCTGAAATATCAAAGAAAGGAAGGGGCTTCCCTTTGATGATTTATAGCTTCTCTTGCATCATATAGAAACACAGAATCATAGAAGCATAGAACTGGAAGGGACCTCAATATGTCATCTAGTCCAGTCTGTTACACTCAAGACAGGACTAAGTAATAACTAGACCATTCCTGACAGGTGTTTGTCTAACCTATTCTTTAAAATCCTCCAATGATGGAGACCCTACAACCTTCCTAGGCAGTTTGTTCCAAAACATAATGACCCTGCCAGGAAGTTTTCCCTAATCTCCAACCTAAACCTCCATTGCTGCAGTTTAAGCCCATTGCTTCTTGTCCTATCCTATCATCCAAGGAAACTTTTACATGTTTTGTTAAGATGGTAGATTTACTGCCTGTCTCGTTTGGCCTCTATGCAACACAGACCAAGTCTCTCCCCAGCCCGCAAAATATGTGAGAAAACAGAGAGAACAAGAGACAGAGGAAAAGATGATGAATAAAATTCTAAAGCTCTCACTCTCTCTCTCCCTCTCTCAAAAAAAAGGGGGGATATTACACACTTTTTCTATTATTACGGGGACAGGTACTGTGGGCACTGTATATAACTCGGAGAGATCTGGCCAATTAAACATACCAGAGGTTGATGTATAGGCCTAGAGCTAAGAATAAGAATGCATGATCAAACAGACCAGCAAGGGATCCAGTGGAGCTTTGAGAAGATGCTGGTTACTCCTAATCAGAAAATCTTTTAAATTGAGTTAATCTTCCAAACCAAAAATTTGAAGCACAATACTGGAGTTCTGCCTGGATTTGATGAGTAGACCATTTTCTCAAATGAGATATAGAGCTAGTTGGATATTACTTTAACAAGGTACTTACCAAGTGAAAAATAGCTGCTGCACTGCTATGAACCTGAATAATAACTCTTGTAATTACTGATATTTTGGCCTATCTTTATTTAAAAAGAATAATGCAGTTTTGCATATTAAAGTTTTTGTATAAAATATGTTCAGGTACAATGTGTAAAATTGTAGGTTTACTCATATATAATCAAACATTATTTATCTTCCCTAGACTATCTTTGAACAGGAAAGTAAACATGTAGGAAAATCTGTAAGCTTGAAAAAATTGGTTATTATATGAAAAAGTACTAAAGTTTAACTTTTGTGAATGCCTTGGTAGCAAACTGAAAAAATGCACTTAACTTTAACAAATGGTGGTAAGACTTCAAATACATGGCATAATAGATCTTTTCAAAGAGAATTTTGCATGGGCAAATACTTCTCTCAGGTAGCATTACGGAACACCAACTTTTAGGGTATTTTCAAAGAGAACTTTTCCTGAATACTTATGTAAAACCTTTCACCCTAGGCACCCTTGTTTTTGAAAACTATTACTCTTTTCCCCCTTTATGCAACCATGCATAGGCATAACATGTTGTGCGCATGAGGTAAGACTTTCCCAAACTTTCATTATCATTGGCTTTCTGGGAGGTTATATTCTCATTGTTCCTAATATAACTAACCTAACCTGACATATCAAATGGAGAGTTTTCTAAAGCAGAACAACGACAAACAATCAAAGCAGAAATTTGATTTTACATAGGGGAAAACATAGAAAGACAAGCCTTTTTGAAAGGCTTGTAAAGGAAATGTAATTTTCTTCTTCCTGAGTAATACTAAGATCAGATATTAATGTGTACATGAAAAGTAGCATCCCGTCTTAACAGGGATGCCTGTTTTCCGCCCCAGGCTCCCAACTCTTTTTGTCTAATATCAGAATTCATTGTTTGAGAACTGCATGTAAAGGGTACTCAAACTCACTGTTGTCCCTTTCAAATCCCACTGACTTGTGCTTGAAAATTCAAAGACACACACACACACAAAACCAATAGTTCACCTCCTATCAACAAGTCTGGGGAAATATGCCATGGTCTGAAGGGTAGTTATATCAGTTTCATAAAAACAAACTACTAGTGGTGCATAATTGTGATACCTTTTATTTTAGAATTAGGGTGATAAAAGTGGAACACACAGATAGACAGCCAGCTCAGAGAGCTTTTGAATTCAAACATACAGTCATTATAATGTGGATTAAATAGTGGTTTGAGCCTGAGCCCCATAAATAATAGTCTTGTACACTCTCTCTCTTTATTTACTATCACTTACAGTATGTACTAAAAGGTCTTTAAATTTAATCTTACACTCCGTCTAGCCTGTCCTCATCGACTCATCACCTTACAATAAATAAATTACATAAACAAGAAAAGTCTAAAAACTATTGACCTTTTATTCTTCCCTCCTTTCTATGAGCATGTAACATGAGGACCCTGTTTTCTTTACCTCCAGCATCATCTGTGTTGTAGGGTATGTGGATGGGGAGAGGCAGTAGATGTGGTATATCTTGACTTTAATAAAGCTTTTGATACTGTCTCACATGACCTTTTCATAAACAAACTAGGGAAATGCAACCTAGAAGGAGCTACTATAAGTTGGGTGTATAATTGATTGGAAAACTGTTCCCAGAGAGTAGTTATCAGTGGTTCACAGTCATGCTGGAAGGGCATAATGAGTGGGGTCTCACAGGGATCAGTTCTGGGTTCAATTCTGTTCAATATCTTCATGAATGATTTAGATAATGGCATAGAGAGCATACTTATAAAGTTTGCCAATGATACCAAGCTGAGAGGGGTTGCAAGTGCTTTGGAGGATAGGTTTAAAATTCAAAATCATCTGGACAAACTGGAGAAATTGTCTGAAGAAAATAGGATGAAATTTAATAAGGACAAATGCAAAGTACGCCACTTCAGAAGGAACAATCAGTTGCATACATACAAAATGGGATTGCCTAGGAAGGAGTACTGTCAGTTGCATACATACAAAATGGGATTGCCTAGGAAGGAGTACTGTGGATCCTGGGGGTCATAGTGGATCCCAGGCTAAATGAGAGTCAACAGTGTAACACTGTTGCAAAAAAAAGCTAACATAATTCTGGGATGAATTGGCAGGAGTGTTGTAAGCAAGACACAAAAAGTAATTCTTCCGCTCTACTCTGTGCTGACTAAGCCTCAGCTGGAGTACTGTGTCGAGTTCTGGGTGCCACATTTCAGGAAAGATGTGGACAAATTGGAGAAAGTCCAGAGAAGAGCAACAAACATGATTAAAGGTCTAGAACACATGACCTATGAGGGAAAATTGAAAAAAAAATGGGTTTGTTTAGTTTGGAAAAGAGAAGACTGAGGGGGAACATGATAACAGTTTTCAGGTACATAAAAGGTTGTTACAAGGAGGAGGGAGAAAAATTGTTCTTCTTAATTTCTGAGGACAGGACAAGAAGCAATGGGCTTAAACTGCAGCAAAGGAGGTTTAGGTTGGACATTAGGAAAAACTTCCTAACTGTCAGGGTGGTTAAGCACTGTAATAAATTGCCTTGGGAGGTTGTGGAATCTCCATCATTGGAAATATTTAAGAGCAGGTTAGACAAACACGTGTCAGAGATGGTCTAGATCAATGGTGAGCAACCTGCAGCCCAGCAGAGTAATCTGCTGGTGGGCCATAAGACAGTGTTTACATTGACTGTCCGCAGGCATGGGCACCCACAGCTCCCAGTGGCCGCAGTTCACCATTCTCAACCAATGGGAGCTGCAGGAAGCGGCAGCCCACATGTCCCTAAGGCCTGTGCTGCTTCCTCAACTCCCATTGGCCGGGAATGGCGAACCACAGCCACTGGGAGCTGTGGACAGCCGTGCCTGCGGACGGTCAATGTAAACACTATCTTGCGGCCCGCCAGCAGATTACCCTGATGGGCTGCAGGTTGCCCACCACTGGTCTAGATAATAATTAGTCCTGTCATGAGTGCAGGGGACTGGACTAAATGACTTCTGGAGGTCCCTTCCAGTCCTATGATGACTTATATTTTCTCAAATTGCTACTATAAAATAGTATACTGTTTTCTCTATTATGTGGATATACATTTACCTTCTACAATCTAGAGACACTCATAAAATATTTTATAGATGTTTATTTAAGCTGATATATCATAATGGTCCAATATATTTTTATTGATGCTGGGATAAAATTTTCAAAAGTGCCTACATGATAGTCACTTCGGTGCTTTTGACAATGTTACCCCTAGGACCAATAAAAGATTAATTTCCTTTTGTTTGAGTTCTATAAAGTACAGTTTGACGGATTCGGTCACAGAGACTTCCCTCAAGACTGTCACTCAATGAGCTGGAATACTACTTAGAACAACCCTCCTGCCAGAACAGGTGCCCCTCCACTCCTGTCTTGCTGAGTTAGACACTCCAGTCAGCTCCAGCACAGACCCAGAGGTTGGACCACGCCTCTCTGCAGTTCACTGAAACTGAGATTCGCTCAGCCCAGGGGCTCCTCAGTTACCAGGGACTTTCCCAGCACCAAGTGTTCAGCCTTTCTGGGAGCCTGAACCCCAAGTAAATCTTTACTCTGTATAAAGCTTATACAGGGTAAATTAATAAATTGTCCACCCTCTATAACACCGATAGAGAGATACGCAGAGCTGTTTTCTCCCCCAGGTATTAATCACTTACTCTGGCTTTATTAATAAGCAAAAGTGATTTTATTAAGTATAAAAAGTAGGATTTAAGTGGTTTCAAGTAATAACAGATAGAACAAAGTAAGTCACCAAGCAAAATAAAGCAAAACCATGCAAATCTAAGCCTAATACATTAAGAAACTGATTAGAGGTAATATCTCACCCTCAGAGATGTTCCAACAAGCTTCTTTCACAGACTAGACTCCTTCCTAGTCTGGGCCCAATCCTTTCCCCTGGTACAGTCCTTATTAGTTCCAGCAGACATCACAGGTGGCAAGCAGAGCTTTCCTCATGACTGGCAGCCCCTTTTGTCCTGCTTCACCTACTTTTATAGTTTTGGCACTTCATGGGAATCTTTTGCCTCTCTGGGTTCCCACCCCTCCTTCTAAATGGAAAAGTACCAGATTTAAGATGGATTTCATTATCAGGTGACACGTACACAGGAAGGCTTTCAAGTAACTAAGGCCATTTACAACTGATTGTTTCTGGAACACCCTTAATGGCCTCCACTTAATATGTTTACATCAGTGATACAAGTTTATATCTTATTCTCCTAACTCCAGACATAGAAATAATACATGCAAACAAATGGGATGAACACACTCAGTATATTATAAGCTTTGTAATGATACTTTACAAGAGACCTTTTTCATAAAGCATATTCCAGTTATATCATATTCACATTCATAAGCATATTTTCATAAAGCATATGGAGTGCAACTTCACAGACAGGTTATGTTATTATGCATTTCTTAAGGCTTTTGTTTTGGTTTTATTAAAGAGAACAGATAGAAAAAAGAAGAAACTTCAATAGAAGGCACTTAAGTCTCCAAGACTTTGAAGATCTACTAGCTTCCAAAAAATGCAAATACCTCATGCAGGCTCCATGATCCATTCCCTTGCCTTAGCTCTGCGCATCTTACAAGGTCCTCAGGAGTCTGTGTCTTAATATCTTACAAATTCTGGTTAAAACTTTAATCCAATTTAAGTTGGTTTGCATGCACTTACCTTGCCACCAGATGCAAATAGAGCAAATTTCCCTGAGCACAAACTCCTCTTCTTGCACACTGCCTGGGGCCCTTATCTTAGTCACTGAACATCTTTCATGCTGCACCAAAGCCCATGCCACATCCCCTGCATATCTTACTAAATTGATTGGAGCTCCTGCCTCAGCACCTCTGCATCAAATACACAAGATCTCTTGCCTCATCTTCAATCCAAAGTTACTAGCCAGTCCATTATGAAGCCAATATAGCTGTGCATGCATGATTGTGAATTGCAGAAAATTATTATGGTCAGTCAGTGGAAAAAGTCAGAAGAGAACATGGAATTGCTTTGCTCCCAGCCTAGTGCACATTCAGCATCCCCTTCATCAGGTTCTGTATTTCCCTCAACCTTTTGAGAACTGGTCCTGATTTGAACTAACCTATGGGACTACAGAATTCAGTGCATAACTAGCCACTCAGATGCAATGCAAGTGTCTCTAGGAGCACACGTTTAGGAGAAAAACTACTGTGTATGCTGTCTATGTGATTTTCAAATATAGATAACTGTAAAATCAAAGCTAATTTTCTCTAGAACAAGAAAAGGCACTGGTCCTTCTATAAGGTCTATTTCTATGCCATATTTCCACCACTTATACAAAGCTCTTTTGTAAACAGGTCTTCTTGGGAAAAAAATCACTTAAATTTCTCTTTTAATCGGAAAGTTCAAATTTTTACTTTAATCTCGCTGAAAAATGCTGAACTGCTTTTTCTTAAAATTTCCAAAACCAACAACAACAAAAAGACTGAGCATGAGAAATATCAGCCAGAAAGGTAAAAAAAAAAAAAAAAGCAGATGTTTTTGAGCAGCTGAAAACAGGGGGCTAGAATGGAAACTGTTACATAGCTTTAACTATAGCAGGTTGCAACCATCACTTCTTCCTCATTCCCCTCATAAAAAGTGTTTATACCACTTGAACCATGGTTTCATTTTACCTTGTTTTAGTAAATCAAACCATGTGCCACAAAGGAACTTCGGTTTGAATGGGAGGGATAAGATTGATAGTAGGTTAAAAAGTAATGACCTATTAAATCAGCCCAGGACAATAAAGACAAAAATAAAAGCAATTCACAGCACACACAGTATTCTAATATTTTTATGCATTTGCCAGAGCTGTATTATGTGAGATTGTATATGATAATATTTAGAAGGGACTGGAAGCAGTAATGGAGTTTTAAAAGACATAACTAAATGGTCAACATATTCATGCAGCCACTAGGTGAACTGGTCAGGACACATGGATTCAAGTGCCAGCAATATGCAGATGACAGAGAGCTCTACTTATCCTTCGCTGCATTTCACCACACCACTGCCACCAAGATGGCCCCATGCTTGGATCAGTTCAGCTCATGGATGAAGAAGAGCTGGCTGAAGCTGAACCAATCAAGACAGAGGTAGAAAGAGGGAAGCATTTCAAAGAGCTTGCAGCTACAGTGCAGTCTCCTTTGGTTGAAAACACACATCCATAACTGGTCAATTCAGCCTGTTTCAGAGTGCTCCTGAACTCCCTACAGATGCTAAGCTCTCACGTAGCAGCATCCATGAGTAATGCTTTCCACCATCCTGGTTGGCTAGGAGATTTTGTCCCATCCTGGTGAATGATGGCCTGGCCTCAGTTAATCATACCTTCATCACCTCTCAGCTACAGCAAGGCAATATCCCTGGGCATGAAGCCTTCGATATTTAGGAAACTCCAACTGGTATAGAATTCTGCAGCCTGTCACCTTAGCAATACAAGTTACCACAAACACACCAAACCTGTCCTCCACTCCCTAGACTGGATTCACATAGAATATGGAATCAGGTTCAAAGTCTTGATCCTTATCTTCATGCTCCCTGGCCTGGGCCCAGGATAGCTCCTAAAAATCCAGGGTGAAGATTGGGCTTGACAGCTTTAGTCCTCAGGCCCAGCAGGACTACAATAGGCTTGTCTGTGCAGGAGACAGAGCTTTTTCAGGGGTGGCCCAATGCTGTCAATGAACTCCCCCAGAACTGAGGACCAACCCCACCAAAACCAAACCCTCCACTCCACATACAATTCTTCCCCTGATGTGAGAACAAACAACAAGTGACAGATGTTAGTCGTGTTGCTTAATGCACTACTGGAAGGCACTCAGATACTATGGTGATGAGAGCAATATAAGAAATTATATAGAATAGAATAGAATAGAATAGAATGCAGAAGACGACCGGGGATAGCAAGGGCACTGCCAGCATCAATTTAAAGGATGAATGGATATATATACACACACACATTCAAACATCTATCTTGCTATCTAAATTGTCATACCACAACAGATCACAAGTCCATCTAGCCTGGTATTCTGATACATCAGCACCTGATGTTTAAAAAAGGAAGGAGGGGGGAATATCATAATACACCTGTTCAGTTGTACAATGCTTTATAATGGAGAGAGGAAGGAATTATTTTTTGAAGTCTGCAGGCGACCACAATTCCCTGAAACACTACTGTTTACACTACTGATGGATAAAACTCAAAAAGGTTCAGAGGTTTGGATTGATGTCTATCTGAATCTCTTTGGTCCAGAAATCAGGATGGAAATCTCATAAGAATAGTCTCTATAATGAGATTACCAGCCTCCTCTGGTTCTGCTTATATCTCTTATAGAATTCTATGTTTCTACTTCTAAAACCAGATAGAGCATAGGCAAATGAAGATGGAAAATAAAAACCAAACAAGCAGAGAAAAAAATATATTTTTGACCACTAAAAAGTATACAGTTCAGTTATGGTTGACGATTCAAACTGAATCTTATTTCTTATAGGGACTGAGTCATCTGTCCTTTGTTATGTGTATTAGTACAAGTGAGGATATGTAAGATATAGATATAGATGAAAATTAATATTAATACACAATGAAACCTGTATTAAGTGGCCACCCCAGGGACTGACAAAAAGTAGTTTGATCTTTTGACAAATGTAACTGATAGTTTTATTTTAAAGGCTGAAGGTGATTCTATAAAAGAATAGATCTTACTAATTTGAGACCAAAATTATTTTAAAATATTTAAGTACATTAATATTTATATTTTAATCAGTACTTGAATACCTAATATAAACAGATATTTAATGTAATGATGCCATTTGCAGCTAAAACATGGATCTCTCTGGCAGATACCCTAGACCTATACAAAATAAAAATGTGTGGCCCAGTTCCACTCTCAAGTATCTGAGTGCAACTCTTATAATGTAAATAAGGTGAGAATTTAGCCTGTTACATTCATTATATTTAATACCTGTTTGGTGTTTCTGTATTTAAAAAATATACAGAAACATAGGTAATGCCACTATTTTCTCTTCTGGTTAATTAAAAAAAAAAGAAAGAAACGACTGAAAACCATCTAATTGGAAACATAGGTCTGACCCAAATTCCAGTAAAGTCAGTGATAGGCTTCCCGCTGGGCTTTGGAGCAGGCTTATATAACTGTGTGATCCTGTCATTGTTACGCTTGTCTTCACTCCCTATGTCTCTCTGATGGTGTGTGGCACTCACATGTTGTGTCCTATCATAAATTGGGCTGTAAATTCTTCTGGGTAGGGATTGTGTCTGACTCTTATGTGTGTGCATAGCATCCAGTAGAATGGGTCCTGATTCCAAGTGGCAACTTTCTAGGTGTCAATGCAAGGCAAGTAATAAATAATAACCATGCAATTGCTGCAGCACCATTTTTGAAATAATTGCCTAGAAGTGTGGAAGCTGTTTTCAGAAGTGCCATCTTCCAGGGATAGAATTGCTGGGATGGATGCTAGATGTGTAACATATCAGAGTGGCAAAGACATGTCTAAAATCCTTTGCCTGCTGGCATTTTCCTACCCTCACCTGTGTACTGAAGTTTCAGTCAATTTGAGATTTATAAAATATATGAAAGAGGAAAGAAGTGTGTTACATTGGTTCACCCAAAATGCTTAAAATGGTCTTTAAAAAAATTTCTCAGACAAAACAGCTTCTTTTGATTTAAAAATAAGTAATGATAAAAGAGCTAACAGATATGGGGTATCAGCAAAAGGAAGGGCACTCGTGGAACTGTATGCATGCCACCTATAACACAAAGACAGGCCATCTGAAGAGCCACTGGCTGATAAATGTTACTGCAAAGGACCAATGCAATGAAAGTAATGGAGAGATTCTCACTCTGCTCTACCTATGTGATGCCAAAGAAATACCCACAGCCTTAAGGGAACCTAGTCAAAACACCGTATCTAAAACATATTGCAGAATATTGAAGAATTTAGTAAATATCTCAACCCACAAGCAAAGGAAGAGGGGGAAAGAAAATGGGTTAGTAAAAAGAAAATTAAAATGGACTCTTAAGGGACAAGAGAGACGTTGTACTCCAATGTACTTGAATTATCAAATCATGTTTAATGACTGGGATTTCTCAGGAAAAAATAGGAATAAGAGAGAGTATACTTTGAAACATCAGCAAACTGTTTCTTTTGGTAAATATTTCTTTTCTCTATGAATTATATGAGAGAAGTCAGATAACAGTTTTATGAAACAGGGTATAAAGACAGCGTGCCAGCATCTGATAACAATCTTTCTGACAACAGTTGAGCACATGAGTAAAATGTGACAGATGGTCACTGTGTATTCCTGGGGGCAGAGTCCCAAAATACACATCTTTGTTTGAGGAAAACACCCAATACATCTCAACCTTCTGCTGTTAGATTGCCAGGAAGTATCCAACCAAAGTCTGGGAGATTAATAGATGATCACAGAGTGTAAAAAAGGCAAATGATAGAGTGAATGTGGCTCAGAAATAAAGGAGCATTTGTAATATGCTTGTCTCATGTATTCACAAAGAGCATAATTTGAAATATGGTCTAAAATACACAGAAACAAATGATTCTTTGTAAAGGCATGGGCAGTACCTACTTAATCACTTTAAAACCAAAACCATGTGTTATTTAGTCCATTGTTGGCTGCATATTACATTACTGTAAAATCACTTCTACAACATGCCAAGATAAATCCAGAATGAAGAGAAAAATACAAAACATATTTCATGCACCAAACAATAAGTAAATGAATCACAGTGCATAATGCACACAGTATATTATAGTCACATTGTATATTTCACCCACAAAATACAATAGCAGCTATAATATAGAATGTATATTCACATATCTAAAGATTTAGAACAGCAATGAAACTAATAAAACAGTATATTTTTCTAGGAAATCATGAAGCAATCTAGCTGAACTTGATCTTTCTGAAATTTCTACCTTTCTAAACTGTGTAAAGTTATGCAAAGGCATATACAGTACGATGATGTAAGCTCATAAAAAAGTGCCTGAAATCCACAATACTTTCTATGTATAAGCTTTTGAATGTAAAGCTTAGATAAGCCCACTCTGAAGTGTCTATCTTTACCTAACATAAATGTAATTTAGGTAATTTTTACAGCTATAAATGTAATAACTAATCCCTGTGTTCCTTATAGTACCTATTTCTCCCATAAATATGAAGCTCTCAGCTAATTAGACAGTAACCTAGACATGTCCGATTTCCAGTACAGTGTCAGATACATCTATTATGTGTTACAATGTCACTTTGCTCTGAAAGAGTTAACTTTCTAGCTCCTATTTTCTGCAGTGCTGCATAAACACTGCACATTATTCTTACTGAGCATGCTTCATCTTCCCTGTCTCCACAGTCTTGGGCTGTCAATCAACTGTCAGTTCCTACCACATCAGCACAGTGTGCATCATCAGGCTGTCAGCGCAGCAGCTGATGAGACTCTGCTAAGGGCTGTCAGTCAAACTTGTTTCTCTTATCTGTTCTGGAAATATTTTGTCTCAGAGAAACAAAGAACCTGGGCAACAATGGATCAGACTCTAGTATTTACTCTTTTATAAGGATACAAGGCTCTTAACAGGAAACAAACATGTTTTATCCACAACCAGGAAAAAAATCTGTTTTATTAGGATAAGTTGCAAATTTTCTTGTCTTGCACAACTCCTATTGTGGTCTTGACCCAGTAAAACAGGGCTTAATAAATTAAACCAAATTCAATTTTGGTTACATTGTAAAATGTATTTCACAGGTTTCCTTCTTCAATTACTTTGTTTAGTGAAATTCAGCAAACCCTGCGCAGTGCTTTCAGTTTAAAATAAAGTAACATCTCTTTGACTGATATAGGTTTTTTTTCCCTCTCCTTAAGGCACTGGAATGTGGGGTCTTACTGTGTCTATCTCCAGCCTAAAGGCCAGTCTACAGAATACACTTAGGAGTCCTACACACCTTTATTACATAACACTATACATTAATTTTGTATAGCATTTGTCCTGAAACTGACAGCGTTCATAATAATTAATAGCAGACGGATAGGGGTGTTAAAGGATATATCCAAGGGAGAAAATATACGTTTCCAAATGAGGTTTGAAAGACTATCATAATCTCCCTGGAATTCTGTACTGGAGACCAGGAGTTGAAGAGGCTAAGGATCTTGGTCTTACAATGATAAGAATATGAGGAGGGACAAAAGAAACCAGGTCTGACTGATAGGTTGTGTTACAGGTTGAGCTGGGCCTTTAAGAGGAGTTCAACTCCTAGCTCTGAGCCAAGTTTGGTTTTCCTCACAGATCAAAGGAATTCTGGAACTTGTGGTCCAGGCCATTAGAGCTGTAGGCCTGGAGAGAGGCAATGTTATCTTGGTAAGCAACTTTTCTCAGTGTAGAGAGGAATGTTGCCAACTGTAGTGATTTAATTGTGAGTTTCACCAAATTTGGTGTTTTTTCTTAAAACCTCAGTCTCCTGGAGTTATGTGAATAAATGAACATATCAATTTCCATTTTTTTTAAAAAGTGAGTTTACAATCCTCACCATTGCCAAGAAAATCTTTAAAACACGAGTGCGAAAAGTTTAAAAATCAGAAGGCAAAAAGAATCAAAAGTATTTTTTTGAAAATCATAATTTTTCAGACAGTCTCATGATTTTGGGGCCTGAGTTATGATTTTTGAACACTTGGGATTGGCAGTACTATGAGAGAGAGAGCTGAAGAAAGCTGGTGGAGCCCTCCAGTGAGGAGGTGGATATATTGTCAAAGGAAAGCTCAGACTGAGGTAGGTGTCACATTTAGTTCTGAATGCTGTGAGGTCACTAGACATTTTTTATTTCATCTGCCAGCAAATTCCATACTCTTGGTCCAGCTGCTGTGATGGTTCTGTCCCCCATGATATGAGCCTCTTGCTATTAGTCAACAGTTCGTTGTTCCCAGGGAATAAAGCTATTGTGGTAGGTCATGGTCCCTGAGAGAAAGAGTGTCTCGGTAGCAAGGGCTCATCTTACACATGGCTTTGGCATTCAGGAAAGAGACCTTGAACAGAACTCTGTGTTCTCTGGGGAGTCCCTGCAAAGAGTGGTGAATTGTCCTGATGACTTGTATTGCTGACAAAGTGGATTGCTCTGTTCTAAACTAGCTGGAGCCTTTTCAGGACATGAAGCTTCATTCCTAGATATAGAGAACTGCAGTAAACTATAAACCTAGAGAGCCTGTCCATCTCCTCCCATTCCTTCTCATACACTATCTGAGACTGGGAGAACTCACACTCCATCCACCCAGGAAGGTTGCTCTTGAATGCAAATAATATTTAGGGTACAGTCACTGGCCTAGCTGTTTGACAGGTTAGGAGACACTTAAAAGAGATTTTACAGCAACAATGAATATAAATAGGGCTAGTGCCTGAAAACATCAATATTACTTCATGGCAGAATTAGGCAAATATTTGCTAATGCAAGTACAGAAATAAAAAAGTACTGAAAAAACCTCTATATGATCAACTTTAATCATATTGTTAAGGAGCATCATAACAAAAGCTACAATAACAACAGTTTGTTCAGAGGTCACCAATTTTTTTTTAAATCGTGCATACTGGACAGGTTTGAAGTGTACTCAGAGTAATTTGATCTTTCAATCACATTTATCAACAGCAATGCTGAGAATTACAGCCCTGGCCCTCACTGAGCTACCAACACTTACAGATAGCACAACCATTATCAAGCATGTGTGACAACTGGAATATTTTACCCTATGACAAATTATTTCATATGTGGTACTATTTTCCAGAAACACAACTCCCTCTGATCTAACTGGACATTAATTGCTTTTCAGCTGATGTATCCGTGTCTTCTCGACTGATAACATGACTAGGAAATCTGATATCTGACAAGTTGACTCAACCTAATCAGGACAGATCAGCTGTTACCAATGTTGCTACAGGCTGTAATTTCAGGACCTTTACAGAGTTATCACTCGCTTTAAAAGGCAAGAAACTGTAATTCTGTCAACACTAATCCCAAAATGTGCGTTCAACGTGACTGTTATATTTTTTCTTCAGGAAAAGGTAACACTTGTCAAATAAATACCTGAGATAATTGATAAAATGAATTAGAAGTATGTGAATGATAAACTGACAATCAGTCAATCTCAAGAAAAATAAGAACCTTGCAAGATTCAGAACATTAAGCACAAGCTGTCACAGAGAAGCAGGGGTCACTCAGAATGGATTGAAACAATTTGCAATGCAGTTTTTCAATGTTTATGTATCTCTGTGTTGCCTGGTGCTAGAGTAGAGTGAATAATTCACTGAAAACAATTTGTTCGATTAATTTTAGCCCTTTCTTTTGCTTGTGGAACATGGGCAAATGGATCACAGTGCTGTCAGATGTATTCATTACTCAAATTTATTCATGATTGATTGACCATATTCTAAATTTCAGCATCGTTGCTTAGTTGTGATTGGTCAGTTAACATCGAAGGGCAGATCTTCAGCTGGTATAGATCAGAATGGCTCTGTGACATTGACGGGGAGGTGTCAATTTACACCAGCCAAGGGTCTGTTTCTTGGTATTTGTTCTGAGCTCTGAGTGAATGTGGAAGCTCTTCTATCAGGAATACTGAAATTTCCCACAAAATTCCCTTTCTGTGAATATTTTTGCCAACAAAACCGCATCATTTGAAAGTTAACGGAAAGTGAACATATAAAAAGTGCAAATACAGCCAAAGCAAATTCATTTAAAAATTCCAGTGAATATTAGCAGAACGTTTCACATTATTTGCCCAGATCAGCTTGCAACTCACATACTTATATTCTGAGTATAGAAGTACACAGAAATTTCAAAACTTAAATTCTTTCTTTGAGAAAGCCAACCAGAGCATTTTGTTTATGGAACTTGATGGTAGCTTCATGTGTTGTAGCAAGCATTCCACTATCACCAGCTCTTAGGTCTGTATTGCTTTTATAGAATAAATGCACAGAAACTAAGGTATAAAATCATAATAAATTTGTCTCTTACTGTATCGCTTTGGTCCATCTTCCAAACAAAATGAAAGGGTTAAGGTTGCATCATCTTCAAAAAACTCAGTTGCAAAGGCATCCCACCAGAGGTTGTCACTATCCTAGGAAGAGAAAGATCATTCATTTTACACATGGTAAAAAGAAAAGAATCTCTTTTAAAAGAAGAAATTCAAAGGATCCCATTTTTGGTTTGGGATCTGTCTGCGTGGAAGGGCGGATGTCCATGTGGTCATATTTCAAATTAATTTACTCCTGTAAAGGTTTCGTTCTGATTTAAGGAAACAGATAATATATTATTAATAAAATATAATTTATTTTTTGTATTACAAGAGATCTTCCATTAAGCTAAGCACTGTTCAAACATATAAAATAACATAGTGTCGTCCATACAAATGAATATTTACACACATTTTGTTAAATCTTAAAATGTTTTTACAAATAATTTGGTACTTAATATATTGTAATATTTTTTTTCTTTTAATATGCTACCTATATGGTATGCTTGGTCTTGAGGGTGAGAAGGAACCTTACTTCATTCTGTAATCCTATGTAATGCGATCATTATTCGCATGCACCTACATGTAAGTTATTTTGAAACTAAATATAGCAGCTATTGGACTTAGATGCATTTATTATAACTATGACAGTCCTGTAGGTTAATTAAATATCAGCTAGTTATTTAAATGCACTTGCTAAGAGAATTATTTACTGTTCAATAGGAATCAGAAGATGAAACCAACATTTTAAAGCCCACCCCCCGCCTGTTTTCTGAGACATTCACTGCTCTACACTAATAGAATATAATAATTATTAACACAAGGTAAAATATACAGCATATTACAAATAAAATATTAATGCTGGGTTGATGATCTTGGAAATTGAACCAATTTTTTTCAAATGCAGGTCCTTAAATTTGGACATTCAAATCTATAGTTAGGCACCTAAATAACAGGTTTCAGAGTAGCAGCCGTGTTAGTCTGTATCAGCAAAAAGAACAGGAGTATTTGTGGCACTTTAGAGACTAACAAATTTATTTGAGCATAAGCTTTCGTGGGCTACAGCCCACTTCATCGGATGCATGGAATGGAACACACAGTAAGAAGATATTTATACATACATCTGATGAAGTGGGCTGTAGCCCACGAAAGCTTATGCTCAAATAAATTTGTTAGTCTCTAAGGTGCAACAAGTACTCCTGTTCTTTTTGCACCTAAATAAATATTGTGATTTTCAAAGGTACTCAGTACCCACAGTTCTTCATGAAGTCAAAGGGAACTTGAAAATCGAGCGCCTTATTTAGGTGGCTGCTGTTCAGTTTAGAAAAGAGATGATTAAAGGGGAATGTAAAAGAGACCCTATAAAATCATGACTGGTGTGGGAAAAGTGAACAGAGAAGCATTATTTACCTTTTTCCACAATACAAAAACCAGGGGTCACCCGATTAAATTGATAGGCAGCTGGTAATACTTTTTCACACAATATACAATTATCCTAGGGAATTCATTGCTGTAGAATGGTATGATGGCCAAAAGTATGACTGGGTTTGAAAAAGAACTAGAAAAGTACAGAGGACAGGTCTATCTATTGTTATTAGCCAAGACGGTCAGGGATGCAACCCCATTCTGTGGGAGACCCTACATCTCTAATTGCCAGAAGCTGGGAGGGGAAGACAGCGGGGGATCTTTCCCAAACTGCCTATATCTATGCACTCTCCTTGAAGCTCTGGTACCAGTCACTGTTGGAGACAGGATACTGGGCTAGACCAACCATTGGTCTGACGCAGTACGGTAGTTCTTATGGTCAGTCTCCATTCATCTTGGCTTCTGTGCTGAAAATATCCATCATGGATTCCAATTAACATTTATTTTTTAAAACATAACTGTATCCTTGCCTAAACCCTTCCACACATTGACACACACCAGCATAAATGATGCACATCCTGTTCTGAGGACAACAAGAGTAGGGAAATAAAACTATCTGTGGTTTAACAAACACAAAGGAAAAAAAATCTAGTTAGGCAGCTTGTTCTAAAAATGTGGAGTGCATATCTGCAACATGGATGGATATACCAAGGCACTGAGATTTAAATGACTTGCTGAAGCTCACAAAGTGACTCAGTGGCAAACCTGGGAATATAAATCAGGAATCCCATGTATTGTAACCACTCTACAACAATCACACCAGCAGTCTACCCAATGGGTGGCTAGATGCAATTTGGTGAGCTATAGGCAGACACAGTGGTGCACGTAGAATTAATTTCTTACCGGTAGGCTGCACCAGCTAAAGGAGGGGACACATGACCTCCCCACGTGACCCCCCACATGACTCATCATGTGACTCCACCCCACCCCGCTCCCAGCCTGAGGCCCCGCACTCTCCCTCCTCCACCCATGATCTACTCCACATTGCCCGGGGGGGGAGGGGGCTCTGTCCTCCTCCCACTGCACCGGAGACTTCTGAATTGCAGGGCTCTCCGGAACCGCAGCGGTGAAAGGAGCAGGGAACCACAGTGGCAAAAAAAGCAAAACGTGGAGCGGCTGGGCAGCCTCATGCCAGCAGTTCCTCTGGCGCAGCTGTACTGCCCACAGCTCTGTCCTCCCGCGGGGCTGCTGTACAGACCCCAGACAGGATTCAGGAGACGCAGTACATGGAAGGGCTGGGGGCGGAGCTGGGGGCGGTACAGCTGCACTGGAGGAGCTGCCTGTGTGGGTTCGCCCAGCAACTCTACATTCTGCTCCTCCTGTGTCTTTCCGGTATGGCATACCGGCTCTAAATACCTCACTGGTATGGTGTACCATACCGTACCACCCTACTTGCATCACCGGGCAGACCTCATACGTCCTCAATAATATGTATCACAAGCAGCAAGCAAACAAATAAAACTTGGGATAAAATGCTAATTTAAGTAAAAATATGCATATATCATATCAATTATATATACAAACACTGATAAATAACTACATGGTCTTTTTAGACACTCCTCCTCCTGCCTTTCTTTTAAGAACCCAGTTATAGGCTTTGCTCTCAATTGTGTTTCGACAGCTCCTTTTTGTTGACATTTAATGAAGTAGTAAGAACACTTGATAACATTCTAGTTGTTATGATAGTACAAGAGCTTTCTTAGCTGGCTGACAGGCTTTGTTATTCACTGTTCCTCATCAATGCTTATTCCTGCTTTCAGCAGCATCACCAACAGGAGGCAGTGTGATCAGGAACAGAGCAGGTTGGGAGTGCCTGAGAAATAATTCAGTCATGCTCTCAAAAAAGATGAAACAAGATTTTAAAATAAATAAATACTGACCCCACTTTTCAAAAGTCTATTGTCGGTGAGAGATTTCTGCTCTCTCCTGCTTGGCTGCGTAACTTTGATGGGGGTGTGCACATGCACACATTGCTGTATTTATTAGCTGAGGCGCTACAGTGACAAGCATGGAATAGATAGATAAATATTCTATAACATCACAGCACATGGGCTTCCCACAGCTTCCCTCCGTACTCTGAGCACTGACGCTTCACTCATGGCAATCTGGTGGGTTGCTATCACAAGTGCATATAATAGTTTATTGCCCAGCCAATAATTATGGGCTACCACTTTCAATCGCTTGCCACCCCATTCTACTGAATTCTTTTGGACATGCTTCTTGTACCTGAAAAGGGAATGGAGGGTTAAGGAAAGTCACGTATCACATTTACAATTCTGCATTGGGAAAGCTCCTGTTAGTTCTGTATTTTAGTATGATCACAGCTACTAATGAAAATCCAACATTGAGAGAGGCGAAAGGGAAGCATCACACAATTGTAATGCACACATAAAACAAAGCAAAGAGCATAGGAAAAAGAGCAGAGCTTCAGCTCAAACCGCACATACTTTCATTCCCTCTCATTTCCACTAATTCTAAAGGCTAAGAAAGTGTAGCAACTACATTAGCATAGATTGTCTCTAAGGATAAATAAAAACATCCAGCTTCTATTGCAGTTTGAACATTGTCCAAAGTCTTTTTCTGGTGTTTTTTGCATACTTAAAATCAGGAAGAAAAAAACCAACCACCCAGTGGAATGTACACATTTTGCATAAAGAATTAGATACACTTCCCTGATTAATCCTCTTGTCCAATCTCCTCACAAGTGAGCCCAACTGCACTCATAGTCAAATGGTGAACAAAACCAAGGGAGATATCCCCAGTCAAATTGCAGAAAATGGATATAATTATTATGAAAAAAAAGAATGAAAAATCCCTTTCCTCACTAAAAAAGAAGGATGTTGAAGTCAAGGCTGCCCCCAGGCATCTTTAACTTATGCGCTGACAGGTTACGTGGGATTTTGCCAGAGTAATTATTTTTCTATTCAACAATAATGAGAAATTACCATGGCAACCTCCCTTTCACATAGCGCACTCGCACACTGGAACACTGAAATAATGGACCAAATGTAACAAAAAAATTAATACTTGGAAAACTATTTTCATTAAAATAAACTTAAAGAATAGGTCAAAGGGGATGAAAGGACAAACGGAATCCAATATTTAGGTCAGTGGAAGAGACAACTTCTCTAGAAGCAAAATGTTACCTAGAAGCAAAATCTCCCTCAGTCACGACTGTCACTGTTCCTTCTTATCACCTCCACCCTATTGTTAATTGCATTTTGAAGTGTGGTTCAATTCTGAATAGTATTCATGAATTGTGGGGCTCCACATTTATTTTCTCTTACTGATTTCCATGTCAAGTGGGCTCAGTTTTAAAGATTTTTTTTCCTTGACAGTCCCACAAATTCACTCTGCAATCTGGAAGTCAAGCAAGATTCTTTCCTCCTTACACACCTGCATCAGTAATAGTCTGCAGACCAAACAATGCCTTCCCTCTTGCCTGCAATGGGGACTGCTGGACAGGGGAGCTGACTCTGCAATTGGAACGTAAGGCCAAACTGCCCCTCTCCAGTGAGGTGAAATATCTATGTTGTCCTGTGGTTTTCTCCTAGTTCTTCTATTGGATGGAAGTGGGGTTTGCTCCCTACTCCCACTCTGAAACAGGGAATCTGAAGCCCAAATGTCACAAGAAGCACATGGTCCTTTGCCTCCACACTGCTCCCTACCAAGCTGTTGCTCCTCCCTTCCTCCTGTAAGTGTGGCCCCAGTAGAGCTGTGCTGACATGTTTCTACTGAGGAGATTGTTGGGATTACCTCCAACCAGGCCTACAGGGATCAGCACTTGTAATTCCACCACTTAAAAAAGAGAGTTCCACAGCACACAGGACAGGTCTGTGACAAAGTCATTACAACCTCAGGCTGTATCACCTTTACTAATTATTCCTCACTCCAAGTGTGAGTTTCAGGAGAAGGAATGACATGACCCCCAGTCCTCCTCCCTACTCTCAGATTACCAGTCTGGCAGAGAATCTTCTGCAGGTCCAGGACATGGGCGTGGGGAAATAGTGGCCTAAAGATGGCTGCCTCCATTTGACCAAAAAGAGGGGAGACGTATAGAGGATCCCCACTGCCTATGAATCTCTGGGGCACAAGCTGGCCCTTAGTTAACAAATTCTGTTGATGACACAGCTGAATCCTGTGTCTGTGCATGTATCAGAGGTATACAAGGTATTGTAAAACAGCAATCACTAGAGCTAGTAAATGTGACTCTGAATGCTCACAGGAAGCACATCTCTTGTGAAAAGGGACCATTTTTACATAGTCATTTTCAGAGAAGAACTGCATTGTAAATACCAGCCTATGTGTGCTTGGCACTGTATCTGCCCTGGGGAGCTTACCTTTTAGTTCTGGCCCTGCAATAATTCTTTATTGGACCCTTTTTATTTTCAATACTATGTGTGTCCTCACTCCTTTTGGCAACATGTACCCTTCTCACTTCCTTTCAAGTTAACTTAGCTGAAGTTTCTAAGTGCAATACAAGAGGGATGTGAGTTCAATCCTTGAGGGGGCCACTTAGGAATCTGGGGCAAAAATCAGTACTTGGTCCTGCTGGTGAAGGCAAGGGGCTGGACTCGATGACCTTTCGAGGTCCCTTCCAGTTCTAGGAGATTAGTATATCTCCAATTACTTATTTATTTATTTAGGAGATTTGACTTTAAATACATCTGTAAAAATTGACAAACTTTAAAAATTGTTGAAGTCAGAAGATAAGATTTGCAAAAAACTCTGACATCAATTTTATACCCATTTTACACATGCAGACCTCTCATTTCCACTAATTCTAAAGGCTAAGAAAGTGTAGCAACACATATTATAGAGATTCTCTCTAATATAAAAAAAAAACATCCAGCTTCTTGCAGTTTGAACATGTGTCAAGTCTTTTTCTTTTTTTTTTTTTTTAAAATCAAGAAAAAAAAAAAAAAACCCAGTGGAATGTACACATTTTGCATAAAGAATTAGATACACTTCCCTGATTAATCCTCTTGTCCAATCTCCTCACAAGTGAGCCCAACTGCACTCATAGTCAAATGGTGAACAAAAAATTCTCATTGACTAATAACCCAACTCTGCCCTTGGATTTGCCCCAACTTTAACTCTGCCTATGATATTTAAGGGCCTGCTACAACTTCCACCAAAGTCAGTAGCAGTCTCTCTTTTTACTTAATTGGAAATTAGATCAGACCCTTATATGCTTTTTAATACTATAAATGTTGATAATTGATATATTTATCTATATCTACCTATATCTATCTTTATATATTTTGTAATAGGCAATATTTTTATGACGTGGTATAAATTGTGTTGTTGTCTCTCTTTGTTACTATTGGGACATCTGAGACAGAATATTGATATTTGAATTATTTGATTTTGTTTAGTATGAGAGGGGTAGCCGTGTTAGTCTGGATCTGTAAAAAGCAACAAAGAGTCCTGTGGCACCTTATAGACTAACAGATGTATTGGAGCATGAGCTTTCATGGGTGAATACCCACTTCGTCAGACGCATTGATTTTGTTTGTGTACAGTTGTAAGAAAAGCCAAACTTGTATGAATAAGAGTAAGATCATAAGAACTGCCAAACTGTATCACACCAATGGTCCATCTAGCCTAACATTCTGTCTCCAACAGTGTTAAGTACAAGATCTTCAGAGGTGTGTGTACAGAACAAGGTGATTTTGGAGAGAGCCACCCCTGTCTATTCACAGTATTGAAGGTGTAGGCGCAACATGGATTTACATAGTGACATTATGATATTTTCTATCCCTTTCCCCTTAGCCTTTTTGACCACTGCTGCTCACTGAAGTTTTCAGACAACTATCCACAATGACTCCAATATCTTTCTTGAGTAGTAACAGCTCATTTAGAGCCCATTCATTATATATGTGTAATTGGGATTATTTTTTTCAATGTCCATTATTTTGTACTTATCAGTGTTGAATTTCATCTACCATTTTGTCACCCAGTTAACCAGTTTTATGAGATCCCCCTGTAAATCCTCAGCTTTTGGATTTAAATATCATGAATAATTTTGTATCATCTGCAAACGTTGTCACTTCACTGTTCATTCCCTTTTTCAGATAATTAATGAACATGTTAACAGCACAAGTCCTAGTACAGATCCAAGGGTGATCCCAATGTTTATCACTCTCCATTGTGAAAACTGCCCATTTATTCCTACCCTATCTTTTTACCAGCTATTGATCCATGAGGACCTTCCCTGTTATCCCATAACTACCTAGTTTCCTTAAGAGCCTTAGATATTAGAACATTTATGTAAAGTTCTGAGAGAAACCTAAATGATTATTGCATACAATTCAGTTAAACTTTGTATTTACATTTTGATACAGAGCAGAGTTAAGGTCATTTGGCTGTTGTACATTGTGAATTTACATTGTTTAAATGAAATCTCCGTGTGAATTGTATGTTAAGTAGTTGGCAAATATCCAAACTACTATGACAAAGACTGTTAGTAACCTTTTTATGCCCAAACCAAAGTTCTAATAAGCTATATTATGCAAAAGAATTTATACATGCATACCTATATTTGAACTTTGGAGTTTATGGAGCATTCAATTTTAAAGTTTTAAGTGGTTAAATAATCCTGAGAACATTCTGTTTTACATTGCAAAAAGTGCTCATCTTTCCACATTTGAAAAGTTTTTATCCTACACTTTTTAAAATATTTCAAAAGTATCCTTTATCACAATTATTTTCATAGCAATAGCACCTTTCTATGAAAAGTCAGGGTGGAGTGTGTCAAAATATGCTTATAGTCTACATCTATGGAACAGTCACCAGTGCCTCTATAAATAATATATTATTTGTTTGGTGCCAACAATTTGGTTGGTATTTCACAGCATGCAAAACAAGAGTCAGCCTCTTCTCAGAAGAGCTTCCAATGCATGATTCTTTTGTCCTGAGCAAAGATGTGTGAGAGAGCAGGAATCCATGCTAACATTCCCTGCCTACCCTCCATTCCCGTCTTTCCTCATAATCCCTTCTCTGCCCCACTCAGAGATGGGCACATAAGGCAAAAGTCACTTTAAAAAGAAAATCGCATATGCTTCTCTTTGTTTCTGTGAGGCACGAGTTCACATGTACGATGATGTGGGATCTTTTCTTCCTCTTAGGGCCCTTTTAGGTAAAGCACAGGCAAATTTAATCTACCGTTTCTCCAGAGTTTCTGCACCTCTTAAATGACCTTCTTTATCTGAAATCAAAGGTATATCTGACAGTGAGATACAACCTCTTCTTCCATTCAGAACAATGGTCCTAACAATACTGGTAACTTTGCCAGACTAATACTTGAGCCTTTACGTCATACACCTTTCTCAGATGCAGCCAAATGGAATAATATAAAACATGGTCTGGTACAAGATGATTCTGCATCAACTGTTGACCTTGATGCATGATAAGACTTGGCAGGGAGAAGAAAATTTGATCATTCCTGCATTCTCTCTTCTTCCTTGGATATGATTTGTTCGGTATGGTACACCAGCCTTCATTTTTTAAACTGACCCTTCCCACTCCTGTTGCAACTTTTGCTTTTCAGCCTAATTATTTTATTAATTATTATTATTATGTGTGTGTGTTATAGACAGAATCTCTTTCAGAGAGAATTAAAAACTGCTGCAATCTTATCCAGACATTATATTTTATCGGAGCCCTACAACTGCCACTGTTGAACAATACGAATACAAAGCTTTATGACTGCCATTTGTTATTTCACACATATTGATAGTTTTACTTTCATGGCATTGCTTACTTTACTTCCCATACTAGCATGGCTGGATGCCAACTCTGGAACAAAGTGATGTAAAACTGGCACAAAGATTTGAAGACTTGGCATTTGTCATATTCTCCAGTTTCTTGCCAACAACCTATTTAGTAGCCAAAGCACATCAGTTTCTTCAGCTGAGTTAATAATTAATTAAATCACTGTTTACATTCCAATTTGGAACTCATCTGTTTCTGGAGTAAAGACGCTCCCAGGTTTTATCTGTATTGTAACTACAGTATATGATTACATCACCAATGCACACAGATATAATTTCAAAGAGAAAATGCCATCTAACTCACATGTAAAGAAAAAAAGTGCCTGATTTGAATCAGAAGTAACTCCACTGAAATATATGGAATTACACCAGTGAGAGAGACCCCACTCACAAATAATTCCTTCATGGGTTATGAAGCACCAAGAGTCATAGATTTATTGCTCTAACATCATAACACATTAACATGCAATAAGGGACACAATAATATAATACAATGCAATAGTGGCTCATTTCTAAAATGGGCACGCTGTGAAATCAGATATTTATTCTTTGATCCAAAAAAAATCTGGTAGATTGAAAAATAATACATTAGGGAGGATCTGTAAGAGGCACAGAGTGATTAATGTCAATTTCATGGTATGCCTCACTTATGTTTAAGTAGCTAAAGGCTTGTATACATGGGAGAAATTGATCAGCATAACTATAGAGATACCAACATCGCTATTCTTTATTCCAGAATAGAATATCTACATGGGGAAACTATAGCGGCATAGCAATAACAGTATAATTACTCCTCTACCTGCTACAGCTACACTGGTCAATTTCTCCATGTAGACAAACACTACAAGTCAGACATCTCTTTAGAATGAAGGAGGAAAAACCCACCTACCCTGTAGGTTTGCTAACTTTAGTAGTTAGGAAAAGCAAAAAAATACAAGCTATCTGATTTAGTATAATAACAGAACTGAAAGAAAAAAAATCTCTTGTCCAAAACGTATTTGCCGTTGTTTACATTTCAATGCAGCTTGTGGACAAAAGAGAAATGAATCTTTAAGTAGCCACTCTCTGGGTGACCCATTAGCCACCTATGGTAATTATACCTGGATTGCAATGTTTAATACCATGCCACAGCTCTTGCAATAAATAAATAAATACACCCCTGACAATTTATGAGGTATGTCACTTTACCTGTGGATTTAATCCAAACCCACCATTTATATTCCTCCGTGCGATTTTGCATCTATGAAGAAGGGTCATGGGTACGGAAGGAAGAAAAAGGGCAGAGGAAGCTGGGGTCAAAAAGGAATCTCCCATTGCCATGTGGTATTCTATAGCAAAATTGCCCAGAATTATTGTGGGATGTTTTTTGTCCTTCTTTTGAAGTATCTGGTATAGGTCACCTTTGGGGATAGCTCAACCATTAGACTCCATAATAATTTCTGGATTCCTGGGGAGTGGACAGACAGACAGGGTCACTAAGGAGCTAAAATTATTACCATTTTGTAGTTCTCAATAGAAATGGACCTTTCCATCTTTCATATAGCATCCATTTGGCCTGGCCACACTCCACTTGGTATATACGGCATTTGATAAATCTATATTCTTCAAAGTTGTTTGAAACTTTAAGGGTGTTGCCCCTCTTTATAGCAGACTAAAGGAGGCCTCTGTCTGCCTGACAGCAGTATAGAATTTCTTTAATAGCACTCTTCACCCATGACTATTGCAGATAAATCATAGACTTGGGTTTGTGCTTAGCCCAAATGAATTGTGGTTACATTCCTGTGCTCTGCACTAGAATATGCAATAGCCTTACCTTTGAGAATGGTTTATAGAAAAGGAATACAATATTAAGTGTATGTGCGTTATCTTGTCTATTATCCTCACTGGCATGGAGTTCTCTTATTTTATTCTGATATGTTGACCCAGTTTCTTTTTTACCTTGTTTACTTGCATCTACCTTAGAAAATGGAAACTACCTACTCCATCTATCTCACTGAACAGACAGTACCTACGCTCACCATCAGTGAGTATAAGCTACCTAATATCATCTGTCACAGTGGAGCAGAAAAAAACCTATGCCCATCAACTTCAGTAAACAGAAACTACCTGGTCTATCAATGTCAGTGAACAGAGTGAATCAATATTCTCAAATTCAGTGATCACAAAAACCACTCATCTATAGCATTATAGCTGGATTTACAGAAACTAAATTACTACTACTGACAACATTTAAATACTGCATGCTGGAGAACCAGCAGAGATAGTCTTTGTGAACCTTGCTTTGTGAACCTCACTGGATTCTCACCAGCAACATTATTTATTGATATAATCCCAACAGAGCAGGAGGTACTTTGCAGACATGCGTGAAGATAAGGTCCCTGTCCCAGAGACCTTATCATGTAAACAGCATGTTTGTCAGAAAACGGCTACATCTTGAAAAGTAAGAAACGGGAAAAAAATTATGAGGAATATAAACCCTCCGTTTTCAGAGCATGAGCCAAGCGCTAACTTTAGAATTAGGAAAAAACTGTCCCTATGTTTAAGTTATTCTATAATTGCCCACTACAGGATTTCTTGCGTCTCACTCTAAAGCAACTGTATTAGCCAAAGTATAAAACAAAATACTGGACTGGACAAACTACTGGTCTGATCCTGTATGGCAAAACCAATGTTCCAGCTTATTGATAGTTATATAATTAGCCAACTACCAGGATTGTAGTGAGCTGAGAAATTTGATAATGAAGAGTTGAGATGATTTTAGACTAAATTAGAGGGATTGAAAAGGCTTTCAGGTGAGGAAACATATAACAATATGATATCTGAGTGTTCTTGAACTGCCAGCCTAAAAGGGCTTAGAGCAAACTTGCATAAGACTCTGATCCAGTAAAGCACTTAAGCACATGCTTAAAGTTAAACACAGGGTTAAGTGCTTTGCTGGACTGGGACCCAAGTGTATATCTATAGCCTATAAACAATAAAATAATGAACTGTAAATCAAACCAATGAAAGATTATTATTATTTCTCATTAAGTGCTGAAATCCATCCCACCAGTCGCAGCAAAATATGCATCAAAATCCTAGGCACCTCTTTCTTCCAAAAGGGATCTTACCTCTTAGAAATATAGATGCTAGAGATGGGAAAGACCCATTGCTATCTATCCCATCCCCCTTACAGGATAGGATTGTTCCCTCTAGCCTATGCTAAAGAAGCTTGATCTGCAAACAGGCAGACAGAGAAAGAGACAGCATTTGTGAGATTCTATTATAGCAGTAACTGCAGGGAGAGAGGAGTTCAAGAAATTATTTCTTTTTCTTACTGCCTGTTGACAAACATGTGTTCACTTTTAAATTATATATAGTTGCCTAATGATGTAATTGTAGCTCTGTTTGCTTGGTATCACCCAAACAATTTACAAGAACATTATATAATTCCAGAAAGAGCAGGCAGGCAAATATTAAGGTGGTGGTACAGCAGCTTCATTGTTACAGCTGTGCTGAGAGTTTCACTTAAAGCAGAAATTAAATCTCTTTGTTATGGATGAATAACATAGTGTATCTTCCCCCTAATAAACAGCACTTGCCCTTTAAGCACAGAATGATTTTTCTAAGAATTGACATGTTTGTAAACGAGAGATAATCATTTTGAAATGGCCCCTTTAAAAATATTTTGGTCAGTTACACCTTTTTCAGCCCACTCTGGTAGGCAAATTCTTGACTCACTTCTTGACTTTAACAAAATTTAAAGTACAGGCTACATTTTATGTGTACTAATATGTTCTTTTTTTATTTATTAACACTAGTAATGGTAGTCATTTCTGTCTACATTGCAATGATGTTTCATCAACAAACATTACCATTGCTGAACGTATATTTCAGAATCTAAGCTTTCATTTAAAAAAAAATATGGTCAAGATTTAAAAACAAATAGTGCCTAAAGATAGGCTTCTACATCTATATTTAGGTTTATCTTGAACATAAGAAAAACTTCCTAACTGTCAGGATGATTAAGCACTGGAATAAATTGCCTAGGGAGGTTGTGGAATCTCCATCATTGGAGATTTTAAAGAGCAGGTTGGACAAACACCTGTCAGGGATGGTCTAGATAATACTTAGTCCTGCCATGAGTGCCAGGGACTGGACTAGATGACCTCTCGAGGTCTCTTCCATTCTTACGATTCTATGGTATTTAGGAATTGGACTAAATGGTCTGACTTTCAAAAGTGCTGGATACCTAGCAGTACCCATCTGAGTCAATATTTGGGCCATCAAAGTCAGTGGGTGCGGCTGGGTGCCCAGCACTTGCAACAATAATATGTCTGTGTTTTTATAAGTGTAGTTTGCAGTTTATATGTATAATTTTGCAGCTATAAAATGTTATAGGCATTAAAATTTAGACACTTAAGCTGAGACTTAAAAACTGTTTATGGTACCCAGACACCTAATTTTCATTAAATTTAAAGGGAATTGGGCATCCAAAGGCCCTAAGTGGCTCTGAAAATCTCAGCCCTGAAATGGATGTTCTTATATTTTACAAGATGAAATCTGAAGATGGGGCAGTAGGTGCTTACCCAGGACTTAAATTAGAGGAGGGAGATTGGCTGAGCGTTTTGGGAGCCTAGCAAGCCAAGAACAGGGTGAGAGTAACTGGGGAGCTGGTGAAAATCATATCTGCTCTTCTCAAACTTTACACTCTTGGCAGAGAAAGCTTTACATGATGTTCAAATTTTCTCCTCCTGGTGCTCAAAGCTCTTCAGGCTGCCAGGTTCCTGCTGCTTCACATGAAAAGCTTTGAGTGGCAGATAGAAGAGTTTGGAGCATTGGTTAAATGTTTCACTGTCAGTGTGAAACATTTTAATGAAGGAGATCTGACTGTTTGGCTCCTCAGCCCCATTCCCTAGCTAGCCCCTTTCACCAGTTCCAGGCCCCTACGTCTCCTACATACATACTTTTTTTTTAAACAAGGGAATTCCCAAGAAAAAAATCATAGTAACTTGAAGAGATGGGGTTTTTCAAGTATAGTCCCTCACTAAACAGCAAGGAAATCATATGTCAAGTCAACATTCACATCAAACAATATCATTCTTCGAGCATTAGTCCATTACCATCACTACACTCAGCCATAAAACACACTGACACATTCCCTTTCAATTCTACAATGCTATCATCACCCTCAATGCGCACATCCAAAACTGAAAAGCATATTACAATCACGTCTGTGTTATAAAAAATAATAGTTAGGAGTTAAGCGTACACAAGGGCAACTACTTTTGGGGGGGAGTGAGGGAGCAGGAAGGGAGACATATGCATAAGAAAGTGGTACCCATTCGGCTTAGCACACTGTTCAGAAATCTTACATGGTGGAAAGCATTAATGAACAGTAGCTAACATATCTGAGCTGTCACATATGTTTATAATGTTTTGGTTAAAGCAGGCATGCCTGAACTTCCTGTTAAAGAGCTTTAGAAAGGACATTACCAACAGGAAAACCGCTTACCACCAAAACCTTTTTATTGCTTTTATTATTAATACTAATATTATTATTAGCTAATTGCCAAGGATGTGCTAGAAGCTGAACAAAAAAGAAAGAAAAAAACAAACCATGAGAGAGTCCTTGATCTGAAAGGCTTCACATCTAAAGCAGAGATCTAGAGAAGGCAGGACACATTGGGAAAGCCAGAGGTATGATCACAAAGTTGTTTGTTTGAATTATTAACTTACTTTTTATTTTTGTTAAATTTAAATTTTTATTTCAAAGAATAGTGAGATTTATGCATAGTAAGAAGTGCTTTATTTCAAAATTCTGTCTGCACTAAGCAAAGTGAGCATAGTTTTCTTTTAAATTGGATATCTTATCTTGTCATCCTCATTGAAAGTAAAAAGGCACCAGTAGCAATAAAGAGCATGCCGTTTGGAGAACAATTCCTTCACAGAAGCCAGCTATTACATATTGCAAAAAATTAAAAACTCTATGCAAGTCCTCCGAGAAATGTTATTTAATAAAGCAAACACCGATATTGAATGTGATAGAATTCCATTTGCTACAGAATCCCATCCAACTGAGGCTGGCTGCCACAGAAGCAATTAGAGAAAGCTGTGATTCAATGATTATGCTAAAACCCTAGACAAACAAAGCTCTCACCTACCAAGTGGCCACTTATCAGTAGCACTACCACCAAAAGGTATAAATCTCCTTGTAAGATTTTATTTGTTGTCACTCAACTAGTTGCAACATGAGCAGTTATTTGCTAAAAATGTCTAGTTACTAATTGCCCTACTGCGAGAACATGAAAAAATGTTTAAATCTAAATTTTAACAAAGTAAGCAAGGCCAAGTGTGAACCATGTAATGTCAGGAAAAGCACCCAGTAAGCTCATCATTGCTGCTGAAACCTAATATGATCCACTGCAAGGATCACAGGTGAGAGTTCAATCTCTTTTAAAAAATAATTCTGTATGTTATATCTGATAATCCAATAGGGCCTCACCTATGGGCCCATGAACATCTAATGAAATTTTAAACATCACAGCAGTAGCCTCTTGTGAACTGCAAACCTAGTACTTTAGATTGTGTGACTGTTAGATCAGTAGTAAAGCCCAATGGCTTAAGATTTCTTTACTTTTGATGCACTGTATTTGGCCACCCCAACTTTCTAATGCTTTTTAAATTCCTTTACAAGCCCTTAAAGGATATTAAGTGCTCAGAGACACCACCACAATACACTGTTATGAAATTACCATATTTCTATGCACCGTGTTCCATTAGTCATTTTTTTTATTTGACTGCACTTGGACCTCCTCTACATTGTCACATCTAGGCTATGTCTAAATCTTGCAGATTCTTTCTGCATAACATCTCTAAAATACAACTTTTCCTATCAACTCACACCTCTAACACTTCCATCCAGGCTCCTACCATCTTGCATCTTGACCGCTGCAACATTTTTCTCTAGCCTTGACAAATATAATCTTGTGCTGCTCATATCCACTCAGACTGCTGCCGCAAAGACCATTTTCCTAGCCCATCACTTGGACCGTGTCATTCCTCTCTTTGCATCCCTTCACTGGCTCTCCCATCTCCATCACAACAAACATAAGCTACTTTCTTCACTTTCAAGGTGCTTTACGACCTATTCCCAACCTACCGATCATCTCTTATTTACTATTGAGATGCTGACTCGCAGCTCCAGCCAGACAATAACATCAGGCCTCCACTGCCCACTTGTTACATTTTCAGACAAGTTCTTTGTGCTTTCTTCCATGCTGCCCCTCACGCTTGGGAGGAGCTCAACATGAACATCCACAAAACTAACTCATTGTCCAACTTCAAAACCCTCATTACAATTCTTTTACAAGGACACCTACAAAAACTTGACAACAGTTGGGCTGCTGCTGTGCTGAGACCACTGTCTATCATGATGACCAATACTGTCTCATTGTAATCCCCATCGGGTCTGCCTGTATCCATCTGTTGTCTCTTGTCTATATGATAAGTTACTGCACAGCAAGCTGGGGTGTAAATCTACAGCGCACCAGCCTGCTGTGCACTAACAGACCATGTGGATCCTGCTGCTGCCCACTAAAAGTTTGGTAATGCACTTTGACCTACAGCTGTTTGAAACACTATGGAACTTTTAATGCATGGTAGTAGGGTCCACATAGCCAATTAGTGCCTGCACACTCTAGGCTGTAGATTCACAGCCTTGCTTGCCACACACTAGCTCTTCATGCACTTAGATTGCAAGCTCTGTGGGGCTAGGAATGTCTTTTTGTTCTGTATTTGTACTGGCATAATGGGGTCCAGGTCCATGACTGGGACTCCTAGGCACTATGGTAATAAAAAGATTAAATAATAATAATTATTATTATTATTCTAATAAGAGGATCAAAATGATTTAGTAGCAGTACTGTGCATTGCTATTCTGCAAAGAATGTGTGCATGTGGCCCTCAAGACAAAATGACTGAAAAACCTCAAAAGATTTGGAAGTTCCTTCAAAAGTTGGATGATGTTTCTTCAAAACTTTTGGGACACCATCTTCCTCAAAACCAATTCCTCCCCAACCAACTCTTGACTTGACCGCCAATCTGATCCTCAAATAATGAAATTAGTCTCCTAGAGGATCCTCTCCCTGAGAAGGATCAAGTAACTCTTGATCTCAAAGAGCCTACACATGCATACATACCCCTTCAGTCTTCTCTTTTCCAGACTAAACAAACCCAATTTTTTCAATCTTCCCTCATAGGTCATATTTTCTAGATCTTTAATCATTTTTGTTGCTCTTCTCTGGACTTTCTCCAATTTGTCCGCATCTTTTCTGAAATGTGGCGCCCAGAACTGGACACAATACTCTAGTTGAGGCTTAATCGGTGCAGAGTAGAGCGGAAGAATTACTTCTCCTGTCTTGCTTACAACACTCCTGCTAATACATCCCAAAAGGATGTTTGCTTTTTTTGCAACAGTATTACACTGTTGACTCCTATTTAGCTTGTGGTCCACTATGTCCCTCAGTTCCCTTTCTGCAGTACTCCTTCCTAGGCAATCATTTTCAATTTTGTATGTGTGCAACTGATTGTTCCATCCTAAGTGGAATACTTTGTATTTGTCCTTATTGAATTTCATCCTATTTACTTCAGACCATTTCTCCAGTTTGTCCAGATCATTTTGAATTTTAATCCTATCCTCCAAAGCACTTGCAATCCCTCTCAGCTTGGTATCATCCACAAATGTTATGTGTACTCTCTATGCCATTATCTAAATAATTGACAAAGATATTGAACAGAACTGGACCCTGTGGAACCCCACTCGTTATGCCCTTCTGGCATGATTGTGAACCACTGATAACTACTCTCTGGGAATGGTTTTCCAACCAGTTTAGCACCCACCTTATAGTAACTCCATGTAGGTTGGATTTCCCTAGTTTGTTTATGAGAAAGTCATGTGAGACAGTATCAAAAGCTTTACTAAAGTCAAGATATATCATGTCTACCGCTTCTTCTCTATCCACAAGGCTTATTACCCTGTCAAAGAAAGCTATCAGGTTGGTTTGACATGATTTGTACTTGACAAATCCATGCTGTTACTTATCACCTTATTTTCTTCCAGATGTTTGCAAACTGATTGCTTAATTACCGGTATTTGCTCCATTATCTTTCTGAGTACAGAAGTTAAGCTGTCTGGTCTGTAATTCCCCGGGTTGCCCTTATTTCCTTTTTTATAGCTGGGCACTATATTTGCCCTTTTCCATTCTTGTGGAATGTCTCCCGTCTTCCATGGCTTTCCAGAGATAATTGCTAATGACTCAGAAATCTCCTCGGTCAGCTCATTGAGTATTCTAGGATGCATTGCATCAGGCCCTGGTGATTTGAAGACATCTAACTTGTCTAAATAATTTTTAATTTGGTCTTTCCCTATTTTAGCCTCTGATCCTACCTCATCTTCACTGATATTCACTATGTTAGATGTCCAAGCACCACCAACCTTCTTGGTGAAAACCAAAACAAAGAAGTCAATTAGGCACCTCTGCCATTTCCACCAAAGCTGATCCCATTTGCTGGGATGAGACATGAAAAGAGAGTTGTTCTCTAAGTTACACAGGACCTAAATCACAATCAAGAATGTCATATGGAAAAATTTAAACTATTTAACCATCAGAGGTAGGACAACTACAGTGTCTTTCAAAACTCAAAGGAAACGTGATATTCCATAATGTTCCTACGATAATAAACATAGGCATACTAAATGTCTCAAGAAATGTAAGGTGACAAGGTATGTCAAGGTGACAAGGTATGACAAGTAACCATCTCTCTAAGAATCTAAGTTTCCTACTTGAAACACTAAGCTTCTCTATTAACCCGAATGAATCCTCAACTGCCACCTCTGTGTCTGAACTGACTATTTTTACAAATGCAAGGAGGTCAAAACTTGCGGCCTCAATCCTGTCAGGCTCTGAGAGAGCAAAACTTAGGGGGGTAACTTATCCTAAAGTGAAATAAGCTAAAGAGACAAACAGAGATCTGACATTCATTTTGACTACCCTTTCCGCAATGGACAGGAGGCCTTTTCTACACAGCAACTGCTACACATTATATGGAAACACATTAAACCTTTTAAACTGTAAATATTGTGAGAACAATGAAAACCACAAAAATATCTACTTCTAGGAGCCTCTGAGAAGCTTACTATAAACAATGCTTCAATAAAAGAAACATGTCTTTCCAGCCAGGTCTATGATTTAAAGAGTTTGGGACGTCCATTCTAATCTAAAATCTACATTACAGGTCAGATGCTCCAATATAATCTTCTGTTCCTGGAGTTGTTGTACTGAAGGAGATGGGTTGCCACTTTTAGGGTATGGCTACACTTACTAATTGCAGCGCTGGAAAGCCTCCACCAGCGCTGCAAATCTCAACTGTCCACACCTGCAGGGCACATCCAGCGCTGCAACTCCCTGGCTGCAGCGCTGGCCGCACACCTGGGTCTGCTTGGGGTATAAGCATTGCAGCGCTGGTGCTGCAGCGCTGGTCGTAAAGTGTGGCCACACACCAGCACTGTTATTGGCCTCCAGGGTATAAGGATATATCCCAGAATGCTTTTAACTAAATTACTCCCTTTGTTTTGTTATGCTGCCTCTCTTTGTTTTGTTTTGAACTCGGGGCTCCGGGAGCTGCTTATCTAAAAAATAAACACAGCTCCTGTTTGCCGTGATCAATCTGTAACTGACTGAACAATCAAATGAGATAAACCCACTACCTTGCTGTAAATGAGGCAGGCACGGGGAAGAGTGTTTGCTTGACGAGAGAAACAGTGGGGGGAGGGAGAGAAAGGGAGTCCGTTGGAGCAGCTGCTTATCTGGTCTGCAGGTTGTTTGCAATTAAAAATTTTTCTGATTTTGCAAGGCAGGGAGCTGATACACAGTGTCTCTCTCCCCCGGTCCCTGTCACACTGCACCCCACCCTCCTCTTTTGAAAAGCACGTTGCTGCCACTTGAACGCTGGGATAGCTGCCCATAATGCATCACTCCCAACAGCGCTGCAAATGTTGCAAATGTGGCCACACTGCAGCACTGGTAGCTGTGAGTGTGGCCACACACCAGCACTTTCCCTACACAGCTGTACGACCAGCGCTGTAACTCCCAGCACTGCAACTCCCAAGTGTAGCCATACCCCTAGTATGTTTGGAATGCTCAGACTCCTAGAACCACAGTTCAGGTCAGTTCAGGTCAAGGCAACTCAACCCTTTATTCATATATGGTAAATTGTGCACAATGTCGTTTAGTTTCCTATTTGGTATTTCAGAAATGAATTTGAAAGCAAAGGTCCTGTCTTTTTCAGATATGTACTAAAGATACCCTGGTACTTTGGTAAGTGCAGTTTTACCTTGATCGTGTTCTCCGGTTTCAGAGAAAAGCTTGAAAAATGTGACCCAAGTGCATGTTAAAAAATCAGCACATGGAATAAAAAAATTAAAAAGAAAAATCATAATTTTAAGCCAATCTCATGATTTTTGAGCGCCTGACTCCTGGTTTTTGAATGCTTGGAGATGGTCATGTTAAATAACTTTCCATTTTAAACTGTACAAGTTCATTTCCAAGCCCATTGAGAGAGTATTTGTGAAATACTGGAAGCTTTCTCACTGATGACACATTAAATAGAGTGAAAATCTTTCACTTAGAGTGGGTGAGATCATGGTTCTCTCTTTGATATTATTCTTTCTCATCCAAGCCCATTTCTATTTGAGTGTTGGTATTGACAGATAGTGGTCTAAATACATTAAAGGAGATGCAAGTTCCACCCTTCCTCTGCTGTACATGATTTTAAAACATTAACAAATAGTTAATGTCCAAACAGGTTCACTCTGGGGACACAGCTGTTCAGATGTGCAGGCTGTTCAGATAGCACCAGTGTCTGTAGGCACCGCCAACCTGTTTATAAAAAAACAGGAAGACAGATGTGTTTAGAATACTCCCTCCATTGTCTTGAGGTGGCAGAGCTGTACCTCCTATTCAGTAATGGAGCAAATATTTAGGAAACCTTCAAGCCTTTTTTTCAATCCCATCTATGACCTGTCCCCTACACTTATTAACATTATATTGCTTTATAGTCAAGGATGCGTGTACTGGCTTTAGCTATTTACAGCTGTATAGGAAAAGAGTGGTGCCTGCAGTCGTACGCATATTATCCATGGTGCGTATCAGGGTACGCGCCTCAAGTTTGTGTTGGTGCTATCCCTGGGCCGAAGGAGGACATAACACAGAGAGGGCCCTAGCCCGACCCCAGGCAGCTGCAGCTGTCCCTTCAAGGAGAAGCAGCCCTCTACGATCTCATGGAAGGTAAGAGATCCTGTCCCCGGTTATGAGTGCCTCTCCCCAAGCCCAGGCAACATAAGGCAGCAACCTAGCTCGGCTGCTAGGGAAGTGCTCCTGCCCCATTCCCAGTCACTTGCTGCTCCCTGCCCCAATGTCCGCCTGCCCTTGCATGGCCATTGGCACCAACTCCTGGTACGAGACAGATGGATAGCTTCAGCCACAAGCACAGCAACATGCCTAGCTACATGTCTACGCCCAGCCCACTCCCAATGCTCCACGCGCGGCCCCTGCAGGCCTATCTGCCTGAGTAGCTGTTGGCCCCTGTCCTGGCCACCATCACCACAGCCCTGGATTCACACTATGGCTTCCACTTCAACTACACCATGTCTGGGCTCTGGCGGTTCTGCCACCATGTAGGCTATGTGCCCAACAGCAAGGTCCTCATCCAGAAAGGTATGGGGGGACAGGTGGGAGGGTTGCAGGCTGGCATGGGATGGGGGTGCAAAGTGGGATGGGGGTGCCGGAGTGTGGGGCCAGGCTGAAGGTGTAGGGGCCAAAGTGCAGAGACCCCTCTCCTCCAATATGCGTACCCTGTGAAAAATTTCTGAGGGCACCACAGTAAAAAAAGATCCACTTGTTTTATCTAATTGAATGACAGACTGACCACCATTAAAGGAAGAAAGGTGGCAAGCTCCCTTTCCCTCATGCTTTGATAGAAAAGCTACAGACAAGTAATACAAACTGACAGGTTTTTATTACTGAACTCCCGATACCTACTGGTGCATAAACATGCAGTTGTTAAAACTTATCACTAGGGCCAGATTTATCCCCTCCTGACTAGGAGTCTGCCAAGTAATAAATAAATAAGCTAAGAATAGCATTCCAAAATAACATGCACTATTTAGTGGTTTCCACCACTAAAACGGCATGCAAGTGTGCCCCAGAAAATTTCCAAACTGGAAAGTTATGAGAGATTTCACAGTTTTGTGTCTTTCTGTTCCAGGTGTTCAGAAAGAATTGCATATGAAACTACTTTAACATGAAGATTGTCTCCCAGCCCCTCCATATATGTACAGTGTTTTTCTCCACTCCTAAGCAAAAGATGATTTCCCCTCCCCACAATGGACAGGAGGCCTTTTCTACACTGACTGCTACACATTATATGGAAACACATTAAACCTTTTTAAACAGTACATATTGTGAGAACAATGCTACAAAAGCAAGGCATACGGAATTCTATGCTAGACAGCACATTCCACTTCCTACACCGCCACTGAACTAGGGAGCCATCACCACTAGACGGCTGTTTCCGGTACAATGCCTTATAGCATATAGTTGGCTAAATAATATAAAAATCTGCTTGCAAATGGTCTGCCAAATTACAAATCTGGTTTGGATTCAGCCTGTTTATGCAGATTTCTTCAATCAAAGTTTTGCTCATGCAAACGTTCTGAACAGTGGATCTGAGGCCTGTAGCAAGGATTAATTTAATCACAAAACAAAATTTAATGTATTAAATTAAATTTGTTTCCAAGGGAGACAGAGGTCATTTATAAAAGGTTAGATCATGCAGTAGGGAGCAGAATAACCACCATGTGACATAGGTGGCCAATCACAACCACGAGCAGCAAACTGAATATTGAATAATGAATGGAACACTTGCTACCAACAGTTAACGAACAATCCATAGTTAGATATGTTCATAGCAATTATTCGAACAATTTCGGACCACAATTTCATAAAAATCATGAAGAGGAAGTTCAGCAAATAAATTGTTCATAAAGAATAGCTTGACTAATTCCAGCCTACAGTGACAAATGCCATTTGAAGCTAAAAATCCCCAACCCCACAACTTAATTTTGCAAGGAGTAATATTTAAGTAGAAAGAGTCCCACAAAAGATACTATGGGACTAAATTCGACTCCCAATTACACTGAAGTAAAATCCACCAACTTCAAAGGAGGCACTCCAGATTTTACTCTGGTGTAACAAAAAGGAGAATTTAGCCCCTTAAAAGGCAAATTAGAGCCTTACAGGGCTTAATGCTAGACATGTGCTGTATATGCGATGGTCCTCTCTTTGACTGTCAGAAGAACAGCAAAAAGGAAATTCTTACCGCCTGGCTATAGAAATCTGTTTGCACAAGTACCTGTGTTGCTGGTTGTGGGACAGGAGGGAGGGGGGAGGGGTTGATTCATCATAACCAACTTCATTATCACAAGTCCAGTTCAGTCTATTGGAATTAATGGGATAAACCCCACATTTTGTAGTTTAATATGTTGTCTGTTTTATATTTGCAGTGGACTGAAACTTGGCACCCATTGTCAAATCAATTTTTTTTATTCTTTTATTTTTACAAAGTATTATATAAAACAGGAACAGCTGGTGTTGATTTATAAACATCAGAGTTTTCGTGAGAGTTTAGATATTATTTTGCCAACATCTAGGTCTAAGCATTTGAAGGCAATTATTCAGTGGACAGTGGTTTTTCTAGTGTTTTAAAAAGAAAGGAATTTCTTAAAATAATAATATTTTACATTTCTATAACACCTTTCATCGCAACACACAGAACTGTATTGACTAAATATTAACTTTTAGATCTTTGGCAATTTCAAGATCATTAACTAAGCCATGTTTCACAGAAGTACTTAAGTATGTATAACATCCTAAGTGCTTTCCTGATTTATGGATAGAAGTTGACTCTGTGTGTGAGTGTGAGAGAGAGAGAATATGTGTGTGTGTGTGTGTGTGTGCCCCCACACATATGAGTATGCGTTAGGCAGGCCATATGTCTGGTTTTAAGACAGACAGTTCTAGTTTTGGAAAGGTTTGTCCCTGTTCAGTACTGGACATGGTTTTGTCCAGTATCAACCTGGATGATGCCATTTTACAGAATGCACTGCTCCTCCCCCACCGACATTACCTTGCATGTCATGCTGGCAGGGTTGGGGTCACACCGGCCATGATGGGACCACACCGTTCTGGAACGTCTTATTTTCTGGGGATGCATCAGTGGCCACAGGGCCGGTTTTCCGTTTAGGCACAGTAGGCACGGGCCTAGGGGCACCGGCGTTCTAGGGGTGCAGCAGTGGCCAAGTGTGTGATTTTCTAGCCCAATTGAGCTATTTTTAGCTGTTAGTTTCCGGGTTTTTTTAGAAGTTGTGAGTTGCAGTATTTTGGGCTATTTTGTTCCCCTTTGGCTTCTGGCTACACTGCAGGGAGGGAGGGAGCCTCCTGATCTGCCCCGCCCCCTGCCGAGATGCCCCATGCACCGCTTGTCTCACGTTGTGCCCCCTCCCCTTAAGGTGACATTTGCAGCATGCGCAGAATTCTTGTCCGAGGGAGGCAGAATTTTTTTTCTGCAGAAAATGTGCTGCAGTTCTGCCTTTTTCCCACCAGAGGCTGCTGTGGCACCAGAACAGACTGAGCTGGCTGAGGATGACTGGTCTGAAGGGCGGAGGCAAACAGCTGGCATGCAGGTGACGGATGCATTTTTTCCTCAAGTGAAAAGTCAGAGCAGCCTTTTTGGACCCAGGTTAGGAGGCAGAGCAGGCCACACAGGGCTGCTAGGGGGTGGGGAGGTCACAGGGCCACATGGGGGGTGGGGAGGGTTCCAAGCAGGGCCACATGAGTGAGAGGGAGGGGGGCGCTGAAGATGCTGTGCCTAGGCGTGCATAAGGTGTAAATCTGGCCCTGAGTGGCCACCCTAGTATGAATGTACACACACACACACACACACACAATACATACATATATATATCAAATGAGTGGACAGGAGAAGTATGGCTCCTGCGCTGAATTCATTTGGGCTGCAGCTTTGAAAATATCTGAGCTCTAAAACTTAATTATAGGTAGTTAATAATATATCTAATATTAAATGCAATCGTGTGCACACACACACACACACATCGCTTTTTGTGTGTGATTTCATTGGATTTAAAAAAAAAACAACACTGAAAAAACAGAAATTCCATGATGTGGCATCATATTCACATCCACATAGGTCATCAGCAGGGTTGGAACCTTTGGATCCACCACACAGACCTCTCCCACTTGAGCTAAAGAAACAACAGATATCAGTAGTAGGCTGTCATTCTCTATGTCAGGGTTTCTCAAACAGGGGTCGCCGCTTCTGTAGGGAAAGCCCCTGGTGGGCCGGGCCGGTGTGTTTACCTGCCCCGTCCGCAGGTCCAGCCGATCGCGGCTCCCACTGGCCACGGATCACTGCTTTCGGCCAATGGGAGGTGCTGAAAGCAGCGGCCAGTAAGTCCCTCGGCCCACGCCGCTTCCAGCAACTCCTATTGGCCCGCAGCAGCGATCCGTGGCCAGTGGGAGCCGCAATCGGCCGGACCTGCGGACGGGGCAGGTAAACACACCAGCCCGGCCCACCAGGGGCTTTCCCTACAGAAACGGCGACCCCTGTTTGAGAAACCCTGCTCTACGTGGACGTGCACCAGAGGGAGATGAGACACACACTTTGCCAGTGGGTTTCACAGATATTTGCTGATTGCAAAGGAATATTGAGACTCAGATGCCATTCCAGAATCCAGAAGGGAGTGTCTCCAAAACTTTTTTGCCAGTTCCTCTCAAGCTTCTGCCCAAACCCTTCAACCTGCTTCTCTGTCTCCTGTCTCTGCCCCATCCCTGGCTCCTTGTTCCAATCTCATTCTCCTTGTGTTCCCAAGTCCCTAGGTCCCAGTCCCATTGCTCACCAGTTAAATGCTCCCCTTAGCTCTAAGTCCCAGTGTTCTCTCCTCTCCTCACAGTTCCAGACTTTTTGACCACCCATCCCAGTTGCTCTCTCTCCCCACCCCAGTTTCACCAGAGGCCTTGTCCCAGTCTACTTCTTTCCCCTCTTCCATGGTGCAGCTTTTGTCCTCTGTGCATTCAACTCCAGGCAGCTTCCTCTTTGACACTGCCTGATTGCCAGCAGGAGAGTCACTGAGAGCAAGGAGAGATGGGTTCCCTGTTCTAGTTCCATTCCCTGGCTTCAGGCCAGAGCAGGAAGTACAGAGAAAGTCTGACTTCTCCCTGGTAGGCCTGGACTGGAGCAAACAGGATCTGTCACTCTGTAGGGATGGAGCACACATATTCTGGTCAGCATTAGAAGCTTAGAGGGGATGGTACATACTCAATTGCTCTGTAGGGATGGCATGTGTGTATTCTGGTCAATGCTAGGGGCTGTGAGGGGATGGTGCATGCTCAGTCACTCTGGGGGGATAGCACATGAGCAGTCTGGTTCAAGAGGTGAATATGGCTGAACCACTCAGTAATAACAACCATAATGTAATTAAATTTCACATTCTTGTGGGGGGGGAACACCAAAGAAACCCACCACAATAGCTTTTAAGTTCAAAAAGGGGAACTGCACAAAAAATGAGGAAGCTAGTTAAACTGAATGTAAAAGGAAGTCACAAGAGTGACATGCCTGCAAGCAGTGTGGAAACTACTGAAAAACACCATGATAATAGCTCAAACTAAAGCTATGCCCACCCGCCCCAAAGAAAACAGTAAGAGGACAAAAAAAACTAAATGCCACCATGGCTAAACACCAGAGTAAAAGAGGGAGTTAAAGACAAACAGATATCCTTTAACAACTGAAACTCAAATACTACTGAGGAAAATAGAAAGGAGCATAAACTCTGGCAAGTCAAGTGTAAAGGTATAATTAGGCAGGCCAAATAAAAGAATGTGACGAGCAACTAGAAAAAGACATAAAAACTAACAGCGAAAAATTGAAGTACATCGGAAGCAGGCCAAACAATTAGCGGGGCCACTGGATGAGCAAGGTTCTAAAGGAGCCCACAAGGAAAACAAGGCCATTGCAGAGAAGTAAATGAATTCTTTGCATCAGTCCACACTGCAGAGGATGTGATTCCTACACTTGAGAGTCCCACACTTGAGCCATTATATTTAGCTGACAAATCTGAGGAAATGGCCCAGATTCAGGTGTAAATAGAAGAGGTTTGGGAACAAAGTGAAACGTTAAACAGTAATATGTCACCAGCACCAGATGGTATTCACCCAAAAGTTCTGAAGGAACTCAAAGATGAAACTGCAGAACTAATTGTGGTATGTAACCTATCACTTAACTCTGCCTCTGTCCTAGATACCTGGAGAATAGCTAATATAACACCTCTTTTTAAAAAAGGCTCTGGAAGCAATCCTGGCAATTTCAGGCCAGTAAGCCTAACTTCAGTACCAGGCAAATTGGTTGAAACTGTAGTAAAGAATAGAATTATAAGACATATGGATCAACATGATCTGTTGGGGAAGAGTCAACATGGCTTTTGCAAAGGGAAATCATGCCTCACCAATCTATTAGAATTCTTTGAGGGAGTCAAACATGTGGACAAGGAGAATCCAGTGGATATAATATATTTGGACTTTCAGAAAGAATTTGAAAATGTCCCTCACCAAAGGCTCTTAAGCAAAGTAAGCAGTCATGGGATAAGGGGGAAGGTTCTCTCATGGATCAGTAACTGGTTAAAAGATAGGAAACAAAGGGTAGGAATAAACTGTCAGTTTTCAGAGTGGAGAGAGGTAAATAGCAGGGTCCCCCAAGGATCTGTACTGGGACCAGTACTGTTCAACATTTTCATAAATTATATGGAAAAAGGGGTAAACAGTGAGGTGGCATAGTTTGCAGACAATACAAAATTACTCAAGATAGTTAAGTCCAAAGCAGACTGCAAAGAGTTACAAAGGAATCTCATAAAATTGGGTGACTCGGCAACAAAATAGCAGATGAAATTCAATGCTGATAAATGCAAAGTAATGCACATTTGAAGACATAAATCCCAACTACGCATAGAAAATAGTGGGGTCTAAACCAGCTGTTACCATTCAAGAAAGAGATGTTGGTCTTTCTGGAAAACATCTGCTCAGTCTTCAGTGGCAGTCAAAAAAGCTAGCAGAATGTTAGGAACCATTAGGAAAGGAAAGCTAATAAGATTTAAAAAAATAACAGAATGCCACTATATAAAACTATGGTATGTCCACACCTTGAATGCTGTGTGCTGCTGGGCTAGATGAACCATTGGTCTGACCCCCAGAATGGCCACTCTTATGTTCCTATGGTTAGTACTATGAGCTATGAGAGGCTTGAGCATGCTCAGTGAAGATGGAATCTTTGGAGGGTTTAGCTGCTAAAATCAAAGAAGCCTCTTGAGCATGTGCAAACTGTGATTTAACAAAGACTTATGACTTGGCCAAATTTTGATTGATTTTAACGGGCATAGGAAAAGACATATCCCTGACATAAAAGCCCCTTACACCTGACCAAACTTAGCAAGTTTGCTGAATACTTTCTATTTTAGGATCCTGTTTTCAGTTTCTTATAACTTAACCAAACTTTAACATTTAAACTGAAATTTTCCTTACTAAGTGTCTGTCTCAGTAAGGCCAGACTACCCCCCTGTGAAAAAAAAAAAAGTTCATCTATGTCTGAGAATGAGGCTAGGGAAAATAGGTTGTTTCTTCATGTTAAAAAGTTCTAGGATCCTTTAATTTTCTAGCACCCTCATGCTTTGGAGAGGGACTTGAAATTTGGCCAGAGGTAACAGTGAAGTTTATAAAACATAGTAATAATTAGGTGACTATTGATGCCTCTGATATAATGAAAGCATTGTTTTCTGTGCTGGATTGAGTCAGTAGTTTCAGTGCAGGTCATTTTAACTATGTATTATTTTTATTTTATAATATCCAATTAATATTAAAAGGTCCCTTCCATAAAGGGCCAAAAGGAGTTTCAAAACTAGAGCCTAATGAGACCAGCTACCTAGCTAATGACTATAAAAATAATACCCTGTAACATTCATTCCTTGAATGTACTTAGCCTTTACAAAACAAAACCCAACCATGGATATGGTAGCTGACGTTCAAAAATGGGGAAACAGATTTGTTTAAAATAGGTCTTAGTAGCAAGAGGCAGTTTTAAATGCATGAAAGCAAAGGAATTCTGAGCTAAGATTGATGATCAAAGCAGTCTTAGGTTACCCCGTTGTGCCAAGGTAATGTAAATCATAAGTTATGTAAGATCCCCTACTTTTCCAAGACCCTCAGTAGATGACTATATAAGATGCAGTTTCTAATCATAGCAGGAAGAATTAAAGATGGAATCAAAAACCTTATATCTGAATATCCAGCTTTTGTGGGTTTAACTAAACACTCACTGGTCCTTTAATAGTATTTTTTAAATTAATTATATTTAAGGACTTGTAGGTAAAATTCCATTCCAGCTAATAATGATCAAGCTGCCAGCTCCCTGGGTAGCAGCTAAAGTGTCTCATTTTTTATTCCTTAGGTCACAGGAGCTTTCTTTTTACAAGTCAAGGAGATTTTGCTTTGTTTGCGTTCTACGCACAGATGCATGAATACATAAATAGAGTTTACCACAGATTAGAAAAGACTGGATGACATTTTACAACATTTGGTAAGCAATTAAGAAACAGTTGTTGCACTTGGACCTCCACCTTTTCAATTCAGAACTCTCAAAGCTTTTGTTCTGCATTAAACCTTCATTTTTATGGTAGTACAGTAGTTGTTGCACTTTCCATAGAGCGTACATGCTCCTCTACTGTTATTCTAAATGGAAAAAAAACATCTGCTGATAGTTAGCCAGGTTTAGAGGTAAACACATTTTCATCAGATATAGATAATGATTAGAAAATAAAGTTTGTAATGAACTTCAGTGGGTTTTTAGGACACGTTATTTTGATCTCAAAGGCCTCAACTGTATAATGAGCTAAGCACATGGTGGGGACCTGTAGGCACAGACACCCTGGAACTCTGCATGGGTGCAAGGGTCTGCCATCATGAGGCTCATTGCAGGATCAGGGAAAAGGCTATAAATGTGTGCAGAAGAGAGCTGAGGTTTGTAGATGAAAAACTACAGGTCATTCTGCAGACTGAAAAAGTGACACTGGATACAGCTAAAGACATTATTGCTCAAAGGAAGTCATTTTTTCAGCACAAGGGGTGCTAGTTTTCCCTTGAAACCAGTCTATACCCATCTGTTATTAATCCTTTAAAATATATTTTAATAGTGAATATGTTGCAGGATAGCTTCAATTTTGGCTGAAAATACTTATTGTAAACTCACTTTCACAAGTGACATTCTCAGCTACTTTTTACTCCCTGCCGAGTCAATACAGCTACAGGTGAATGAGCTAGATCCTATTCTGGCTCAGGTATCAAAAAGAAGCATTAACTAAGTGCCAGTTGTAGAATCTTTATTAAAGATGACGTGTGAGCAAGAACAAACATAGTTAGGCTTGCAGCAATGAGAGGGAGTCTGTTGGACTGGCAATTAGGCTGGTTTTACTACTTGAAAACTGAACTTGTTTGATATAGAAATCCTGGGGAAACAGAAAGCATCGATCCCCAAGAGATCATTTTTACAGTAGAATCACACTTTAATGTTTCCAAGCTTTTTGTTTCCCACAGTATTGCTGGTAAACCTTAAAATCTACAGACAAGTAAGAAAATGGATTCCAAGTCTTCAGTAAAAGGTCAGTCTACGACTGGCCCAGCATGCGACTGCAAGGTGAGAGGGGAAGGAGAAAAAGCAAAGAATCTTCCTCGTATGCACACGTATAACACATCTTCTGGGTGTAGTGTTCTGTCCCATCTAGTTGGCTTTTAGCTCATGCAATGGAGGCTCACGCACTAAGCTCCAACGGTCCCCGGTTCGATCCCGCAGGCCACTGTCTGTTGGTGTTACACATGCATGGAGCCTAGCACAAAATACCAGGGAACCATAACCAGAGCATCATTCTAGGATTGGTTATGATGCTAGTTTCCCTAAAAGCAGCAGACAAGAGCGGATGAGTGATTAGCCGTGGTCTCACACACCCTTCTACAACAGCCATCTGTTCAGTTCAGATGTAAAAAGGCACACATATTGCACCTTTTCAAAGCGTGGCAATGCTGTCATTCTAGAATGTCCCCTGGGAGCCAGAATCTCTGCTAGGACTTCTATTGACACGCAGACCCTCCTGAACCCCACACATCTCCAACATAGGGCCATGTCTTAATCCTGAGTGTGGAATATGTTTCAATAACCCAAGGACGTTGAGACAGGTATTGTATTGTACCTTCCAGGAGTATGCATATATAGTATGTAGATTAGTTATGGTAAGTCTAGGGCTTGTCAATGTCTTTATTTTATTGTCCTCAAAGTCCTAGAAGCATAACAAGTAGAAAAGATTACTATTTTAGTTTGACACTGTCAAACACTTGGAAAGCACAAAATATTCCATAATCCCCAACTATGTATGCCACAAATTAAAAATCAGGGTGGTTTTGTCACACAACAATGGAAGTTTTGCCAAAGCCAAAACATGCCCAAATCCATCTGTAGCTAAAACGAAATTGCCAGTATATTTTATTACTCCCTTTAATGATGATTCACTAAGGGTATGTCTACACTACCAGATTAGTTTGATTTAACTTAATTCGAATTTGTGGAATCGACCTTACAAAGTCAAATTTGTGTGTCCACACTAAGGACACTAATTCAAATTTGTGAGTCCACACTAACGGGGCAAGCGTCGACATTGGAAGCGGTGCACTGTGGGAAGCTATCCCACAGTTCCCGCAGTCCCCGCTGCCCATTTGAACTCTGGGATTTCCCCACAATGCATGCTGGGGGGAAAAATGTGTCGAGGGTGGTCTTGGGTAACTATCATCATTCAACGTGCTTTCAGACGTCTCAAGGGGAGATGGAGGAGCTTACTGACTCGCTCGGATCTCAGCGAAACCAATATCTCCATTGTTGTTGCAGCTTGCTGTGTGCTCCACAATATCTGTGAGAACAAGGGGGAGACCTTTATGGCGGGATGGGAGGTTGAGGCAAATCGCCTGGCTGCTGATTACGCTCAGCCAGACAGCCGTGCAATTAGAAGAGCCCAGCGGGAAGCGCTGTGCATCCGGGAGGCTTTGAAAGCTAGGTTCCTCAGGGAGCAGGGTAACCTGTAACTGTTCAGTTTCTTTACAGAGAAGCTGAACCTGCCCCTGCTTCAGTTACTGTTGACTTTCTTCTGCGGTTACATACCCCGTTCACCACGTTTCCCCCCTTCCAACACACATTTAAAAATAAAGTTAATGGAACATTGTTAATTAACAACGTTTTCTTTATTAATTAATTCTCGTTAAAGGTTTGAAACAGGGACGCAGACTGTGGTGGGTAGAGTGTGCAGTGATGTTAACACCGCTTCTACACTCGAGGAATGATAGGCTCCTGCTCCTAGAGCGGTCTGCAGTGCCGGACTGGTTGTTTCAACGGAGCCTGCCACCCTCCTTTTCGGGACTCTGTGTGCGGGGGCTACGTGACCTTGTGGCGGGGGAGGACGGTTACAGATTCCCCTGCTGCGTGGCTCTGTGGTCCGGGACAAGGACCGCTGCATAAGTTCTGTAACCGCCCTCCCATGCCACAAAGTCACGTACCCCCCACCCACACAGAACATGGAAAACACCTCCCAGACTGACCAGGGTGCCTACTGACTGCACTGTGTGTGTGACCTGCTATTGATCCTGCCCCCGTGTCTGTACCCTGGTAAAGGTGACTGTCCTATGCAATTAACAACCCCCTTCCCCCCCCCTTCACAGACAGTCTTCTGTAGAAAAACTTGACGGAAATAGTAATTAACAGCAAACTACTTTTAATAATCAACTACACAGTTAGGGGATGAAACTGGGATTGGGGCTTCGGTGAGCCAGGAAGGGAAGGACTTCTCAATATTTAGAGAATGAGAGCCTTCTTGTATTTGTGCACTCTGCAGGGGTGCAGTGACAGTTTTCACGGCCCCTGTCGCCCCTCCTTCTTGTTACTTTGGGTGAGGGGGGTTTGGGACTTTGTGGCGGGGGAGGGCGGTTGCAGATACAGTGCAGGGGGGCTCTGTCCTCCTGCCTGCGGTCCTGCAGAACATCCACAAGGCGCCGGAGCATGTCAAATTTTCCCTGGGCATTTCCTGTGTGGCTGGTCAGAACATCCAAGCTCGGACTGCTGTCCAGAGCGTCAACAGAGTGGTGCACTGTGGGATAGCTCCTGGAGCTACTAAGGTTGATTTCCGTCCACACATAGCCTAATTTGACATAGCCATGTTGAATTTAGCGCTACTCCCCTCGTCGGGGAGGAGTACAGAAATCGAACTAAAGAGACCTCTATGTCGAACTATAGCTTCGTTGTGTGGACGGGTGCAGAGTTAATTCGAATTAACGCTGCTAAATTCGACATAAACTCCTAGTGTAGACCAGGCCTAAGATGTCTATACAGCACTGTCTTTGGTGCAAAAAGATCCCAAAGTACTTTACGTACGTCCACCTATGGATTTACAAACTCTTTATAAAAATAATTAAACTCATCACTGAAATTCAATGACCACAGTGGTGAAATGTTGCAACTATTTCACATGTATGTTGCATCACTGTTCAGTATGAGAAGTAAAGCAAGCCTGAAGAAAGGAGGTCAAATTGTAGGTCCGGAGAAAAATCAACCCTTCCAGCTCCCCAACAAATCCTTGCCTCTGTAACCCTCTCCCCTCCTTTTCCTTGTTTGGTTATTTGTTTAAAGCCTTGCCTCCTCTCTAACCTGAATTTTTAACTCTACAGATAATTCCTTTCTGAAATTCCTTCATAGTTTCCTGCTTAAGTGTGTGCAGCCTGGTACTTTCAGGGCTCAGGTATTCCCACATAAATTTTGCACAGATTGCTGCTGAACTTTCTTTGAAGAAGAACCTGGAGCAAGAAAGGAGAGACCAGCACAGACTGGCAGAATTTCTTAAGGTTGTCAACACAGCAAACGGAACTCCAAGAAATATTTCAAAACCCCTGCAGTTTTTTTAAAAGTCTAATCTTATAACAATAGCTAATATTTCTAAGAGATGACAATATAGCCCAGTTTTCTTATGTGTCTAGTAACCCCATACATTTTGAGCAGTATTAGATCGATTATATCAAAGTACAAATTAATGATATTTGTGCTACATGACATCTTTCAAAAACAAATCTATCAGAAACAAGCCAATCTGTTCACGAATCAATGTTTATATGACAATACAAATTTGATGGTAAAAATGCTACTTTCCTGATAATTAATATACAAACTTGTAAATAAACAGTGGATTCTCTGCAACTTGAAGCTTTAAATCAAACATTTGAGGACTTCAGTAACTCGACCAGAGGTTGTAAGACTACTCAAGGAGTGGGTGGGGGAGGTTTTGTGGCGTATGATGTGCAGGAGGTCAGACTAGATAATCATGATTGTCCTTTCTGGTCTTAAAGTCCATGAATCTACTCACTCATTAAAATAACAATAATATTTCACCTTGTAAAAATCTCTCCAAATCACCAGCATACTCTAGAACTTCATTTGTTCCAATATAGTAACACATTGTATGTTCTGAGCCTTAATTCATAGATATTTGGCTTTTGCTGATGAAACCTCATTTATAAAAGTTTTCTCCATGTAGCAGCACAGAGGCCTTGTGCATACAGTACTCTGCAAAAAAAGAATCACCAATGTCACTCTCTATGGGTATTTCAGTAGGGTTTCACTGGGGTATACATATGCCAGCTACTGGTATTGCATGATCACTTGTTCTGATCATTCAGAGGACTGGCACTAATTTTAATATATATTGAGCCTTTTGCCACATTAGTCATCAACGAAGTGCACGCAGCCTCTGCAATGTAAGAGTAAGAAGCATCCAGGCATCTTTTGCAAATCAACAGTCAGACAACAAGCCTTGGTCAGACAGAACCCTTGTCAGTTTTGAACCTACATCTGTAAATAAATACTCCTAGTCCTTCCTTCCCCTAACACTGGCCTCTAGAGTGTTTTATGAGAGGATAGTTAGTAGATTCCATCAGCTCATAATACACAAGGCTGAGAACTGGTTGCCTTTACAGAATAGGCTGCAAAAGCTGCCTCAACAAATCTGTTCATGCTGAAGGTCCTGTTGCTGCCCAATGATATGTTTGAAACTGCTGCTTCCCTATTCTCTGCTGTTGGTTTTACTGCACATTCATAGGAGATGGGTGAAAGTTACACTCTAAATCCATGCCAAAATGGAAAGCAAAACATCTTCTATGTCCAAAATACAGACCCGCTGTTACAGAATAATACTAGTACCTATTTCCCTCTGGCTCAAGAGTTTTGAACAAGAATCAATCTTTTAAATGTGAAACAAGATCCCGAATTTCATCAATACTCTGGAGTACAAGAGAGTTATGAGAACTCAGACACAAACGGAGAGTGGGATTTTCCTTGCATTAGCCGTAACAAAGATATTTGTTTAAGAAAAAAATAAAAAAGGGGTAAATATATGCATAGTTGATGTGGGGGAGGGAGGAAGTCTATGTGTGCCTAATACATTGGAGAAATTGTTCAAGTTCATCGTTATGAAAAGACCCTGCCAGGCTGCGAAGGTCAGCATGAGCTTGGGTTATCTGTTGCCTGGAGCTAGTGTAACTTATTTTTCCTTTAGGAATCATTGATTTTCACTTGTTTATGTGGATTTAATTCCACCCTTTTCCCCCCATTCTTTGTTCCCCTTTCAATCTGCAGTCCCCCAAGCACACACCAGACAACTGTCCTCCTGTGTGCTGAGAAAACCATGATATTGGAATTAGATGGGACTGCAGCATTCTACCATGTTTCCTCCTCCTCTTCTTTTAATGTTAGAAAAAGAAAAGGCATTGAAGTGGATAAAGAAGTCTTTGGTGAAAAAATGAGAAATTCACTTAACAGGTTTGAAGGATAAGAAATGTCATGTACATAAACAGAACAAAAAATGTATCTAAATGTCTTTAGTGCAATAAGCAAGGGCTACAGAGTTGTCCCTGTGCTTTATTGCCACTCTGTAATTTAGGTAAGTGGGTACTTAAGGATTAATCAGTAGGAGTAACATAAAGGAAGGAGAAATGAAGAAGAGGGCAGAAGAATGAAGTATGACACTAGGAAAGAGAGGAAGGCAGATAGTAGGAAGAAAATAGAAAACCATATAATATGCAAAGACAGATGCACAGTAATCAGGGAGCAGAGGTTTCCGGTAAGGCTTTTGTGCTAAGATGTGGTATAATATTGTTTTTTGAAAGTGCAATATTTTCTATCATAAGTGTCACCGCTATCTTGTGTATCCATTCACTTAAAACCTTTCTTACTGTTGCCAAGATATTGTTGTAAGTTCCACTTAAAGGCTGTATCTCTATAGAATATTTTTCAGGAAATATTCTCATTGAGCCATAACTTGTTACACACACAGAGAGACCTTGCAGAAAAAATTGTACACAAGAGACCAAATTCAACCCTGACATAAGCAACTCGAGCTCCCATTGATTGCAGTGGGAGCTGGGCTTGTGTATGTTGAGGCTGACTTTACTGCTAGCTCTCCAAAGCACCATGTAATAGGCTTTCTTCTCCATCACTCTGCCTGGGATTTGAGATCCTTTCGAGGCTTGTGTGTGACTTGCATGCTCCTGGACATAAAATACATAACCAGTTAAATACTTTGCCTTCTTTTGAATTTCAACTCTTTTTTTGTTGTGCCAATAAGGAAATGAGTCTAGCCTACAAAGGCTAAAATGTAGAATTTACAATAAATGATTATTTTCTATATATGCTTGGTTTAGGATATGTTTCTATATTTGCAAGAAAGTTTCTTGTTTCAATAGGCTCAAAAGGTCTCTAGGTGCTGTAGGACAATTGCAACTGATTGGTAAAGGTAACTTAATTTGTGCAACTCGTGGCCAAAAGTATTGAATGAGGATGGGCGAAAAGTCTATTATAGATGACATCACTGTAGGAAATAAAGTAGCTTACTTCAGCTAGACATTACAGGAGGTCTCTGGAAATCTAGTGAGCCTGGACAACTTAGTTGGGTTTTCAAACTGGCTGCTTGGAGCTTGCACAAAGGACAGGGGGAAGTTATGGTCTCAGTCCTCTGGTATCAGTCAAAATAGTGTCCATCGCTAGAACCTGCCAAAACAGGTTTATTATACCTAAATAATATAGGATTTTTACAATGCAGAGCAACAAGGTTCATATGGTTTAATACGTAAACATCATTAGCCTTTTGCCATTTCTTTGACGTAATGGAAAATGGCTCAGTGACAAAGATGCACTTGGCAGTTTCCCAACAGCACAAGGAAATATTTTTGTAAAACTTAAACTTGTTCTCTAGGAATACTAGGAGTTCATTCACTTTTGGAAAATAATAGTCTTAATAAAAACATTAAATAGCACTTTCCAAATCATGAACTTTGTAAGAATCATGTCTGGGATTTGCAAAGACGTTAATCAAGGTCAGTACATGTGTGCACAGTTGATATAAGATCTGCTCCTAAGCCTTGTCACAGTTACACAGCTTTGGGAAATGGTCTTAAACCTTTGCAGGAAACACTACATGGGACTAGCTGATAAACTGGTATTGATTTTCACATATCACCCTTGTCAAAAGGATTTATTGATGAGTTAATGCATGTTGTAGTAAGGATCATAGCAAGATAGCTTTAAAGGATTTATGGGGAATCTACAGGCTTTAATACACTCTGTGGTAAATAACAAACAAGTACTGTGTATATTGATTCCTGTCATGTGGTCAATGGAATCTTTGGCCCACTAATTGTCAGTATTGACAAACAGTTCATGATCTAAATGAGCAGCTCAAAATCACTTCCAAATGGAATTGTTCCAAACAGAGTTTTCTCAGTGCTTCTCCTCAGGGCCCATCCTATACTCATTAAGTAGATGGGAAAACGCTGATTTCAATGACTAGGCCCTTAATGTTCGTAACTGTGCCTGATAGCCAAGAGGGTTCTGTGCACATTCTTGGCAGTGAAAAGGCATGTTACTACGATTATTTTATTCTGTCTCACCCTAAGAATATTCATACAATAGTTAACTAAACAATAGGTGCATTTTGGTCTAAATCACCCAACATGGGAACCTGCAGAAAGGCAACTAAATCCACATTTAGGCACATAACTAAGTAGCCTGATTTCCAGAGGTGCTGAGCAACCTCCGCTTCCACTGAAGTTAATGGTGTTACACATGAGTAAATAAAATCAGAATTGGAACCACTGTTGGCGCAGAGCTACAAGATGAAAGAGCTTTGAGGTAAAATGTTAGCCATTAGCATTATCATGTTTGTTCTGGGGAGTTCCTGTTTACACCAGCTAGTAATCTGGCCCAGTATTTACAATTTTATACATTTTTAGTTAGCAAAGGAAATAAAGGTTGTAAAAATATTTGTTCAAACTCTTTCCCGATTTAATTCCATTACACCAGGAATTAATTTGGCTCATCGTGTTGTTTATGTTTAGTAAATCACTATATTGTAGGGTTAATTAATACATTTAACAGAGCGCCAAACATGCAAAGTGCCATATAAATACTAAGTATTAGTAACTCAGTCCATTGTGCCTAGGCGTTGCAGACTGTATTTTATTTACAGGATACATAACGCCTGTCCAGAGCTCTAGGCATCATAGACAAATGGACAACCACCCTGGTACAAACAAGAAAATGGGGAAAAAAATGAAAGTTCCCGAAAGTTTTCAGAGCACCCTTTCCTCCCCAGAAGCCTGAACAAAGAGATGGCAGCCAGCATTACAACACAGCAGATTTGGGTTAATGTGGACCAACAGTGGAAGAGTGAATTCAAAGCTGTAGGCCTCTAATAACAAAAGAGGCTGCCAAGAGCTGCCTCAGTTTTGAATAGAAGGAAGCTCCAGCTTGATGTGTTGTTTTAGATAACTCACTGGTCAGAGGTCCCTGTAACACCGCGGCAGGGCAGGGAGAGTTTGGGATGGAATTTCAGCCTAATACGTAAATTTTTTGTGACGATGGTCGGGTGCTAGTGTGAATTTAAAATTACTTCACGTTTTTATTTAGTATTTAATTTCCTTGTGGGGGGTGGAGGGGAGAGGGGTTCTACTACTGTGTTTCAAAACCAAAATTTATCCAGGAAATGCTTCTGCATAGACTCAGTCAGCTAACAGTCCCTTCATAAGAAAACCACTGCTGGCTGTTCTGTAAAATGACTTTGAAAAAGCTTTTTATGCAGTTTAAAAAAAAATTCTCCTCATCAGTTCATAGTATGAAGCCAGTCCGGTGTTCATATGCACATGAGCTGGACTGGTGTCATGTAAATACTTCCAAAGCACTGCAGAATACTTTGAAATGTCAATAATTTATGGATTAGCCTAAAAAAATCATTTAAAAAAAAGATATTTAGGGTCAGTGGCTAAATGAAAACCATGGCAAGTTACGGAGCAACCTTACATCTTTGATTACTTACAGCTTTGTGGTGAAGTGGACCAAGAGTAACGAACACCAGACTCCAGGTTAGAAGGCCCCTCCTGGTCACAGGACAGGTGTGTAGCAGGGATGTACTAAAATCTTACTTGTCATAGACTTTTGGCTGAATTTTGCTCAAAATGCTGATAGTAAGCTTTAGCCTCATTTTTTTCATGCATACTTTTTGAAGCAAGGAAGTGGTATCATTCTCTTCCTAGAAGTAGCTGTGTCAGAGCCATCTCAGTAGCTTTTTCTCCTCCCTTCCTCACAGACATTTCTTATGTTGTGCACGTTTCAGCATCGCTTGCAGGAGCTTCTCCTTCCTTCTGGTCCTTCTCCGTGGCACAAACTGCTTCTTCTCCTTTCTTGCTCATGGCCAATTCCTTTTAGATTCTTCCAATACCTTCCCTTCCTCCCACCTCCTGGCCCCAACCCCATCTTTCACTCTCCTCCTCAGTGAAGGTGGACCACTGAAATCAATGGGAGTGTTGTCACTGACTACAAAAGGAGCAGAATCAGGCAGTAACAGAGGAATGAGCACTGGAAAACTGCAGATATAAGATATGCTTATGGAGCATGGTTTCACCACTGTATTGCTCTAGTTTCACATCAATTTAAGTATAAACAATTTCATTTGTAGTAGCAAGGCATAAAACAGGGGTGTGCAGTGATGACTTAGGTATTTAATTCCCCAGTTCAGGAAAGCACATAAGTACATGCCTAAGGTAACTGTTATTCAAGAAAGCACATCCTTTGACTTTAATGGGACTTAGGCATGTGCTTAAAGTGTCTTTCCTGAATAGTGGTGATTTCCTAAATCAAGACCTTAGTTTCTAGGGAGGATATTTGCCTCATTTCTCATCCTTGCAATTTACATTTTAAAATGATAATTTTGCCACTATCAGGACATCTGTCTTAGAAGAGATGGATATGAATATAATCATATAACCTCACTATTTTATACATCTGAATATAAGCATATGAGCATTCAGAGTAAAGTCTTTAACCTTTCCAGAAGGTATTAATACATAATTACATTTTAGAAACAAAAACAAGTTATTTGTTTCATAAAAAGATGAAGTAATTCTTTCCTAAACAGACTGAACTGATAAAACATTTTTTTAGGAGTGAGTGGTAAAGTATTTTTAATAGTAATTAAGGATGCACCGAGACTCCAGTGCAACTACTTCATCCAAATGCACTATTTTATTTATACAGGCCTTCATCAAGGTACAGTAACTGCAGTTCTAATTTCAAAATGTGTGATAAGGACCATAAGAACATATTAATAAAATACACTGTGAAGGCTAATATAGCTAATAGATTCTGTTTTGTGAGGTTAGGAGGTTGACTAATTATTGGTATTGTTTTTAGAGTCAGAGAGTCATAGACTTTAAGGTCAGAAGGGACCATTATGATCATCTAGTCTGACCTCCTGCACAACACAGGCCACAGAATCTCACCTACCCACTCCTGTAATAAACACCTAACTTATGTCTGAGCTATTGAAGTCCTCAAATCATGGTTTAAAGTCTTCAAGGTGTAGAGAATCCTCCAGCTGTGCCCCACGCTGCAGAGGAAGGCAAAAAAAAACCCAGGGCCTCTGCCAATCTGCCCTTGAGGAAAATTCCTTCCCAACCCCAAATATGGTAATCAACTAAATCCTGAGCATGTGGGCAAGACTCACCAGCCAGACACCCAGGAAAGAATTCTCTGTAGTAACTCAGATTCCATCCCACCTAACATCCCATCACAGACCATTGGGCATATATACCGCTAATAGTCAAAGATCAATTAATTGCCAAAATTAGGCTATCCCATCATACCATCCCCTCCATAAACTTATCAAGCTTAGTCCTGATGCCACATGTCTTTTGCCCCCACTGCTCCACTTGGAAGGCTGTTCCAGAACTTCACTCCTCTGATAGTTAGAAACCTTTGTCTACTTTCAAGTCTAAACTTTCTGATGGCCAGTTTATATCCATTTGTTCTTGTGTCCACATTAGTACTGAGCTTAAATAATTCCTCTCCCTCCCTGGTATTTATCCCTCTGATATATTTATAAAGAGCCATCATATCTCCCCTCAGCCTTCTTTTGGTTAGGCTAAACAAGCCAAGCTCTTTGAGTCTCCTTTCATAAGACAGGTTTTCCATTACTCGGATCATCCTAGTAGCCCTTCTCTGTACCTGTTCCAGTTTGAATGCATCCTTCTTAAACATGGGAGACCAGAACTGCACACAGTATTCCAGATGAGGTCTCACCAGTGCCTTGTACTAACTACAGTACTAACAGCTCCTTATCTCTACAACCTTTTTACAACCTTCTGCTGCAATTAATGATAAAATATAACATGTTTGACTTTATCATGTACTGCTCAACTCAACATTTAGCTTCCAATTTAGCTTTCATTGAATACCATTTTCAGCTGTACTGAATTCAGCCTAATATTACAATTAGGCCTTTTGTATACCCCTTGTCTGTATGCAGTGTTGTGTGTCCTATGAGAGGGATAGGGGAGAGATTGGATCAAACAGTGAAAAAGATAGCACAGACTGAAGAGATAAATGAACCAACTAACTCTCCTCTTAGCAATTCGGTGTCTAAACATTCTGAAGACAGTGCAAAATGGCACTTCTTGCAAGTTAAATGTGCTGCAGCAGTGTGGGTGGCAAAATCTGAAATCAAGAGAGAATATTGGCTTGTGGGTGGTCCAAGCCTCTGTTTGCTAGGTTACTATTATTCATACATGCCACAAATATGCATGGTACTTTACAAAAATATAAGAGGACGGGTCTCAGCCCCAAAGACTGTACAGTATAAATCAGCCTTTGTTTTTGGGGCCTTATTAGTTTTTTTGGGGGGCAGTATTTTTAACAATTTTTTAGTTTTATGTAGAAGTCCAAAAATTGTAGGGGGAAGTGGGGAAGCTGGAACTTGCTCTTTGTATGTACAGTAATGAGTAATGTGTATTATTTAATTACTCATTACAGTTGTATACACTGTAACAAGTAATCTCTTTGTAATGCTCCCTAGTGTCCTTTAGCATAGTACTGTTTCAAACAGCACTGTGTCAAAGTGCTAGGCAACCCTTGGTGTGCACCAGCAGGGTATACACAGACCAATCAGAGCACTTTATGAACCACACCTCTGCAGTTTACATTACTGCTCCATGTAGATAAGCCCTTGGATACAAGTATCCATTTCTGGTGTTCTTTCAGTGTTCATTGGATAAACACCGATTTCCTTCTTTTTTTTTTTTTAATTAGGAATGTTTTATCGGCATTTAACAGTTAAAACCAAAAATCAGAAGTCCCAAGTATGAATAATAAGAAAACAGACCAAGGGATTAATAATGGCACAGGAGGAAATGCAAGGGGTATAATAAATAAAGATTGGTTTTTCAGGCTACTTAAGTATCTTTTTCGTTCTGATTTCTCCCTTTCCCCCTATTTATAACATCATATCTACTACTCTTTCCTCACCTTTTTCCAATCTGAAAGACTAATGTGGGACCCAGTGGAGTAGAAAGGATGGCTAAGAAGTGGAGGTCAGTGGTGGACAGCTAACCAACAGAAGTGAATTTTGAGAATGGCACTGAAGTGGGATGAGGGAATGCCTGGCATTTCATGGATCCCTCACAAACAAATACAATTCAACACTGTAATTTTTGGGGAAGGAGGGAACTGGACTGAGGATATTTCCATGCAGTTCATCACAGTAATTTTAAGTACAGTATACACTATATTAGGACGGAGCATCACCCAGACTCTCCAGAGAAGAACTACTGATGCTCAGTTCTCAGATACGTTACTTTTTAAATAACTGTCAGCACTGGCACAGCTGATCTCCAGTGTCTAATTATCACTGGCCATTTGACAATGACAAGATATCAGGAAAAATCTCTGTCTTCCAGATTCCTTCTGGGTGTTTAAACATAATGTGGTTCTTTGTCACAAGCAAAAACATGGGTTTTAACTCTATAAAAGTAGTTTATAGAACTCAAGGTGAGATTGCGTCCATTCCTTTCAAGAAGCCAAAAGCCTTTCATGGTTACAATACAGTATCTCTTTTTTAAAAGACTGTTTGATTCTTTCTGCATCACATAGGGTCAGAGAATAAAAGCAGGACCAAAGAGGAATCATATGAATCTACAGTCACTTTCAAAGTGATTACAATTTGCAGGGTAGATGGGATCCTAACCACAACCAAGGCCTTAAGCCTAGTTACTAAATATGTTTCATTTACTCTACAAATTGGACCTGTGTTACCAGCCACCTGTATTTGTAGTGCTGATGGGCTCTCAAATTTCCCTGTATGATGAAAGGTGCTGCTAGCAGTCTTTGATGCCAGCTTCACCTCAGTTTCTTTAACCAGGCTCAGAGAATTTTACTCTCACAGCTTTTGTGGAGGCTAAAAAGGGGACTCAAACATAATTTTGACCTGCACCACTACTATTTTCATTCCAAAATCCAGAGTCTTCACCTTATCCACGCCTCTGTTCAACCAAAGGCATCTGTAGTTTTATAAGCTTTGGCTACTGGCTCTGCTGGGCAGAAGGGGCTACGCTTCCACCCATAATCCTGCACTCCTAGATGGTGGGACTCTCTCTCCAATCATATTTTCATTTGGGAAAGGAGGAAATAAAAGAAAGAACTTTCACATTCTTACATAGTTCTCTATTGGGGATACATGTAAAGTTTTGGGTTGAATTGTCCTCAATTCCTGTGATTTTGTAAATAGTTTTAAAGCATGAAATAAATAAATCAATTCATGCCTTTCTAATTTACATTGGTCTAGCACTTGTGTGTGAAAGATTTTAGCTCAATTTTACTAATATACATCAGTCCAATTTTTTGGACATTCTGGGTGAGAGTTCCACCCTCTCTTGCCACTATGTGTCACATAAAAGAGCAGGAGCAGTGTACGAGAGCCCTAAAAGCCCCAGGCCTGGCTATGGGAGAATTCCCCCAGTATAGGCACTGTAATAGATGGCTGTAAAGCTGCTTTCTGAGGATGCTCTCATACACCCTGGCATAGGGAGAACATCACGGTCCTGCCATAGGCAGAGTCTCCAGCCAGTCCTGCAGCTTGTAGGACAGCACAGGAAGGCTACCATAACTTAGACAGGCCCCCAGATTGTTTAACTGATGCTGGGGGCTACAGAGCAGCCCAGGATCAGGAGAGTGCAAAGGTGCATAGCCTCTCCCTCCACCTGAGCCGTTAGCTGGACAGTTAATTTCAACTTATTTTTTTAAGGTACATTTCCAATCCTTTCTGCTTTGAAAAATAACCTTCAAAGTGTAAACCACTGACCTCAGTGGGACTATGCACATGCTCAATGCTCTGCTGTACTGGAGGCAGACTGGTCAGCACCTTGCAAGATCAGCCTCTCTCTCTACCTCTTTTCTGTAAAATAGGGATAATGCTTCCCTTTTCTCCACCTCTGTAGGTCTTGTCTGTTTAGATCATAACCTCTTTGGGGCAGGAAGTGTCTTTCACTGTGGGTTTGTACAGCACCTACCACAATGAGGCCCTGATCTCAGATGGGCTGCTAGGCATTACCAAAATAAATAATAAAAGAAAGTATTAGTTATAATTATTAGAGAACATTGCAGAGAAAATAACCTAAAATTCACCCTGACATAAAATTAGCCAGCAGATGGGAGCCTGGCACTCTCAGAGGGCCCGGTTTATTTGAAAGCCAGTCTCTTGTAAACATTTATAAATATTGGCAAATAGGTACAGACTTCAGCACAAGTAATTGTATTCCCTCATCGTGCAGCAGAAGCAGCTGGTGGGAGCCCAAAGATAACTCATCCCTCCCCCACACAGGTGCTTTTTAAAAAAAATATTAGTCTGTTAGTTGATGTGTGGGGGGCAAAAAGGTTTGAAGAGGACCACAGAGAATCATCTGGTTCACTCTTCCAAAAATCCTAGTGCTGACCCTGGCAGGAAGGGGGAACTGTGTCTTCCTCTGGGTTTGAAAAACACTAGCTGAGTGTCGGAACACACAAAGTAATACACACTGGAAAACAATCCCCATTATCCATACAAAGTGATAGGGTCGAAATTAGAGATCTTAGAACCATCACATATAGTTCTTTGAAAAATATCTGCTCAATGTGTAGGGAAGTCAAAAAAGCTAACAGAGTATTAGGAACCATTAGGAACGGGATAGATAATAAGGCAGAAAATGTCATAATGCCACCATTTAAATCCATAATATGCCCATACCTTGAATATTGCATGCAGTTCTGGTCACCCCATCTCAAAAAAGATATATTAGAATCTGGAAAAGGTTCAGAAAAGGACAACAAAAATGAGTAAGGGTATGGAACAGCTTCCATATGAGGAGACATTAAAAAGACTGGGACTGTTCAGCTTGGAAAAGAGATGACTAAGGGGGGATATGACACAGGTCTATAAAATCATGAATGGTGTGGAGGACGTGAACAAGGAAGTGTTATTTATCCCTTCACATAATCGAAGAAGCAGGGGCCATCCAATGAAATTAATAGGCAGCAGGTTTAAAACAAACAAAAGGAAGTACTTCTTCACACAATGCACAGTAAACCTGTGGAACTTGTTGCCAGGGGATGTTGTGAAGGCCAACAGTATAACTAGGTTCAAAAAAGAATAAGTTCATGGAGAATAGGTCAATGAATGGCTAATAACGATGATGGTCAGGGATGCAACCCCATGCTCTGGATGTCCGTAAGCCTCAAACTACCAGATGCTGGGACTGGATGACAGGGAATGTGTCACTCAATAATTGCCCTGCTTGGTACGTTCCCTCTGAAGCACTGGTATTGGCCATTGTTGGAAGAGAGGATACTGTGCTAGATGAACCATTGGTCTGAGCAGTAAGGCCATTCTTATATTCTTTTGTTGACAAAGTAGTCAGGTGTTTGGCTTACTACCTGGTTTTCTGATTCACAATCTCTAATATCAACATAATCTCTATAAGATGCATAAACTACGCATTTCAGGTGGCTGATTCAAATTACCTTGGCTTGGGAGCATTAAAAAGACATCACACACTTATTTTGCGATCTGTGGCCTTTTAAATTCTGCCTGACAAAACAAGCAAACCTGGCCACCTCCAAAACACAAAACGACACGTTACCAAGTGGCATGTGGGTGTTTCAAGTCATAAGCCATTTACATTTACAAAGTGTAATGGATGTTGTATTTTATGATGCAAAATAAGTACGTGAAAAAGTAACAAAACTTAGAAATGAATGTTAATAGAGACTGGGAATAAAATCAAACTGCAACTTTAATTATGTCACACTGAAAAATTAAGACAGAATTGTAGAAAGAGGACTATTAACATTGCCTGTATGTATTAATTACAAGCATTCCTATAAATTCTATTCAGTGCCTACATGCAGCAAAAAGGCAACCAACCGACCCTAGGGTTGGGATTTACAAAAGAGCCCAAGGAATTTAGGTACCTGAATCCCATTGAAATTCAAAGGGAGTTGGGCATTTAACTCTCATATATTACTTTGAGAATCTCCCTCCTAGATCTCCAACACAAATGTGTAGCAATGAGATTTGCACTGGAGAAAAGGGAAAAGGGTTTGGAGAAGTAAATGGAATAATGTGGTAGTTCTGTAACTGGAATCTGGATGTTACAGGAAGAGTGACTGTATAGTCTCTAGAGAGACGACACTATGTAAGAAAGTCATCTTTTGTTCATGCATTGGGATGCTAATTTGCAATAGAACCCTACACAAAAGCCTCTGTATATGTATATACATGAATATTAATACACAATAAAGATAGCAATGGAGGGTCACTAAACATTCCCTGTCTGCTGTTTAGTGGGTGTCTGCCTGTAAGCTTTGAATCACTACTCTGAGGTCCCCCTGGAGAAGACTCTGTAGTTTGCAGGGTTGCACCCTTAAGCCCTTTGCAACTCAGCTCTTCTTTTCTGATAAAATATAACCCTCAAATCGAAAGATCTATATTTCCTGCACAAACACACAGGAGCTTCAGCCCCTCCCTGCTTCCAGCACCACTGAGATCTTAAGCCTTCCTGATCCCTCCAACTAGTCCTCATCTGTGTTAATGCACATTCACCAATACGTAACTTCTGTGGTTATGTCATCAGCATCATTAATGTGATGACTTGCCAAAAGAGTAACAAAATGTTATTTACATATTTGTGTATGAAGCTCTTGCTGTGCACAGCAGTGTAATTTGACAAGGGCTTGCTAAGGCATTAACTATGATTTGGAAAGAAGCCTGTTGATTACAGGTACTGTATCTGCTGTATAAGTCTACAGCATCTAACCTGCTGTAGTGTGATCCCTGATGTTTGTGTCCTGTTTTCCAACTGACATGAAGAGGAAACTAACTTGTGCTTCTAAAGTACAGTCTTGCCTAATTATGCTGACTGATCACTTAAAAGTAATGTTTTCACAGACAGGGTAGAGCTAACTGTACAAGAACAAGCTGGTTGATAAAGGCCATGTGTGCAGGTTTGATTTCTTTTCAAAGAACATCAACTATTTACATCTGTTTGAAATGCAGTACTATAGCATGAGTAACTATGGTGTAATGTAACATAATACACAGCAACCCATGTTAAAACCTGCTTGCAATCCATGAATATGATTTAACCTGCCAAGGTGGAGAGCTGCTGAAATGGAAAGACAGAACAGCGGGAAAGACGAAACAACTCGAGAGGGAGGCAACAGCCCCTCCCAAAGGGAAGATGAGACTGCTGGAGCAGGAGGTGAGAGCTGCTCTGGCAGAAAAGGCAGAGCCACTGGAGTGGAAGGTGAGAGCTGCTCCAGTGCAAGACAATGAAGATTGCAGCACAGGGAAAGAAAGTGCAGTAACAGCCAGGAAAGGGGTGAGAGTGAAGAGGAAGGTAGGTATACCAGGCAGCAAAGTCTAGGGCACAGTAAGCCGTACAGGGCATGCAGCCCGGTTCCAGAACGACTGATTGATTGATTTCATATGAAGTAACAAGTCAATAACTTTTCAATCGCAGGCTATATCCCACTGAGAGATAGTCATTAGAACCCCTCAGAGGAATTGTAGCCCATATAATTAATATTTATTGTCTGCATAATGCTCATTCCCATACATATACATAATACATAAATATTATGAACAAATTCTTCTAATACTCTGACTGAGGTCTACACAGCAGACCACAAGAAATCTGTGGCACCTCCCCAGTTGTTCTCCAAAAAGGAACCCCCCCTCCCATTATAAGCCAGGCCAGTAAAGGTGATTTGGCATGAGCAACAAAATAAATAGGAGTCACCCGAATTTTATATTTACAATTTCAGAGGGCGTTGTCTGAGGGGTGTAAGGAGAATCTTAGTTTGGCTATTTAGGAATGTTTAGAATAAAAAAAGCAAATGACATATCTACCCTAATAAAACGCTAGAGGGCTTGAATGCCATCTCAACACTTCGACAGGACTGTAAATACAAAGAGCCCTACTATGGGAATATGAATATTCACTAGCAACAGAGGGAGGTGAATTGTTATGCAAGTGGCAATATCCATCACGTACACTAAAATTCCTCTTGCTTCACTCTAGTGCACAGGACTCTTGCTTGTAGACTTTCATACGTGGCTATACTATGTTTCTTCAGCATTTTTATGAAGCCTAACGTAAACCTTGACTCTAATGGTTAGAAGATAAACCTTCATTCTATGCTATTTGTAATAAATTAAGTTAATCTCATTGTCAACAAATGGCTAAGAAAATGTGCTATTTTCTATAAGCTTAAACAGTTTTCTCTCAGAAAAGTTTACCTGAGTTAAATACAAATGGAAAAAGCTTACGAGGTGTAAAGATTGACATTTGAACTACAAAACTCTGCTGTAATTCTAGATTGATTAAATACTGTACTAAGCTTGACTGATTTAAAGGCACAAACATGACAGCTGTTTAGGTGTATCGTAGTATGGAAACGTGAGTGTAAGGTTTTAGATATGTTCTGAAACATCTACTACAATAGCTGTGTAGAAAACACACATTTACTGTTTGTATTTTAAAAACATTTATATGCTGCCTCATGGGAAGAATCTCATTAAAAGTAAGGACAAGACCCCAGAAAACAGCTCTGTCTGGGGAGCAACCCTAGAAGATTCACTGCTGTCTCACTGCTCAGACACAACAGGAGAGCTGAGTATGTGTTCAAAGCGACTGTCACCATAATGACACCGCAAAGCACAGAAAGCAAGGAAGGTCTAATGGGAGTGAATATCCTCACCAGAGGAAGTAACACAATATGAAAACTGACACAAACTGTTACTAAAATGCATCTTATTACTAACTGATACCATACAATGGGGCAAATAGGGAACCATTTATCTGGAGAAATTAGCCCTTTCTCCTGTTTGCAACTGTCTGCAAATAGGCTGCCATTCTTATGAATATGCTATTCAAAGTTGTACAATGGTATATGTGAACAAATCTCAGCCTATAATCCACACAAACTGTTCCTGGGGAATATTCCCTTAAGAATTCAATATACACAGTTCAACATTTGAGCTGTACAAATTGATCAGCTATGCCACATGACATTGTTTATGTTCCCTGATTGGTTCATGTAACCTTTATAAATAATTTCCATCCAAAACAAGTTTTATCCAGTTGCAAATTGAATTTTGTTTAATGATTAACGTAATCCTGGCAGAGGGCCCAACAACAGATTTCTGCAAACTTTCATATCAACAGAACTTCAGCCATAGAAATGTCCATCAAAAAGAAAGAAAACCCAAGCATGGGAAGTCTATGACACTAAGGATTACAGGGCGAGGGGTTGGTGTTTAAATTTGTGCAATGCCAACAGATCCCAGTCGTTGGCAGGCAGTATTGAACCAGAGACATCTGGAGCTTAGTGCATGAGCCTCTGCCACATGAACTAAAAGCCAGGTAGCTGTTAGCTAAGGCTGTAGAGCAAACTCATTAATCTCTCTCTCTAAGGGTATGTCTACAATGCGAAGTTGTCAACAAAACTTTTGTCTTTCATGAGTACCTAACCCCGCCCCCGCGAAAGACAAAAGTTTTGCCAACACAAGTGACAGTATGAACATGGCTTTGTCGGCACGCTCTCCTGCCAACAAAGCTAACACCGCTCGCAGGGCTGGAAGAATTTTGTCGGCAAAAGTGCAGACAGAGTAAAGACAAAGAGAGTTTACACACGCTGACTTTTAGCGACAAGGCTGTCGTTAAAAGTTGTGTGGTGTAGACAAGCCCTAAGTGGTCTTGGTGCCACCAGATGGGACAGAACACCACACTCAGAAGGTGCATGTGTTACATTTGCATTAAAAGGAAAATCCCAAATAGGGGGAAATTGGAACTATTTCCAGTGTCCTTTTGCTTTGTTAGGAGCACGAAGGGAACTATACTTGCATATATCCATTAAGCCCCCAATGCCACATACATGTTCTGCATATGCTAGCAAAAAAATCAGAGGTAAGCACACAATGTTCTGCTGAGATGCAGTAGAATGTTTCTAAGATTTCATTTCTCAAGACCTCTATTACAGTAATAGAGCTCACCCCAGTAATTTTACTCTTCTGAATATGATGAACATTAACTAAATCAGAACAAAGCCATTGCATGAAGCTTTGTAAAAAAAAAAAAGCTATGTGAGAAGAAATTTCCAGTATCAAGTGTAACATTTCCCTTACTTTTTCCTAAAACAGTGAGTCTAAAATAAGAACAGTTAATTCAGGTAGATGCAAGAGTTTTTGACCTGCCACTTGACCGTGGTTAACATTGGTGTTAATTTCAAGATATCTTAAAAGGGCACCCATAACTATTGGTAATCCATGGCATTGTGAATGTACAAATTCAGCATAATCAGATTTGCGTAAATGTTTACTCATTCTCTTTATTCAGAAGCTCATAGTAATGGACTGATCAGTCTTTATGATAACTGCAAGTAGTATTTTTATCAAGCTAGTACAATATAAGTGTAAAACTTGGATGTAAGTTTTAAAAGTAAAAGTTATGGAATTCTAAGAAGAAACTGAACGGGGGATACACTCATGACATTGTTATCACATATGACAAAAGAAAAGGAGCAAATGCTATTTTCTGGGTTTATTTTATGCTTTCTGCAGTCAAATGATGAGAATCACTGGCATTACTATTTTCTATTGGGCCTGTTGTAACAAAAAGAAATGCACAAATAGGAGCCAAAGGCACAGATTTTCAGAATTCACGTCATTCAGAGATGTTTGGGAAGATCAAATACACACTGATTTAAAACCCTGATGCATACAAACTTTAAAACTAAAGGAGCATTGCAAAAGCATAGCAAAGTGATACATAAGAACAGAGCACTATGCTGCAAAGCTAGAAAACATTCTCCTCTTCCAAAACTACATTCTTTAGCATACAACTCTCCAGATGTCTTTTAATTGAAGTATTACCATGGACCCATATAAGAAAAAGTACCCCTAAAGTTTATTACATAGAAATGTTAAATCTCCTCAAGTTTCCTGTATATGAAACATACACTATGTACGAAAGTGGTACCCATTTGACCCTATGGCTGCACAGATTTTGAAACAGATTCAATAGATTTGCCATAGAAGTTGCACTATTAAGTGTTAGCTGCCATGAAGACAGCAAAAAGGAATTATCATGACATGCAATTCAAGACTTTTACTAATTCTCTCTCTAATACACATATTTAGGGTGATACCATAAAAAGTCAACATTTACCTATAGTACTAACACAGTGATTGCAGAAACTGCAGTTATTTAAGAAAATAATAACTGTACATGATCACATCTCCATTAGTTTTGGAGACTACACAAAGCATCTTTGACAAGGAAAGAATTAATCTTTTTTCCATATGTGCTAATACATGACTCAGTCCAATATGCAGTAACACAGATTTTGGCAGAGTTTACTCATAAGTGTGCAACAGTCATATTCCTATCAGTGAGTCAGTCCTGCTGTGTTTTTATTTTTTGCTGTTTATTTAACACTCTTCCCGGTGTTCAGCAGCAGAATCACTATTTTGCCCTAGGGGAGAGTCAAAGCCAGAAAGGGAACAGAGAGAGAGAGAGACAAGAAAACGTGTTCCCTGATCAAAACTGCAAACACACTGTCCAAAGCAGAAAAAAAAATCCTAAGAATTTTCTAATAAGGAGAATAAATAAATGTTTTTATGACCACTTACATACAATGTGTTACTGTGAGGAACTCTAGTATGCAAACATTCCCGAACAAGAGTCCTTTTAAAATATATCTAAGGTGACCAGATGTCCCAGTTTTATAGGGACAGTCCTGATATTTGGGGCTTTTTTTTTATATGGGCTCCTATTACCGCCCTCAACCCCTGTTCCGATTTTTCACACTTGCTATCTGGTCACCCTAAATATATCTAACTGTAGAAAGAAACCCCAATAGACAATCCTTACTGTGTATTTCATTAGACCAATATATTTGATTTTAAAATACACACGTTTTAAAGCGTGTGTGTGTGTGTCTCTCTCTCTACATATCATCAGGTGACCCATATAATCATGCCCACACAATCTCTGGAATACTAACACAAGTTTATGTGGGATCTATATACATATTAATTCAGAAAGACTGGGGATTTAAAAAAAAACCCTAAAAGCAGTAGCATTTTAAATTGTGCATTGCTCTTCACAGTGATCAGACATTCTCTTCCTAAATTCAGAGATCTAACACTCCTGTTTTTTGTAACTGGCAAATCCATTCTGCAGGATTTTAAGGGAAATAGTGTGACAAGCAATATAACTACACCTCTACCCCGATATAACGTGACCCGATATAACACGAGTTCGGATATAACACGGTAAAGCAGTGCTCCGGGGCGGGGGGGGAGCTGCACACTCCGGTGGATGAAAGCAAGTTTGATATAACGTGATTTCACCTATAACGCTGTAAGATTTTTTGGCTCCCGAGGACAGCGTTATATCAAGGTAGAGGTGTATTTTACCAATTTTGGAGCCTTATTCTAACCTCTTGTAGGCTGCTATTCAGAGTGCATTTTCTTATCACTAAAATATATTTATCATTTTAGAAGGATAAAAAGAAAACAAGCAAATGCTATTTACTGGGTTTATTTTATAAAGATGAGGGATTATAGAGGAGAACTAGTATATAAATTGGGCTAAATTCTGTTCATAATTTAAGTCAATGAACAATTATTGTCTGATGCTTTATTACTTGTCTGTGGTACCACCTGATTTTTGTTTCAGACTTCATCAGAATATATAGTCTAAAGTGCATCTGTGGACAGGAAATCATACTATTAAGGGCAGAATGGGTCCAATCCTATAAGGCACTAAGGATCTCCTGTGAGGTGCTAAACACCCTCAACCCCCACTGAAGTCACTGGATGTTGAGGGTGCTCAACGCCTTGCAAATGGAATACAGAACAACATTGCATTTTTGTACACTTCTTCATTCTTAAACCTAAAATCCATAAAATACACTCTGCTTTCTATACACCCTAAACCAATGAAATTCTCTTAGTTGGCACATCAAATACACTGGGACATTATGGAATACTTGCTTAACTTTCAGAGAAAAAGTACCCAGTCATTACATTGTTAAAATTCAACTCTGGCATAACTAGATATTGCTTCAGCATTTGAGAACAGAAAAATGTTCAGGAAAACATCACTTAAAGAGAGCCAGGGTACAGCGTTTGGTTTGGAACATTATAAATATGGTTGAAATCAAAACATGGTGTTCTGATAAAATACTGTTTCTTTGTCATCCTGAAGTACAGAATTATATAGATTTGGATGAGATGTGATGAGTTCAAGTTTTACTGTGCACTGTATTCACTTCTTTTATATTGTTGTGGATCACATATTCTTTGTTATAGCTATACTTTTGTCGATTATCAAAATTAATTTACTTTAAAATACACGTGTATTGTAGACAGTCCTATAGACCCTGTATTAACTTCATGTCCACCTACAGCTAGCCTAAAGTCTAAAGCTAGCAAAGGCCTAATCAGAATCTAGAGCTATAGTACTTTGGACTCGTAGATACTAGGGTTGCCAGGCGGCCTGTTTTTTACTGGAACGTCTGGTCGAAAAGGGACCCTGCCAACTCCGATCAGCACTGCTGACTGGGGCGTTAAAAGACCGGTCGGCGGCACAGCGGGGCTAAGGCAGGCTCCCTGCCTGCCCTGGCTCTGCGCAGCTCCTGGAAGCGGCTGGTATGTCTCTGAAGCCCCGAGGCACAGGGGCAATCAGGGAAGCTCTACGCGCTGCCCCGCCTCCAACGCTGGCTCCACAACTCCCAATCGCCAGGAACCATGGCCAACGGGAGCTGCGGTGATGGCACCTACGGGCACAGGCAGCGCACACAGTGCACTCCAGATCCCTACCCCAGCCCAGTGAAAGTGAGTGAGGGTGGGGTAGAGCAAGCGACTGAGGGAGAGGGGCTGGAGGGAGTTGGGATGGGGTAGGGGTGGGCCTCAGGGAAGGAGCGGGGCAGGGGCAGAGCAAGGGTGTTCGGTTTGGCACCATTAGAAAGTTGGCAACCCTAGTAGATACTTGCAGCTGTACTGACTATAAATCCTTAATATATATTTTTAGTTGTTAATTAAAAGTCTAGTGCATGAACTCAGGGCAGATGCAAAGTTATTAAAAAAGCATAACAAATTTTTATTATTTATTGAAATTGGAAGAATAGTTTAGGTTTAGATGTAAATATGCATGATACCCTCTCACTGTCTGTTTAAATATTAAGAAAACTGAATTTTTAAATGTAGTTTCTTAGAATATGCATAATCCTTTAGTTCTGAGTATTCAAGGTTTCTCAGCTTCCTGTGCAATTTAAATAGATTTATCCCACTTGGGAATGTTTGGTTGGTGGGTAGGAATATGAAACAACTTCTCCAATCCATCACACTGAACATTTTATAAAAACTAGGAACTTTTGCTTCCTACTCAGTACAAGAATAAGGTTTTGCAAATTTTCACAATGCTGCAAATTGTGGTGATGTGAAATTTCCCAGTAGGACTAGGAAATTCCCAACAGCTACCAATACTTTCTAAAGTGAAAAATGGCAAATCCCCACTCCCTGTGCAAGACTCTGGTGCAAATTCTACAGCTCAAAATTCTAAGCTGCTGTTTGCTACAGCATTGTTACAATGACACAATGAGGATGAGTGGATGTGGAAGCTGAGGCATGTACATGATCCTGGAGGGGGTACCTGAAAAGAGTTTTGTCTGTATGAAGTGCTGCCTGATAGAGCTGATGGAAGAAAAGATCCGAGGACTGGAAGTGCAGGTGGAAACTCTGGTTGAGTTTAGAAGGGGGTTCGAGCAGATGATGGAGCAAAGACATGAGGAAGCTGAAGGGACAAGCTCAGACTTGCAGATGGAAGCAGGACCAAAGAACTCTGAGGGGAGACTGCTGGGTGAGGAAAGTGGACGGTGGAAGCATGTGACTAAGAGAACCGGGCAGAGGAAGAGACGGGACAGTGAAGGAGAAATAGAGCTCAGGAACAGGTTTGCGGAGTTGGAAAATGAAGAAGGGGCACAGCAGGTGGTCGCTGAAGGTGAGAGGGCAAGGAAAAAGAGAAGAGCAGCTAGTCCTACAAGAAGAGGGGAAGAGTCAATGGAGACAACACCAAATATGAGCCCCAGGAGGATACGGGATGGGTTGCGGAGGATTGCAAGGACGAATAGGAATCGAGAGGACTTGCAGACAGTGGGAGAAGGGGATAGACCGGAGAATCACACTGTCACCAGGAAAAGGCAGGTCTACGTGATTGGGGACTCCTTACTGAGAAGAATAGACAGGCCTGTAACTAGAGCTGATCCAGAGAACAGAAGGGTATGCTGTCTGCCGGGTGCTAAGATACGGGATGTGGACCTGAGGCTGAAAAGGATCTTAACGGGAGCAGGAAAGAATCCGTTGATTGTCTTTCACGTCGGAATGAATGATACGGCGAGATTCTCACTGGAACGTATCAAGGGAGACTATGCCAGGCTGGGGAAGACGCTTAAGGAAATCGAGGCTCAGGTGATCTTCAGTGGGATTTTGCCTGTTCCTAGAGAAGGACAACAAAGGTGTAACAAGATTATGGCGATCAACAGATGGCTCAAGCAGTGGTGCTATAAGGAGGGCTTTGGTATGTACGGCCACTGGGAAGCATTCATGGACAGAGGACTGTTCTCTCGGGATGGACTTCACCTGAGTAAGGAGGGAAATAGGCTTCTAGGATGGA